>NW_018742390.1:7185135-7785135 GCF_001683475.1 Chenopodium quinoa
ACTGTGCTCTCCAAAGAGCAACTCTTCTCAAAATCTCAAAAAAAGGTGATAAGTTGGAATCCAATTCTAACTAAGTATTCTTGTTGTTTCGGAGGATCCAGCTACCGGAGAACTAAGAACATAGAGCTTTCCCCCCTTTTTCGCCTGACCCCTTGGTCTTAAGAATGCTTATTTTAAGGTATTTAAAATGAGTGATTGCCCTTCTCCGACCCTTACTGCCCAACCTGGGAGCGGACAGTTGATGCGTTCCACTTATTGAATTGAACAGGTAATTATGGTCAGCCCGTGACCCCTGGATGCCGAAGGCGTCCTTGGGGTGATCTTGTAGTTCCTACGGGGTGGACATGATGGGGTCAGTCCATGGATTTTCATTCCTTTTGCCGCATTTCGCTCAAAGGGTTGAAGTGAGATAGTGCATTAAGTTATTCGCAAGGGCCAACTTGATCTCTTCCCCAGGATTCAAGATTAGGGAACACTAAGAGAGCCGCCGACTCCAACTACTGTCCATGTACGATCCATACTAGATCTGACCAACTGCCCATCCTACCTCCTCTACGTTCTTGACAGCCCATCTTTGTTTTGTCTCAGTACAGTCTTTCAGTGGCATGTTTTGGTCCTCTTCCCCATTACTTAGAAAAAGTGAGCCACTGGTTAAGGTACAAGATACTATCATTATCGCCTGGACAATGAAACATCCAACCCATAATCGCAACAACCCAATTGCAAAAGCGGCGCTCTACCAACTGAGGTATATCCCTCGAGCCAAGTGGAGCATGCATGAAGGAGTCGGCGCTTCTTCAATTCTTATTCTTTTCCCTGGCGCAGCTGGGCAATCTTGGACTTGAACCAGAGACCTCGCCCGTTAATTAAATCATCGCACATACGGTCCAACCAATTTGGAGAGAATCAATAGATTCCTGTTTGGGAGCGATTCATCCTTCCCGAACGCAGCATACAACTCTCCGTTGTACTACGCTCTCTAAGTGTGCTTGTTCCCCCCTTCTGAGTTTTGGCACCGGTTTAAACCGGTGCCTTTTCAAACCACTTATTGGCACCCCCCACATTGGCACTGGTTCAAACCGGTGCCTTAGGCCGGGTTTGAACCGGTGCCAATTTCATTTTTTCACGTAGTGATACAAACATAATCAAGCAATTTTATGGCATAAAATTTGACAAAAAAAGCAAATTAAGCAAAAGAAGTTTCGAATTTTTCAAAAATTCATGAACAAAAATGTACAAATCCACCGAAAACCGGGGTGAGTTTGAAGAAAACTTACATAGATCGGGAATTTGAACAAATATAGCTTCAATTTGCAACAATTTTAACAAATTTGGTTAAGAATCGAACAAGTTAGAGCAAAATGAATTTTCGCGGCGAATTTTCGAAGAAAAGAGCAGCAACGACGAAATGAAGAAGAAAAGGGAATTTATAAAGAATCCCGATTCTGGCGCCAAACGACAGCTCTGTCGCCAGGCGACAGAGTTTAGTGTCTGGCGATAGAGCCAATTCTTGGCGCCAGCGATGTTTCAGCGGCGACACAACCCTAAACCACTTAGAATGGTTATTTTAACCTCATGCATCGATTTTGGGTTCCTTGGTATGCCAGTTAACCCCTATAAGCTAGGGGTGAGCATGGGACGGGTACCCGTATCGTTATTACTAACGGTTCGGGTACCTGATACCCAAAATCACTAATAGTGTTACCCATAACCAGAACAGATAAATTCGGGTACCCGGATTTCGGGTACCCAAATTTTCGGATCGGTTATCAAGTATCCAATAAGATATCCAATAATGATAATTAAATTTAATTATGTAGTTCTTATGATATAATTTACAACTAATTCAAAACAATAACATATGATCTTAACTAGATTATTAATAATATTACTAACCATTGATAATATAAAGTGATTATGAAGTAAAGTAAAAGTTTTGATTTATATTAATAGATTTAAGTAGAGAAAAAAAGCAAAAAAAAAAATGCTTATCGGATCGGATCGGGTAACCGTTATTTTTAAAATGATACCTATAACCATACCCGATATAAAATTTCGAAACGGGTACCCGAACCATTATGGTTATCGGATCGGGTACCCTAATTTTCGGAACGGTTACATATCGGTTTTTTCGGTTAGTTTTGCTCAGCCCTTCTATAAGAAATTTAACATGATTTAGTAATCGGCTCGGTTACAGTCACATTAAGTGATCGACTTGATGAATGATCGTCACACTTAGCTTAAAGCGCCTAAACATTCGCTCACTATAAAGGCACCGACATAATGGTTCATACATATACAAAAGGCACCGACATAATTGTTCAACACAGCAAAGGCACCGACATACTGGTTCACTATTCGAAAGCACCGGCATACTAGTTCACAAGCAGCAAAAGCGCCAACGCACAGGCATAGCAAAAGCAAAGGATCGACAGGCGTTGGTCTTCGGTGATACTCTTCAGGGTATTGTCGCAACAAATGAGGATAGTTTCAGGGGAAGCAATCTTCGATCGTGTTCCCTGTCTTGCGGAAGATGGTCACAAAGCGCTAGGAGGTCGTTTCAGGCGAAGCAATCTTCGATGGGGTTCTTTAGCTTGTAGAAGTCTATCACGGAGGAATTGGAGGCAGTTACAGGTGTAGCAGTCTTTAGGCGGTATTCTGTAGCTTGAGGATGATCGCCAAAACAAACAGCAGGATGGTGTTCCCTAGCTTGCGGAAGGTTGTCACAACAACAACAATGAAACAGCAACAAACCGGTTACCTTCAAAGACGTGTGCTCAACGGTGCAAGACACGCGTTTCTTAACTCTTTTATCTTCTTAACTAACGCTAGTTTGCAGGTATCGGCGTTTTAAGAATTATTTAGGATCGCAGAACGTTGTGAATCATTCTCCGTCTCTATCGCTACTTTGACTTTTGTTTTCGAAACTTGCGTTTCTCTAACCTCAGTCAAAGTGGGGGCTTCTGTAGACACCCATTTATGTATCCCCAAAACCAAACCCAGTGATGAGTACCTTTCACGTCAAATCATAATCGAATGAAGTGAAAGTGTGGAAAGTCTAGTGTTGCGGTTAGTTTTTAATTTTTTCATTCTCTCTGTTTTTGAAACCTATTTTAAGAAAAAAAAAAAACCAATCCAGTTTGGTTTGGTTTATAGAAAGGCTCCAAAAATGATGTAGTTCGGTCGGGTTCGAAAAGAGCTTTCCAACGATATATTATAAGCCTAATTCCAAAGACCTGGCGTTTGGCGACACGCGCAGCGTCTGGAGATAGGTCTGTCGTCTGGAGACAGGCGCGTGTTTGGCGCTGCGGTCGTGTTTTATTCTTTTTGAAACTCTGATTCGTATTTTATCATATCCGGCTGATTTTCTCTATAAATAGCCTCTTAAACCTCCGTTTTTCATAACCAACTCCCATCAAGAAATTCTTGATTAATCTCTCTCTCTCTCTCTTTTATAAACTAGCCTTTTGCACACAAAATTTCGCATTCACAAGATCTAGAAATACCTAGCCAAGTTCGGAGTTGCCTTCGCCCTAGACGTGAAAGGTTTTAATTTATGTGGGTTTGGTCCCAAATCTCTATTTCAATTATTTGATTTAATTGTTTGTTTATTTTCCTTGAAGTTACTAACGCGTGGATTTTGTTATTAGAAAGAGGTGCAAGGCATACAAGTAAGTGCTTTAATTGATTTATTGGTATTATGATATGGAAATCATGTCTAGGTTGTTATTATGATTCCTAGTGTCATGTTAGGGTGTTTTGATCTTCCTAGTATCATGTTTAGGGTAATGACTATAATTTCTAATATAAAATATGACAATTGTGATTCCTGCGATGCTTCTATCCTTTACCTAATATTCATGTTAGTATCATGTTAGGGTTAAAGCTTTGATCTTTATTGTTTAGTGACATGCTAGGGTTTGATATTAATCTTGTTAGTATCATGCGTAGGATCTTGCTATTATTATGCTTTAGTGTTGATATGATTATGATTATGATTATTTTTATAATTATTAATTGTTATTATTATGTTGCTTAATATAAATTTATTGTTATTTCTTGATCACGCCTTTTATGCATGTTTAAAGGGAATTGGTACTTGTAATCACACTTAATAAGATAATTTATAATCTTATGTTTAGGGTTAATTTTGATTATAATTCAAGTGATCGCCAATAATAAATTTATTTGTCCATTAATATTCAACCAACATAGATAAACAAGTTTAGGGTTAACTTATTGATTACATGTTAGTCAGAAAGCGCACATGACTACAATCAGAATAAAGTAGAGGCTTATTATTAGAACATGTTCTTTCTCTTTTAGATTGGATTTGTACCTTCATCCCTGAACTTCCAATCTTGGTTCTAGCAGACCTATTGGAGTTGACAGCAGACCTATTGGAGTTGATGATCTCCTGGATCGTTAAGGGGTGTAACCTTCACCTCGTGAATGGTGCACAAGTTCCTAAAACTTGTTGGCGACTCTTTTGCTCTAGCTTCCTTCCCTTTGGATGCCACCGTACTTAAATGTATGATCACATTGGGGTCCCAGTTTGGGTAATGCTTGAAATATTCCCTACATTACTACATACATACTTCACATACTTTAAGCAAGTAAGTCCTGCGACGATTCTATATCATAGCGTACATGATGGATTAAGTTGCAGAGTAATTCTCAATCTTATTCCATCCAGGTGACATTTTAGCTCATTCAGTTTCACTGAGTCTTGCTTAAATTGTTCGCTATGTGATACAGTTGAAAGTCTCTTACTAGAGTCTTTCTTGTTTGACTTAATATTTATCCTAGCTTATACTTAGTTTAAACATTTACTTAGTTTTATACATACGGGTCGAAAGTCTTTCAAAGTCCTTCAATTCATGTTTAACACGGTAATTTCCTTTACACGTTCAAACATTTTATTAAGTCTATGCAATAGATCTTAATACCCAATATGTACTAAGTATCGTCTTTTGTTTGGTCCATTGTAAAAATTAATTTCAAATCTAAGCATTTAGCATTTGATAGTTGATTTACAACAGAGTTCGTAAACTTTTTAATGGACCTTTATAATTTACTTTTGCTCCAACTAAACTTCTTATTCATAAGAATTTCTATGTTTCTCCATGAGCCAATCCTCTTATTAACTTCATGAGAAAACACGTTCCAATTCCTATATGCAATGCTTCCTTTAATCCCATGACGGATTCCTTAAGCTTGCTTTCAAATCTAGTATTATTTAGATTTTCAAAAAACCCTTAGACTATTTTCATAGTCACTTCCAAAATCCCATATTAGGAAGGCGGCTTTGGTATCTATTTTGCCATATTTCATATATGTAATTTTGCTAGATCAATCACGAAAAGACTTAAGCATTTCGATTGGTGAATAGGTTTTTATTAAAATCAACTCCGTGAATTTAATTATATCCTTTTCAACCAATCTAGCTATGTATGCATATGCATTTCCATATTTGTTAGCTTTCTTCTTGAAAATTTATTTGCAATCGATCACCCTTCATGGAAATTAATCAGATTTTAAAACATGGTTTTCAAACATGGAATCTATTTTGGTTTTTTATGGCCTCTAACCATTATTCGGAATTTGGAATCGTCGTATCTATTTTACAAGACATTTTACTATCTATTAGTATGCTTGCAAGTCTTAGGTTTATTTCTAACTTAATAGAAAATTTATAGGATTCAATCCAAGCCTTTGGCGAATTCTATACCTATACGGGGTTATTGCATCAAACACTGAGTTTCAAGGCGCTTCTAAATCCCTTTAATTTTCTTGATCTTACTCCAACTTTTCAAAAATTTTGTGAGAAATGAATTCTCTTTTAAGGCACTTGTAAAGTCTTTTTGAGTATTCTTGATCAAGTATTCTCACGAAACCCTTTTAAGGTCATCCGAGATTCTCAGTTCTAGTTTGTTGCTAAGCTCGATTGTCATCAAATTCATTTTCCTCCCACTTGTCGTTGTGGAAATGTGTTACTTTCCGGAAAGACACCACTTAGAGCAACAAACACTATGTGCTCAATTAGGCCGAGGAGGTAATACCCGTGGTCTAACTTGAATGCTTATAAAGAGACATGTATATTGTCTTTGGGTATAAGTTCGTTGTAAAACAAACAGTTAGCTCCTACTTGAGCTATCTTAGCCTTTAATGATCCATGAAACTCCCACTCAACCACCTAGCTCTTGCTAAGCCGGTGAGATCTCACAGAGTCACTTAACTCCCACTGAGCCAATGAACTCCCACTATGGCTAAGAGTTTTAGACATATACTTGAAAAGACATTTAGAATTTAATTCTATCCATAAATCAATATGGTGTCCTTTTTTAGCTTCGACATTTTTTTTAGTGTAACATTAGTCCTTCGTGCAAAATTTAAGAACTTTATAGGAAGGGATGTGATCCATCATTGTTTGAGTCATTTTTAAATGGCATCGAGGTCTCCGTGAAGACACACTATGTTCTTTGTGGAGTAATTTATGAAAATTTCAATTTCATAACTTTGTGATGGTCACACTTGACTCAAGAAAACATCGCTCGATCTAATCTAGACGTTTTGACATCTTGCCAAGTGGATTATGTACTTCACTGAACTCTTGAGCTACCCTGGTCAAGTTTGTTCACATTTCATGAATATAGCTATATTCTTTCAAATTCTTTGTGTAACGTTGAAGTAAATGAATCCTCTTTAGCTTTCAGAGTCAATTGTATACAACAAGAACAATAGCTTTTTACTTTGTCGGTTTCAACAAGTAAGACTTGCTTGTCTTAGAATGATTCTGAATCGATCAACTATCAAGAGTCTATCCAATAGAGCCTTGAGTACGTTCTTGTCGATGTGATATTGCTAAAGATGTTCGGAATGCAAATCATGAACATGAATTTAAGGTTTTGCTAGTTTATCATGTTAAGAAAATGTTTGTTTATAATCAAGCATTCTTAACTCATGGTTCAGATAACAATGTCATTCAAAAAAATTTGCAACTATTGCTCATTGCTTTGAATGTGAGTCCTTTCGTGTGTAAACGGATCAATTGCTTATTATGGAACACAATAACCATTTATTTGTTCCAGCCTTAGCTTAAAGGTTTTTAAACAAAGCATACGACCTTACAACTGATGTAGCACCACTTGCTTCATTCTAAGCTTGTAAGTCGATGACTTAGCTTATCTTCAATGGTTTGAGGTCACTTTCAAAGTGGATCACTCAAGCAGTATCCGATACTTGTGAAGATAATAATTTTCTAAGTTAACTTCAATAACATGAATTCTTTATAAAATGGAATCTCATTCTTTTTCTTTGTTCTTCGTTTCCTATATTTCTTATCATACTTTATCTCATAATCTTCAAGAACCATTTCTTTAAGAGTCTTTGACTTTTATACTTTGTGGCATAATTAAGCATCTAATGCGCCGTAAAACAAAGTTCCGTATTTTCCTTTAATTCACGCTTGAATTACTACATTAATGAGTCCTACTAATCAATGTATTAAGAGAAAAGAAATGTTGGTTGTCAATATTGACAATTTGAGTTTGCAATTCAATACTTCATGTTTTATCAAAACTACCTAGTATTTTGAATACATGATGTCCAACCGTCCTTTCGGACTTTGTTATAAAAGTCATTTATGAGAATTGTATTATAGAAATGCTTTACTTTTCTTTGAGAACCATTCTCAAAGATTTCCTTTACCAATCATGGAAAACAATATAATTTGATTTGGAATTATACAAATATAAGTGCAAAGTATAACCATTTATCAAGTAAATAATATAATAAGTTTGAAAATTAAAATGTATTCATGCAAATTTTCAATCTTATTAAACGTCTTATCCACGAATTAAATTTGTCCCCATTTGGCGAGAATAAGTCGATTCCAAGATCCAAAGAAACAAAAAGTAGCTAAGCATGCTTTGGCTTGTCTTAACACTCAATCTCCTAAGGTAAGCAACGCTTTGCTAATGGCCACAAGCCACTCTTGGTTGAATAAATCGTCGCATCTAATGCTCTCTCAACAATTTATTCACTTTGCCATGACATGTTAGGACTCCATCACTCATATCATTGAGTACAACCAAAACCAACTTGTATGTGATGTCTTGCTTTGGCAAACCCATCCATATACCTTACGTATCCTAGGGAATAATATTGATGCCTCACTTTGGCGTAGCCCATCACTACTCTGAATAGGTCGATAATTGTTGTTTTGGAATGACAATTTCACTCACTATTTAAGGGACCTAGGGTTTCTATGTTGGTTGATTTAAGTGAACTTAATTGATCATCACAACATTCAAAATCCTAAACATGCATCTAACATATAATTCATATATAAATCATCATGAATATCTATAAATAAAGATGCATTTGGCAACTAGCATGACCCTTTAAATCTTCAAGTCTTCAAAAGGTATTCTTTTGCAACTTCATGGCTTTGTCTTCCAAGAACCTCTGTCTTCAAGACTTGACAAAAATTATGCAACTACTAGTATCTACGATTAGGACTAATCTAAATATTAAGGTACAAAAATACACAATGGTACGCAGACCGTATTTAGATTTACAAAAATATATCACGAATCGCGGTCCATATTTTCTATCCTAATCGGGCCCCACTAGTTGCCATTTTATAAAACCTGTGAGAGAATATACATTCCATTCATCCATTCACTATTTGTGAATGACCCATGCATTTTACAACGATAAAACATGTAACAATGCATAAACATGCGATAACTAGTAACTAATCTAGGTGGTTAATCCTATTAACACGCCTATTTAAAACTAGTCAAAGTTGTTTCAACCGATGATGTAAATAAGCGTAATTAATATTTGAAGCTCCCACTAAATTCTGAATCCAACTCAATTAATCCAATTAATTAAGCCGGTAAAACCCAATTATTTGCCAAAATAAAATTTTTGCAAATGTCGCTCAAAAACCCGAGGACTGGCCTTCGAAATTTTAATTAAATAAAACTAAATCATTAAAATAATTAAAACTACAAATTAAGAAAAAATTAAGTACTCCAAAATATCCAAGTGCCTAGCACTAAGACATGGAGTGATCACAACTCGCACACGAGTTGCACGATCTCTTTGCACCACATTGCTTTACAAGCAATGTCTACGCATATTACCCTCAATTTTGTACCAAGCTAAGCACACATACAAACTCAATGCAAGCCCCACGCACGGCTTACCCACGACCACCTATAAAGCAGCTGTCATGGTGCCGCACAGCAACTCCCCTGCACACACGCACCACTTCGAGGCGCCCAGCAGCCTCGGCAGTCCCATGTGGGCTGCGTGAGCAACCCGGATGGCCGAGAGTATGCTTGGGGCTTTAGACTTCGATTTGGTGCTCATGCCTCGGGAAAAATCCCGATTATGTGTGACATATTTAATCAATTCTAAATTAATTTTAGAATCAATTAATTTTGAGGAAAAATGAAAACATAACAAGTCCAACTTAAATAAATACATCCAAGTGCATAAATCAAAAACTATTCCAAGAACCATTCTTTAATGAAATTGGTTTAACTTGGTGCAACAAAAATAAGAGGGCAATTACTCACTATTAATTTAATTAATTTAAATTAATCTTGAGATTTTGACAAAATAAAGGGAGTTGGAAAAATGAACATAAGTTCAATAAAGATTCCAACTTTAATACTTGTGAATCCTTGAAAAATTATATCTTCCAATATGAAGATAAACAATTTCTATCACAAGTTTCAAATTTATGATTCCAATCAACTTAAAAATGATTAAAACAACAATGTTCAACAAAAATTCATGGAATTTAGTAACTCAAAGTTTCAATCACTTAACATAATTAAAGATTGAATCTTTAGTACTTAGAAGCCTTTAAGAACAACAATTTCACACTTAATGCAATTAATTTGCAATTACGTGAAAAATAAAACCAAGCTTTCAAACACAATTACTACCAAGTAATCATGCCTAAAGTGGTTTAAAATTGCATATAAAATAATGATTGAACCAATTACATAACAACCATAAATATGCAATTAATTTTAACGACTTAAAATTTTTCGTAAAACGAAAAATCCCTCAAAAAGTGTATTTCTGGTCGTTTTTGGCTAAAAACCAAGTCCTGAAAGGGTAAATCAATTTCCAGAACACCTTTTCCACCAAAAATTCACTATTTTGGGTCAAAATCTAGGTTCGGGAGCTGAAGTCAGCTCTAATACGAGGTTAAAATGGATAAAACGAGCTACTTATCTAATTAGCAACATAAAACCAGAAAAATTATGCCATAAATACACCTTGAAAAAAATTATGATTTTAAAAATAAACGAGCAAGGATTCGATACCGCTGTTGGGGTTTGGTGAGTCCGACACACTGCGGAAACAAACCCAAAAACAAGACCGCACTCGCAATAAATAAAACCATAAACATAATAAACTTAATGACAAGATTAAGATAATAATATTACCTTTGAAGCGTGCTTTGCCCGACTGCTAGGGCTCTTACTTGAAAGCTAGCCTCGAAAATACAAAGGCCTCTAACGATGATCCACCCACAACTCGAACACCGACTAGGTCCAATGTCTTGTGGTTAGTAAGACCCGGCCGATAAACCCGAGTAATTGAGTTCAAAGGCTTTCACAAATGTGATACCTTTTTCAACTCTTGAGTTCAAAGGTTTTCACTACTAGTGATCCCTTTTCCAACTCTTACTCAAGCAAGTAATCCTAAGCCATGCCTAGGCTATTTATAAGGAAAGCTTCCTTGTGAATTCCACTCATATTTCAATAAGGGACTTTTTCACAAAAAGATCCCACATGGAAGATTGATGAATTCAACCCTTAGTTAAATAAACCAAGGAACAAGTAACAAGTGTAACATGTTTAGGTGAGAACACCTTTCTCACTTGATCCCCAAGGCAACTCACATACATTGTGAGCTAACCATGTGCCACCCAACCTTGAGCCCCAAGTTGGGTTCGGCTGGGCCACTTTCTTTTGGCCCGTGTCCATGACCCGTCACCCGGGTCAACGACACCCTTGCCACATGTGCTGCCACCATGGCGCGCTGCCAACGTGGCATGCTGCCACTTGGTGGTTGCCACGTGTGCTACCACATGGCGTGCTGCCATATGGGCTGCCACGTGGCGTGTTGCCATATGGGCTGCCACGTGGCGTGTTGCCATGTGGGCTGCCACGTGGCACGCTCCTATTTGGCGCGCTTTCTTTGTTTTTGCGTGGCTAGGGTTTTTGCTTGTTACTTAAAGCATATTCCCGTCTCGCCAATTCCTAAATTTTTGGCTCGACATTTGAGATTCTCCGACGCTCGGTTTCGACGCTCCAAGCTCGAATTTCCAACGTCTAAATATAAATTACTCGATCGACTCTTTAATTCTTTTCGAATTAATTCGTCGCTTTGGCTCGTTAGTTGCTTGAGTGTGACCCGAAGGGTTCAGTTAAGATTAAGTTGTAATATTAATTATGCATTACTATTACTGATCGAAAGCAGCCTCCACCCAGGCATTCAGATCACTTGACCTTACTGAATATATATTAGCTTTCTAATAATTCAGAACCCACTATCAGAATAATACAATTGTTCGAAGGACACCATTCCTTTCAAAATAAGGAAGAGAGTTTTCTGATTTTTATGTGAGGAATTTGTGAAGTATTGAGAGTCTACTTATAATTTTTAGAGGGGAGAAAAGATAGAGTTGAAGGTTGACATTTTTACTGGAAAGTATGGTAAGTTTTGGGGTTTGTTTAAGTACTTGGATCAAATTGAGTCTAGCTTAGTAACTGGGTTAAAAGATGAGCAGAAATTTGGATAGATTTACAAATGGTTGAAAAAATGAAGATAGAATGAAAAAAATGGATAATGAAGAAGGCTAGAGGTTAAATCATTAAAGCCATGGTTGCTAGCTTCAAGTCAAAATTTTATTGTATTTAATTTATTTATTTTAAAATCAAAATCATAATTACATAAAAAAAATAATTGAATTTGATAATTAAACCAAGTTATTGTATATAGATAATATCAAAACTAAGATTAGTTGTAACTCATAAGATAATAATTAAGCTAAGGTTGTTAAGTATTATTAAGTTAAAATTCGAAGCATACAACGTGAATTAATAAAGTATGGACCGACCAAGATCATAATTTAGAAATATGATAATATTTAATTATTATAATTAAAGAAATTACTAAAATAATTAAGAAAATATTCCAAAAAAATTAGGGGTATTACAAAATTATCTTATTAGACGTGATTTTCAATTACATATTCCCTTTAAACATTCAATATGGTGATCAACAATAAAAAAAATAGAATAAACATCAACATTGAAAGCAATTTAACAATAATATCGTTAGTAAAGTTAAATCATAATAATAACCCTAGTCATGATACTAGCAATAAAAAATAAAAATAAGAGTAATTAAATTTATTAGTTACTCACATTCCACATTCCTTTAAATTGCTACATCATAAATAAATTGTCGTTATTTAGTAACTTCAATAAATATAAATCAAATTGAAACAATTAAATTAAATAAAAAAAAAGTAGAGTTGATTTGGTCCAAACCCTCAGTTAGTTCTATCTTTCACGCCTTGGTTTAAGTACAGAACTTCGGGTGTTGTACGGACTCCTTGGAGTTCTTAAGGAATGTAAAATGAGAGAATAGGAAGACTAGTATTTAGGCTATAGAGAAGAAGAGAGAATGATTTTATGGTAAAGGGAGAAAGAGAATGTTTATTGGTGCATAAGAAAGGAAGAGAGAATATTTTTGGTGTAGGGAGAAAGAGAATGATTTTGGTGCCCCGAAACTGAGTAAATTAGGTTCGTATTTATAAAGAAATTATGAGGGGTGAAGCACGGAACCCTAGAATTTAAAAGGAATCTCTCAAAAACCCTAATTGAACGCCACGTCACGATGTGTGTGCCGTGACACGGTGTTGGACACCCTGACAAGATGTGCATACCGTGGCGTGACATTTTCCTGTTTTCACGCGTTTTTAAAACTATGATAACTTTTAATCTATAACTCGAAATAAGGCATATAATATGTCGTTGGAAACCTTATCATGACTAATTTTTCAACCCAGCTATAATCAAATCAAAATATTTTTAGATTTTAAGATATGGACGTTTTAGTGAAAGGGTGTTGGTTTTGGGCCAAGTTTAGTGTTTGGCTTATAACTTTTTCATTTTAAATCGGAATTGGGCTTATGATATATAGTTGGAAAGCTTAATTAAAGTCCTATCCAACAAATAATAATTGGATTAAAATTATAAGGCCAAAAAATCATTTTAAGCTCGGTTTTGTGATATGGACGTGAAAAATGGAAAATAAGTTATGGTTTAGCAAAATGGGCTAGGAATTAGGTTGGTTTATAAATTGTATTGGGATTGAATATGGATTTAAGCACTCCAATATTAAATACTTGACTCGACCAATAATGGCGGTAAACTTTTGTTCATCATCGGGTTTGGTTTTGGGGAGCCATTTTTAGTTGTCTACAGTATCATAACATAAAACTGCTGAACACAACTGACCTACCTTATCAAAGTTTTTCTCTTTAAGAACCCAAGTTTAGATTAAGAGAAACTATAAAAAAGCTCAAAAAAATAATTTATCTTCATCATTACAAACCTTAAAAAAAGAAAAGACCTTGAGTGCAAGAGAGTATTTTGTAAGCGCTTGTACCATATTACACTGTTTGTAGAAAGTGTTACCTAATTCATCTTTCAAACCCCTAACAAAATGAAGAACACCAAAAAAGATTCTCCAACTTCAATTTCCAACTAAAATCTCTAGTTTAGGAAAACATATATCATCCTCTTCAAAATGAGCAATACATAAAACCTCCTAAGTTCTTCATGGGATGTTTGGTGTGTGGGAGTTAAGGGTGACTTTGGAAGTTTTTATCTCTATTGAAGAAGAAAGCCTTTTTTATGGGAATGATAAAATACAATTTTCTTAACATTAGAAACTTGTATGTTTCTCAAAAGGCACAAACGTCATTTTGCGCGGAAAAGAATGGAGTATTTTTGTCCACCAAGAATTCTTGATGGAAACATTCAATTGCAATGTTTGATGGCGTTAACTCAATTGTATTAACTCTGTTAAAATCTAAATCTACCCAAATTTTTCCAAGTTCAAGTTTCACCTAAATCCCTCCAGGGTCAAGCTCTGCCCAACTCTGCTTACTACCATCCCTTAATCTCACATTCTTACTAATGTAACTTGAAGAATTCTGCAACAATGGAGGTCAAGAAATTAAATGGAGAAAGGAAATTAACAAGAAAACGAAAAATACCTGACCTTTACTTTGGGGTTCACCATACCAGTAATTTATATATTTTTGTTAGGGTTTTTTCGTTAATATCGGTAGCAAAGCCACTGAAAATGATGTTGTTGGGATTGGGGGTTTTGTTGCGATGTTGGTATTGGTAAGAGTGGTGCTTGTTGTGGTGTTTAACGGAATCCACCATTGTTGTTTGGTGAGGAAGGAAGAAGAAGGAAATCGATAGCAAAGCCACTGAAAATGATGTTGTTGGGATTAAGGGTTTTGTTGCGGTGTTGGTATTGGTAAGAGTGGTGCTTGTTGTGTGTTTAACGGAATCCACCATTGTTGTTTGTTGAGGAAGGAAGAAGAAGGAAGGAGACAATAAGCTCACGGAGTTAATTAAATGTTTACATCTATTTTCTCACATACAATCAGCAAAGGGTCCAATGCAATTATCTAAATAATTGCAAAACTGCCATTCGAGTAACAACCACTATTTTTCATTGAGAAACTGGTGCTTCCTTGATGGGAATGAGAATATAATGAAGTCTAGGAATGAGAATATTTAGGTGTAAATTTCCACATTTTGTTACTTAGGAGGGTAGGTAACAAATGAAAAATAGATACAAAATGATTTTACCACTAATGAAAAGGATGAAAAAAAAAACATTTAGTAAGGTTATTTTGATAAAATTATTATATATTGACATACTACCCCCAGTCTCATATCAGTTGCAACTTTGGAATATTTTATAGGGAAATTCTCTCTTGTAACCACTAACTTTTATTTTTTTTCTCAATGGTAAAACCCGATTTTTTTTTTTATTATTATTATTAAGTGTAAACAAAAATTACACTCAGTGGTAAAATTTATCCACAACAAATTGTTAATTCCTGAACTATTGTTTAGCTATTGGTTTGCAAGAAGACGCAAATACCCCCAACCAATTTTTTCTTCTTCCTTTCTCTTTCCTCCTCCCTGCTGCAACTCTCTTTTTAGCCACATCCACCCCATGTCGACTTCCAGCCTCCCCCACCTCCGGACAACGATACCCAGAAAAACCAATTTTGGCCAACTAACTAAAAGTTCTAGTGCTACCTTGCTCCATCCGAACTGCAATACCCATAAATTCAACAGCAAACCCCCAAAAAATTCAACCCAAACTCAACAAATTCGATAATCGGCCACTAATTCGACCCTAAATTGGACCACAAAATCAATAAAATTGAGAAATTAAACCACTAATATCAATAAATTGAACCCCAAAATCAATAAATTCAATCCCTAAATCAACAAATTCGATCACTATTTTGACATATTCAACCACTAATTTGACAAATTCAACTAAAAAAATTCAACAATTCGACTTTAAAATCCACATTTGACAAATTTAACCCCAAAATCACCAAAAAAAACTTAGAAATTTCAACCAAAAGTTAAGAAAGGAGATTAGAGGAAATCGGAGAAGGGTGGAGGGTGGCTAATTCCGACAAGGGGGGTGGATGATTATGGCATCCCCGAGAAGTGGTTATAGTGGTCTAAAAATGAAGCTTGCGGCTGAGACTGAGTGCGATGGAGGCTGTTGTAGGACCTTGCTGCTCTTCATCATCACAAATTAGTTTTTTGGTGGCTGAGTAGAGAGAAGAAGAAGAGATCAAAGAGGAAGGAGAGCATTTGGGGTCGCCGGCGTGTGTGGTGGAGGCTTGGCGCCGCCATCTGGGAGTAGGGGAGGAAGGCTAAACGCTGGCAGAGGAAGGGGTTGGCCTAGTGGCTAGTTTGGGTAGTGGTGGTATAATACCCTTGTATTTTTTAATGCATTTTATATATTATTTATTTTATTATAAAATATATTTTGGATAAAACTATTCAATTAATAGATTATAAATAAAACAGATTTTGATTTTTTGGTCAATAAGTATTTTATCCAAATATAACCCATACCCAACTATCCTATTTTTTTTTACATTTGGGCCAACTAAATTATCATTCAAGACCATAATTTTTATGAAGCTCAAACCTATCATAAACTACTCTATACAATAAATACTCCATTTATCCCCAAAATTTGCCCACAAGAGAAGCCAAAGAGGTAAACTTGTTTTTCCTCTTTCTTTTTCCTTTTTCCTTTCTTTTCTTATTTTTTCCCTTTTCTTTTGCTTGGTCATTCATGCACTGAGCCCCAATAATTGTGGCTGTCGCTGCCACCGACCACCACGCCTATACATCAGCGCCGCTATCTACCGCCGGACAGCCACATGCTGCCGGCGACCACCACGACCTAGCCGTCAGTCCTTAATCGGCATCCTTGGTTGTTTCTCCTTCCCAATTATGTTTTATTAGTTATAAAATCATATGTTTAGTTTGAGTTTCATTTTAATTGTTTGAAAGATGTTTATTTAATATCAAGATCATGTTTTTAGTAGTCAAAGAATATAATTTGAGATATTATACTTGATGTTAATTTTCAGATTATATAAATCATAAGTTAAGGTTTTCAATTTGATAATTTATGATTTTTAGGGTTCTTATACAAATTAATTTGGGGATTATAAATATTTAATTATTCTATTGAATGATTTTGCCTAAAGTCTTATTTTTAGTGTTTTATAAAAAGGGTGTAATTACCCATTAAAGAGGAGTTTAATTAAGGGTTGTAAAATAATTTTCAGATTATTATAAATTGTTTAGAGTGAGTTTAAGTTGCTAGGAATTGTGTATACAAGGGTAATTGATGTAGTTTTATTGTCCCTCTATGTAAGAGACATGGTTTGGGAAGTGTTTATAGTGTATTTAGCCTCTTTAAACACTTAATTGAGGTACGTACGTGTACTCAGAAATTTATTAAGCGTATAGAAACATGCTAGGAAATACTTAATTGATTCCAAGTTAGTTTCATGCAAGGAATTAGTTGGAATGGTTGAATTGAAATGAGATTGGTGATATGAATTGGATCGATTGAATTGAGAATGGTTTTGATGAATTATTTGTGAAGCATGATTTGTTGAAATAATTATTTATTGGATTGGTTATTGGAAATAGTTAATTTGGCATATTGTATATGAACCACACTTTTATTATTGACATGATAATGAGCATGTTTAATTAAACTAAATGTTTAATTTGGTTTGGAATATTGAAAAGGAATTTTATTATGGTTCATATAATTTTTATTAATTCTATATGTATGATGAGGAAGGAGCTATTTAAGTGTCTTTGTACATGAAGAAAAAATTATATTTTGGTGCCTTAGTGCACTTAAGGTGTTTTCAACGCCGAGGGATAGGAATTGTGGCGCATTATGTGTTTAAGGTGTCTTTGACACCGAGGTAGATTAAAAAGGGTTCTACTTTTAATATTATTATGTGGTCACTAATCATTCAAGAATTAAATTGGTGTATTTAATTGTTTGATAATTATTATGATTGATTGTATTATGGTTTGAGAGCCATCACAAAGTCTAATAATATGTAAATAATGTAAAAAGAAAGAGATTACGCACCAAAACTCTTGGAACATATATACCTTGAGTATGAACATATGGGGGGAGTTATGGGATTTTATATTTAACCATAAGGGGTACAGGACGATGTACTTTCCATTTTATTATGTGCAGGGATTCCGCCACTTACGAGTGGTTCTTTTATACTGGCACGGTTAGCTCTCGTGTAATTACCCCTTTATTGGGGCAGGTTAGGGGGGAAACCCGTTCGATGCGTAATCAATCTAAATAAATAAAGTATTTGTTTATTGAGGGTCATGTGGAATGTTGCATGCTGGTAAACAGGTGCAACAAGGTAAGTTAATTGGGTGATGGTAGGGTGTAAGCATGTTAGTTCCCGTGTTGGCACTCCTTTTTTAGGGCAGGGTAGGGGGAAACTCGTTCGATGTGTAATCAAGATAAATATATAAACAATTAGTTATTTATTGAGTGATTATATTGTATGTTGTATGCCTGTGAATAGGTGCAACAAGGTATGTTGTGTTATGATAGGATGAAAGCATGTTAGTGTGTTTTATTTACCCTTATGTACTCAGCATTGCTGATTGTATGTTTGTGTATCTGTTTGTTCTCGTCTTTATCTTGGCCCTACGATGACCCATTTCTAATTGCGAGTAGTGGGGACAAGTAGAGATGAGCTTTTCTGGTGATGAAGCATATTCATGATGGGCATGAGTGAAGAGCGAACCATGTTTAGTTTCTATAAGATTATGATGTGGTCTATTGCTTTAATTATTATATTATATTATGCTTATGAGTCTAAAGCAAAGGTTTTCAAGTACTTTGTTTGGTTTTAAGAAGGGCCTACAGGTTCCAAGTAGTTTATTTCGTTTGACTTTGGTTTGACTTTATTTTCGTATAGTTTGACTTTTAAGTTGACTTGTTTTGAATGGTTTTAAAGAGAGTCTTCCACTGTGTGAGTCTTTGATAAATGTCTTAGCCAATATCACGGTGGCAGTAATGCCTTAAAATTTCCAATCTCGTGTTTAAAAAGAGTAAAACAGGTATTTTAACAGAAAGGAATTTCTAGGGTGTTACAAAGTTATATATGGGAGCTTTGGTTGAGATTTTTACTACCACTAAAACCAAAAACATGTTTTAAAGTGTTTTTGTTCAAACTTGGCCAAGTTCTTATTTAATCAAGTAGTTTTAAAAGGGAATTTATTTAAATTATTTTAATTCTAAGAGGACCAAATTTATTAATTTTTTTAAAGGTCCGAAATTTTTTTTATGTTTATTTTTGAGTAATCAAAATATTTCTTTTAGAAGGGGACATCCAAAAGTTTTTAACATGTTCGAAATTTTTATGTTGGTCAAATATTTTGGCCTTTTCAATGAAAGGAATGGTGTCCTTCGAACAAGTGTATTATACTGATAGCGGGTTCAGAATTATTGGAAAGCTAATATATTCAGCAAGGTCAAGTGATCGGAATGCCTGGGTGGAGGACGCTTCCAATCAGTAATATTAATGTATAATTAATATTACAGCTTAATCTTGACTGAACCCTTTGGGTCACACCCTAGCAAATATACGAACCGACTCGACGAATTAATTCGGAAGAAATTAATTCGTCGCCCGAGTGTTAAATGTTTAGACGTCGGAAATTCAAGCTTAGAGCGTCAAAACCGAGCGTCGAAAGTCGATTCGAAAAATAGTAAAAGACGAGACATGAAAATAATAATAAATCAACAAGACCAAAATACCCCTAGCATTGGATTGCCCCGAGCAAACCGAGTGCTAGGGGCATTTGATATAGCATGGTGGCTAGCATGCGCACCAAGCCGAGCCTAGGTGGCTGGTGCGTGCTAGCGCAACAATGCTAGCATCGCAAGGCTAGCAGAAGAGGGCCAAGGCGCGCAAGGAGCAGCAGCTCTCAGCAGCAGCCCGCATCTTTGATGCATGGCTCGCTGGATGAGAGCACGAGCAGCCCGCACAAGCTACTGGGCTTGCTGGCTAGCAGCGCTAGCAGCCCGCACGCTTGTGCTAGGCCTGCTGGCAGCCACGCATGGTAGCCCACCTTGGGTGCCTTGGTGCCCAAGTGTGGTGCCATGTGGCGTAATTTTAGTGGAGCTTAAGGGGGTGTGTTGGCCGGTTTTTGGAGAGGGAGTGGGGAGCAAGTTTGGTCCCCCCTCCTCCGAATGGTCCTCACTTAACCTCTCTCATGAGCATGCCACTTGTTGATTTATAAGTAGTTTGATTATAAATTTTATTTTAGCTTTAAAATAAAATGGAAAAATCAAATTCTCCCACATTGATGGGAGAGCTTTCTCACTCTCTTGTTTTCCCTAAAAATACCCAAGTTGGGGTATTGAGAAAATCACGTGAGTGATATTTGAAACAGGCATCACCATTGTGAAAACCTTTGAACTCATTTAATCACTTGGGTTTTGGTCGGACCTTGCTAACTCCAAGGTAGCGGACCTAAAAGTCGGTGTTCGTCCTTTGTGGGTGGATACCGTTAGAGGCTCGGTATTTTCGGAGCTAAAGCTTTCAAGTAAGAGCCCATTAGGTCGGGCGAAGCACGCGTCAATGGTAAATTCCGATTTTATCCTTTTATGTTTATTTGTTATGCTTTATGGTTTTATTAATTGCGAGTGGTTCTTTGGGTCGGAGTCATTTCCGCGGTAAGTTGGACTTACCAAACCCCAACAGTGATATCGGAGCCAAGCTTGTTTATTTTTAAAATCATAATATTTTTCAAGGTGATTTTTATGGCTTAATTTTTCTGGTTTAAGTAGCTCGTATTATCTATTTTAACCTCGTATTTAAGCTATCTTTCAGCCCCGAACCCAGATTTCGACCCAAAAATAGTGAATTTTGGGTGGAAAATGTGTTCTTGAAATGGTTTAACCTTCTAAGAAATGGTTTTTAGCCAAAAAACGACCAGAAATGTTTTTTTCGAGGGTTTTTTCGTTTTTACGAAAATTTTTAAGTCTTTCTAACCTTGAAAATTAATTGCATATTTATGGTGGTTATGTAATTTGTTCAATACATATTTTATATGCAATTTTAAGCCTCTTTAGGCATGATTACTTGGTAGTAATTTGTGCTGGAATGCTTGGTGTTATTTTTTCACATAATTGCAAACTAATTGAATTAAGTGTGAAATTGTTGTTCTTTGAGGATTCCAAGTATTAAAGATTCAATCTTTAATTATTTTAAGTGATTGAAACTTTATATTACTAAATTCCATGAATTTTTGTTAAACTTTGTTGATTTAATCATTTTTTAGTTGATTGGAATCATAAAGTTTGAAACTTTGTGATAGAAAAATTGTTTACCTTCATATTGGAAGATATAATTATTCAAGGATTCACAAGTATTAAAGTTGGAATCTTTATTGAACTTATGTTCATTTTTCAACTCCCTCTTATTTTGTCAAAAACTCAAGGTTAATTTAAATTAATGAAATTAATAGTGAGTAATTGCCCAATTATTTTTGTTGCACCAAGTTAAACCAATTTAATTAAAGAATGGTTCTTAGGAATTATTTTGGTTACATGCACTTTAAAATTTTTATTTAAATTAGACTTGTTTAATTTTTTTTTTAATTTTTCTCATTAAATTAGTTCTAAAATTAATTTAGAATTAATTACAAAAGTCATGCAAAATTGGGATCTGATGGGCGTGAGAACGGTCGCACATTCCACACTCAATCAAATAAATTTATAAATCCTAAAACTAACCCCTAAACAAGTCTAGTGGTAAGTTCGGAGTCGAACCACAAGGAACGGTAATGCTAGATTGTTCTTAATCTAATGCTTAAGCTATGCCGAAGTCGATTTACGGATAAAGGACACTACAACTACACTAAAATACATATAAAGAACAAGGTATGATAAAGTCTACTAGGGGAAAAGATCCACTTTGAACAATTAACAAGTTAATGGGAATCGATTTGATAATCAATCATGCAAAGAAAGAATTAAAATGGGAATTAATTACCATCAAGAGCAATCTCTCAAATTCCTAGCCTAGATCCCTCATTGACTAGGTGCATAGAAGAAATTTACCCAAAATGCAATCAAATATATCAATTCTAACTCACAATCCCTTGTCAAACTAAAACCAATATGCAATTAAGTGTGCTATCATGGGAGATCAATCCAATCTAAAACAAACAACATGCCAACATCAATTCAATCAATTTAATCACACAATTATCATCAAATTTATCTCAAATAACTCAATTAACCATAACAAAGCTTCACTCAACACCTAGTAGAAGGAAATCTACTCAAACATGATTAACAAAGCAATTAATAAAGCATAAAGAGAGAAGAGAGTAAGAAATGCTCATTGATATAAAATGGAGATCTTCAAATCATCAAATTCCTCCTTTGATTATCCAAAATCCATGAAAACCATTGTGCTCCTCACTTTCTCTCTCCAAAATTTGAGAGTTTCTCTCTCTAAAAACCTAAAACTAACCTAAAAACTATTCTAAACTGAAAAATCTCCCCCTTTTCTTTAATGAGTAAAAAATCTATTTATACCCTTTACAAAATTGCTTAGGAAGCTCCGCAAAAAGTCAGCTGAAACGGGAAAAGGTCCGACCGAACTCTGTGTAGGTTCGGTCGGACTCAGGGTAGGTTCGGCCGAACTCAGGGTAGGTTCGGTCGAACCTCCCTGATCCTTGTTTGGTCGAACTTTCCTGGTTCGACCCCTCCTGTAAACATGCTGAAAACTTGGTTGAAACTGCCTTGGAGGTTCGGTCGAACTTTTCAAAAGTTTGACCACACCTAGGTTCGACCGAACCTCTTAGAGGTGTGGTCACACCTCCTCTTGAACTTCCTCTTCTTGCTTCCTCTTCTTCCCTTTTGCTCCTCTTGTCTTTGTCCATGCCTCCATACTTGGCCAAGGGGTCTCCTACCGTGCTTAGGACCGTCATGGAACCTGCAAAAGATAGCAAAGATCACGAGAGCATGGGGATGATAAAATTATGCATAAAGATTATCAAAACAAGCGCAAATAAGCATACTTTTCATCCATAAAAGAAAAGGAAGCCATAAGAGGAGAAAAGAGGTAGAAAACCTAAGAAAAACAGGAGAAAAGAGACCAATACACTACCCCTAAGGGTAACATAAATGTCACTCATCAAACACCCCCAAGCTTAACTTTTGCTCATCCTCGAGCAAAACAAAACAAACACAACGGAAAACGATGTATATTTTTTTTTTTAAAAACTAGAAGAGAAAGAATATACACTAACTCACTTTCGTAGGAATCACGAATGCATTTAGCGCATGCATCAAGCACTTTAAACCCCATAGATCGCTCTAGAGGACGAGTAAGCTCTCGTAAGGGTGTCCTAAGAGTTTAACCCATAACTCTTGACAAAAATCAAGGCATGGCAATAAATAAATAAAATAAAATAAATCGAAGTAAGAGAAAAGTTACAAGCGTTCTAGAGTGGACTTTTATGATGGAACAAACACTAATGAATGTCAATCTTTCTAAAATAATAAAGGTATGCACGTTCTAAGATGTCCAAGGTTGATTGAAACATAACATATGCTAAGCATAGAGAACTAAAGGAAACACATTCCACCTTTTGTTTCAACCAATCAAACCACGTTCTCTCTACTAGTTTCAAATCCACTTTCAAGTTAGCTTCTCATGATTCCACGAAGAAACCGGAAAATAAATAAGAAATTAAAAACATTGAGAAGGTTACCCGACATCTTGGCTATGCAAACTTGCTCTATAGGCTTGATTCCTATTTCCCGCCATCATTGAATGACTTAACCCTCTAGGATCAAAAGGACTTTCAAGGTATTAACATATAAGCTAGGAGAGTAAAGGTGTGGAGAACTCTTGAAATTGGTGGTAAACCTATGTGAAGCACGGGTGGAACTTCTTCCACAAGATCCAAACGATTCCAAAACAAAAGTGCCAAGTATGCTTATTAAATAACTTTCCCCCAAGCTTATTTAACACAAAATAACAAAAACAGGGAGAACAACAATAACAAAACCCCTTTTTTTGTGCTTTACATTCTTCTTTACTTTTTTTTTTTCAATAATTCCTTTTTCCAAGCTTTTTCTTTTCTTCTCTTTTTTTTTTTAAATGTCCTTGCCTCTTTTAACTTTGGACGGCTTTTTCTCAAAATGTATTTGGTTTTATGCAAAAAATTATATACAACGCATACTTGCTTTGCAAATGAACTTATAATTCTAAACTTGCACCATAAACAATAAAACAAGCTCCAAAACAAAATTGCTTCACAAACTAAAGGTAGGATTTAAAGTGAAACTAAGGCTGGAAGGCTTGTATTAAGGTTAGAGAAAAGAATGTATATGGCTCAAATGGGCTAGTAGTAGGGGCAATTGCAAACCAAATCCAAAATTGAAAATTAATCCTATAAAAAGAGAAATGTCTTTGTCATCCCCTAAAGTGGCACGGTCGCGATCTTGGGAGCTAAAAATCAAGTTCTAGATATGAGAATGCAATAGCCAAGGATCCAAATATGCCGCTCAACAAAGTATGATGAAGGCTAGAACAATTATACATCACTAGGGATAGCAATAACTAACTCTTGATTTCATATCCACTATAGAGAGCAACTCCATCTTACCACAAGCAAGTGAACTAGAGCTTCATGGTCCCAAAGTTCTTAGCCAACTACCTTAGCATACCATATCCTAGAGTCAACCTAACACATTCTCAAACCCTGCACACCTCTAAAATTTAAGAAGAAAGACATTCAAGAATACAAGTCCAAAAATATTATGTCCAAAGCAAGAACAAAAGAAAACACATTGCAAATTTGCCTTGATAGAAAGAAAATCTTTTTGGAATTTTCAAAATAAAGAAAATGGAAATGCATATACAAATGTGCATGGCATATATGAATCAAAATTCTACCAAACATGATAGAATACCCTCCCCCAATCTTGAATGAGGCAACATGCTCAAACTTTAAACCAAAGAATCCATGGGAGGAGAAAAGAAAGAAAGTCATCCAACCAACCAACATATGTCCAACAAGTCACAAATCATTAGAGGAAGAGCAAGGAAGGATATTACCGGATTTTAGGTGGGTGTATATACCCGCAAATGACCCAATTAAAATTTTCAAAGCCACTCTTCTCAAGAATTGAATCATGTTTTCCATATGATAGCAATTGTGGTGCCAAACTTCCTTGATTCTTGATCCAAATCAATGCACCAAAGTATATCAAGTTATGTACCTAGAAAAAGGCACACAAACATTTCCATGAGAGAAAATCTATTCTAAAAAGAAAAGAAAATGAAAGCAATAAAACACGGGTTACTTCCCGAGAAAGGCTTGCTTAAGGTCCAAGCTTGACCGCTCTAGTAAATAATATTGCAATGATCGCAAGAGCTTGTCAAATGCACTACTACACATCTCATAAGATAACAAGTAAGCAAATGATATAAGAAGGGCATGCACCAAGATTAGTGCACGCAAAAGAAGGTGAAGAGGGAGTTTCCAAGAAGAAGAAGAATCAAAAGAAAATTCAAGAAAATAAGAAGAAGAATAGAAAGGCAAACTCTCTTCACAAAAATCTTTTTGGGTGGCAAAATCACCTTTTTCCTCAATTGAAGACGAATGAGGGACACAAAAATCTTCATAGGCAAGGGGGTCCCCAATAGGCTCATTAACAAAGAAAGGAAGGGATATAGGAGTGTAGGGGATATGGTTGAAATTCCTTGAAAAAGGGACATGAGAGAAAGGGATAGGAGCAATGGTCTTACAAATGGTCTCTTCTTCACCACCATTCCTCAAATCACCAATTTGAGCATGAAAATCAATCATAGAATCCTCAAAAGAAGAACACTCATGATCATGATCTCCCTCAAACATCCAACTTCCAAGAGGAACTACATAATCCCCTTCACTACAATCATGAACAACAACTCCCTCAACTTCCTTAAAGCCTAAAATCTCAAAGCCATGCATGAATGGATGCAAATTCATTTCAAAATGGTCTCTCTCCCATGAAGCATTCTTAATGAACTCACTCAAAAGGCTATGGGTTTTCATTTGACACTCAATAAACACATTAGACATAACCTTAAATGAATCCAAATACTCATGGATAAAAGGATCACAATCATGCACTTGAGACTCATCAAGATGGGAAAAAGGGTTAGGATTTTCAAAATCAACACTCTCTTCATTCTCAACTCCTTCACCATCACTCATATGCTCACCAATGGGATCCTCACACTCTCTTGGTTTCTCAAAATCATCATCATCATCCTCAACACACACATTAAATTGGGATTTTTCACAAACAAGCATCAAGGGTGACAATTGGCTTTCTAACTCTTCTTTTCTTCTCCTTCCCTCCTCAAGACGCTCCTCATTCTTTTTCATTATCTCTAATTGACCTCTCATAGAATTAAGAATCATTTCCTTACTAGGCCCAAGCTCATTATCAAGCTCAATGCACCTAATTTGAGATTCAAAAGTAGCAATAAGGGATTCAAAAGGTGTTGAAGGTTGAGGCTCAACAAGAGAAGAAGAAGTACAACCAAGATTGGAAAAATCAACATTAAGATCATGAGCATATACATCACATTGGGGAGTGGGGGCACAATCAAACACATGAGATTCATCATTAAGGGAACGAAGCACATCACAAGAAGGCATGGTAAATAATGAAGAATATTGAAACACACCATTAGCATCAACTTGAGCATGCACCTCATCATCATGAACAAAAGAGGAAATAGAGTTGAAATCATGTGTTTTAGGCTCACTTAAGGGATCATGTAACAAATCATGGGAATTCATGCTAATATTAGAAGTATCAACACATTGCATATCAATAATAGAATCATGATTACCCTTATTATAGACATCCCAAGCAAACCAAACATAAAAATCCCAAGCATCATCAATTGATAATGCTCTAAATTCACCATTATGCATGCATTCAACTTCATCCCTAGTTTGCTCATTCAAACCAAAATAACAAATCTCACAAGCCTCCCAAAGACTACAACAATAAAAATCCAAATATCCCTCAAGTCTATTGAAATATTCACAAAAAGGCTCATTGTCATATTGAGGAAACGAGTTACTTGCCATTTTCTTTACAAAAACAAGCAAAAATTAAAAAAAAAATAAAATAAAAAGAAAAGTATACACAAAGACCTAGACTCAAGCAATCAAAAACAATCAAGCATTGACACCGTTCCCCGGCAACGGCGCCATTTTGATGGGCGTGAGAACGGTCGCACATTCCACACTCAATCAAATAAATTTATAAATCCTAAAACTAACCCCTAAACAAGTCTAGTGGTAAGTTCGGAGTCGAACCACAAGGAACGGTAATGCTAGATTGTTCTTAATCTAATGCTTAAGCTATGCCGAAGTCGATTTACGGATAAAGGACACTACAACTACACTAAAATACATATAAAGAACAAGGTATGATAAAGTCTACTAGGGGAAAAGATCCACTTTGAACAATTAACAAGTTAATGGGAATCGATTTGATAATCAATCATGCAAAGAAAGAATTAAAATGGGAATTAATTACCATCAAGAGCAATCTCTCAAATTCCTAGCCTAGATCCCTCATTGACTAGGTGCATAGAAGAAATTTACCCAAAATGCAATCAAATATATCAATTCTAATTCACAATCCCTTGTCAAACTAAAACCAATATGCAATTAAGTGTGCTATCATGGGAGATCAATCCAATCTAAAACAAACAACATGCCAACATCAATTCAATCAATTTAATCACACAATTATCATCAAATTTATCTCAAATAACTCAATTAACCATAACAAAGCTTCACTCAACACCTAGTAGAAGGAAATCTACTCAAACATGATTAACAAAGCAATTAATAAAGCATAAAGAGAGAAGAGAGTAAGAAATGCTCATTGATATAAAATGGAGATCTTCAAATCATCAAATTCCTCCTTTGATTATCCAAAATCCATGAAAACCATTGTGCTCCTCACTTTCTCTCTCCAAAATTTGAGAGTTTCTCTCTCTAAAAACCTAAAACTAACCTAAAAACTATTCTAAACTGAAAAATCTCCCCCTTTTCTTTAATGAGTAAAAAATCTATTTATACCCTTTACAAAATTGCTTAGGAAGCTCCGCAAAAAGTCAGCTGAAACGGGAAAAGGTCCGACCGAACTCTGTGTAGGTTCGGTCGGACTCAGGGTAGGTTCGGCCGAACTCAGGGTAGGTTCGGTCGAACCTCCCTGATCCTTGTTTGGTCGAACTTTCCTGGTTCGACCCCTCCTGTAAACATGCTGAAAACTTGGTTGAAACTGCCTTGGAGGTTCGGTCGAACTTTTCAAAAGTTTGACCACACCTAGGTTCGACCAAACCTCTTAGAGGTGTGGTCACACCTCCTCTTGAACTTCCTCTTCTTGCTTCCTCTTCTTCCCTTTTGCTCCTCTTGTCTTTGTCCATGCCTCCATACTTGGCCAAGGGGTCTCCTACCGTGCTTAGGACCGTCATGGAACCTGCAAAAGATAGCAAAGATCACGAGAGCATGGGGATGATAAAATTATGCATAAAGATTATCAAAACAAGCGCAAATAAGCATACTTTTCATCCATAAAAGAAAAGGAAGCCATAAGAGGAGAAAAGAGGTAGAAAACCTAAGAAAAACAGGAGAAAAGAGACCAATACACTACCCCTAAGGGTAACATAAATGTCACTCATCAGGATCAAATCCCGAGGCTAATGGCACGCAAAACAAGGCATAAGCTCCCTTGGCTAGCCGGGCTGCATAGAAGCCCGCATGTGGCTGCCATGCCCTGTGCCTGTAGCCAAGTCGTCGCTGGTGCGTACGGCCGCAAGCAGCAGCATAGCGACAGCTGCACGCTGCCATGTGCGTGCGTGCGTGTGTGCTATGTTGCGTGGTGCTTGGGGCTGCTATGGGGCGGGTGTGGGGCACGAGCACATGGTGCATCGCTTGGAACTTGGTGCATGTGTCTTAGGGGTATGCGTAGACGTTG
This sequence comes from Chenopodium quinoa, assembly GCF_001683475.1. Taxonomy (NCBI): domain Eukaryota; kingdom Viridiplantae; phylum Streptophyta; class Magnoliopsida; order Caryophyllales; family Amaranthaceae; genus Chenopodium; species Chenopodium quinoa. Next base: position 7,213,903 of record NW_018742390.1, read on the forward strand.
CTTGCGAAGCAATGTAGTGCAATGAATTCGTTCAACATGGCCATCAAGGGCCACGTTATTGATGTGTGAAAGTTCGCTAATGTGGGCGGTGTAACGCTTAGCGACATTAGGCCCACTCCCATGTTCATTGAGCATCAAACGGTTGTGCGAAATGTGAGCACTCCATGTCTTAGTGCTAGGAACTTATACACTTTGGACTACGTATTTTTGCTTAAAAATTATCGTTTTAATTATTTTATTAATCTAATTTGTTTTAATTATTTTAATAAATTTTTGAGGCTAGGCCTCGGTTTTGAGCGACATTGGCAAAATTTATTTTGACAAATTTTGGGAATTATCGGCTTAATTAATTGGATTAATTAAGTTGGATGCGAAATTTAGTGGGAGCTTCAAATGTTAATTGCACTTATTTACATAACCGGTTAAAACAACTTTGATTAGTTTTAATTAGGCGTGTTAATTGGATTAACCACCTAGATTAGTTACTAGTTCTCGCGTGTTTATGCATTGTTACTTGTTTATCGTTGTAAAATGCATGGGCCATTCACAAATAGTGAATGGATGATGTATATTCTCTCACATGTTTTATGGAATGGCAACTAGTGGGGCCCGATTAGGATGGAAAATACGGACTGCGATCCGTGATGTATTTTTGTAAATCTAAATACGGTCTGCGTACCGTTGAGTATTTTTTTACCTTAATATTTAGATTAGTCCTAATCATAGATACTAGTAGTTGCATTTAATTATGGTCAAGTCTTGAAGATGGAGGTTCTTGGAAGACGTAGCTATGAAGTTGCAAATGAAGACCTGTTGAAGATCTCAAGGGGCCATGCTAGTTGCCAAATGCATCTATATTTATGTTTTTCGATATATATATTTATATATATATATGTATATATATATGTATATATATATATATGTATATATGTATATATATATATGTATATATGTATATATGTATATGTATATATGTATATATATATATATGTATATATATATATATATAATGTTTTTGTATATGAATTATATGTTAGATGCATGTTTAGGATTTCGAATGTTGTGATGATTAATTAAGTTCACTTGAATCAACCAACATAGAAACCCTAGGTCCCTAAATATTGAGTAAAAACTTTCCATTCCAAAACAACACTTACCGGGTGAATGAGGGTAGTGGTGGGCTACGCCAAAGCGAGGCATCACTACCTCTCCTAGGAGTGTAAGGCATACCGGATATGCAAGTCGGTTTTGGTTGTACTCAACGATATGAGTGATGGAGTCCTAACATGTCGTGGCAAAGTGAATAAATTGTTAAGAGAGCATTAGATGCGACGATTTATTCAACCAAGAGTGGGTTGGAGCCATTAGCAAAGCGTTTCTTAACTTAGGAGATTGAGTGTTATGACAAGCCAAAGCATGCTTAACCACTCTTTGTTTCTTTGGATCTTGGAATCGACTTATTCTCGCCAAATGGGGACAATTTTAATGCGTGGATAAGACGTTTAATAAGATTGAAGATTTGCATGAATACCTTTTAATTTTCAAACTTATTATGTTATTTACTTGATAAATGGTTATACTTTGCAATTATATTTGTAGAATTCCAAATCAAATGTATTGCTTTTCATGATTGGTAAAGGAAATCTTTGAGAATGATTCTCAAAGAAAGTAAAGCATTTCTAAAATACAATTCTCATAAATAACTTTTATAACAAAGTCCGAAAGGACGGTTGGACATCATGTATTCAAAATACTAGGTAGTTTTGATAAAACATGAAGTATTGAGTTACAAACTCAAATTGTCAATATTGACAACCAACATATCTTTTCGCTTAATACATAGATGAGTAGGACTCATTGATGTAGTAATTCAAGCGTGAATTAAAGGAAAAGATGGAACTTTGTTTTACGGCGTATTAGATGCTTAATTATGCCTAACAAAGTATAAAAGTCAAAGACTCTTAAAGAAATGGTTCTTAAAAGATTATGAGATAAAGTATGATAAGAAATATGGGAAATGAGGAACGAAGAAAGGAATAAGATTCCACTTCAACCCACGAGTTAATATTATTGTAGTTAACTTAGCAATTTGTTATCTTCACAAGTATTGAATACTGCTTGAGTGTTTTACTTTGAAAGTGACCTCAAACTATTGAAGATAAGCTAAGTTATCGACTTACAAGCTAAGAATGAAGCAAGTGGTGCTACATTAGTTGTAAGGACGTATGCTTTGTTTAAAGACCTTTAAGCTAAGGCTGGAACAAATAAATGATTATTGTGTTCAATAATCAGCAATTGATCCGTTTACACACGGAAAGACTCACATTCAAAGCAATGAGCAATAGTTGCAAATTTATTTGAATGGCATGGTTATCCAAGTGTTGAGTCAAGAATGCTTGATTATAAACAAACATTATTTTAACATGATAAACTAGCAAAAGCTCAAATTCATGGGCATGATTTGCGTTCCGAACATCTTTAGCAATGTCACATCGACAAGAACGTACTCAAGGCTCTATTAGATAGGCTCTTGATAGTTGATCGATTCGGAATCGTTCTAAGACAAGCAAGTCTTACTTGTTGAAACCGACAAAGTAAAGAGCTATTGTTCTTGGTATAGACAATTGACTCCGAAAGCTAAAGAGGATTCATTTACTTCAATGTTTCACAAAGAATTTGAAATAATATGGCTATATTCATCAAACGTGAACAAACTTGACCTTGAATAGTTCAAGAGTTCAGTGAAGTACAGAATCGACTTGGCAAGATATCAAAACGTCTAGATTAGATCGAGCGATGTTTGCTTGAGCCAAGCGTGACCATCACAATGTTATGAAAATGAAATTTTCATAAATAACTCCACAAAGAACATAGTGTGTCTTCACGGAGACCTCGATGCCATTTAAAAATGACTCGAACAATGATGAATCACATCCCTTCCTATAAAGTTCTTAAGATTTGCACGAAGGACTAATGTTACACTAAACAAAATGTCGAAGCTAAAAAAGGATGCCATATTCAGTTATGGATAGAATTAACTTCTAAATGTCTTTTCAGGTATATGTCTAAAACTCTTAGCCACGGTGGGAGTTCATTGGCTCAGTGGGACTAAGTGACTCAGTGGGAGCTCACCAGCTTAGCAAGAGCTAGGTGGTTGAGTGGGATCTTAATGGATCATTAAAGGCTAAGATAGCTCAATTGGGAGCTAACTGTTTGTTTCATCACAACGAACTCTTACCCAAAGACAATATACATGTCTCTTTGTAAGCATTCAAGTGAGACCATGGGCATTACCTCCACAATCTAATTGAGAACATAGTGTTTGTTGCTCTTAGTGGTGTCTTTCTGGAAAGTAAGACATTTCCAAAACGACAAGTGGGAGGAAAATGAACTCGATGACCATCGAGCTTAGCAACAAACTAGAACTGAGAATCTCAGAAGACCTTAAAAGGACTTCGTGAGAATTCTTGATCAAGAATACTCAAAAGGAATTTACAAGTGCCTTAAAAGAGAATTCATTACTCACAAAACATCAAAAATGTTGGAGTAAGATCAACATAATAAAAGGGCTTTAGAAGCGCCTTGAAACTCACTGCTTGATGCAATTGCCCCGTATAGGTATAGAATTCACCAAAGGCTTGGGTTGAATCCCATAAATTTTCTATTAAGTTAGAAATAAACCTAAGACTTACAAGCATACTATTTACTATTAGATAGTAAAGGAATAATGTCTTGTAAGATAGCTACAACAAATCCAAATTCCGAATAATGGTTAGAGGCCATAAAAATCCGAGATAGACTCCATGTTTGATAATCATATTTGAAACTTGATTAATTTGCATAAAAGGTGAAAGCCCATCGATTGCAAATAAGTTTTCAAGGAGAAAACTAACAAATGTGGAAATGTATATGCATACATAGCTAGATTGGATGAAAAGGATACAATTAAATTCACAGAGTTGATTTTAATAAAAACCTATTCATCAATCGGAATGCTAAAGTCTTTTCGTGATTGTTTTAGCAAAATTGCTCATATAAAATATGGCAAAATAGATACCAAAACCACCTTCCTAAAATAGGATTTTGGAAGTGACTATGAAAATAGTCTAAGGGTTTTGAAAATCTAAATAATGCTAGATTTGAAAGAAAGCTCAAGGAATCCGTTATGGGATTTAAGGAAGCATTGAATATAGGAATTGGAACGTGTTTTCTCATGAAGTTAATAAGAGGATTGGATAATGGAGAAACATAGAAATTCTTATGAATAAGAAGTTTAGTGGGAGCAAAAGTAAATTATATAAAGGTCCAACGAGAAGTTTACGAAATCTATTGTGAAATAACTATCAAATGCTAAATGCTTAGATTTGAAAGTATTTTCGACAATGGACCAAGCAAAAGACGATACTTAGTACGTATTGGGTATTAAGTTCTATTGTATAAACTTGATAAAATGTTTGATTGTGTAAAGGAGTTTACCGTGTTAAACATAAATTGAAAAACTTTGAAAGACTTTTGACCTGTATGTATAAAACTAAGTAAATGTTTGAACTAAGTATAAGCTAGGATAAATACTAAGTCAAACATGAAAGACTCTAATAGAGACTTTCAATCATATCACACAGCAAACAATTTAGCAAAGACTCAGTTAAACTGAATGAGCTAAAATGACAAATTGATGGAATAAGATTGAGAATTACTCTGCAATTTAATCCATCATGTACGTTGTGATATGGAATCGTCGTAGGACTTACTTGCTTAGAGCATGTGAAGTATGTATGAAGCACCAATCAACCTGAATATATGTATTGGATCGTTAGATTATGTCCAAGAACATCCAAAGTACTTGGATAAGTAACAGGATGAGTTCTTGACTTGTGGAAACAAATACAATTTGAGAATTGATGTTGCAAGCACAAGCCTTAACAAGGATTAGATCCTTAACAAGAAAGCCGTTTATAAGCACGAGCTAACAATAAGTCATGCCTTGAGAATGGTAACATGGACGTGGATCCATGTGTAATGTGTAGGAATTTAAGGAAAATTTCCATTATCACAAGTTATTAGGGTATCCCAAATCATTGTGAGCCGTTTGGAATGAAACCCAAGCAAAGCATCATCAGGAAGTCTACTAAAATATATGTTGAGAATATTGTTGCCTTAATGGCGATAATAAAGAAGATGTTCTATGGAAAGTTCGTTGATGAACATTAATGATTGTAGGTTGTCAAGTTGAAGGTCTTAATCATGAATATGAGTGGGAGACATCACTTGGACAATAAATCCTAAATCACATATAATTCATGAAACTCTCAAATTTTATCATCTTATTATGAAAGTGATCAGTAATGAAGATGCTAAGATTAGCAAAGTAGTTATAACTAAACCTATGCAATAAATGAACGACAACATTCACAATTGCATGAAAGAAATCAAGCATATTAGATATGGGTGTGATTTCTATAGATGTTTTATAAAGAGTGATACTCTTAAAAATTTCGGAAAAAACCATTTATCAGAAGATGAACCATTCAGGTTTTGGAGTAATTTAAAATTTCATGCAATTTTATTACTCTGTTTGCTATTCAATTGTGGTTTAGGATTAAATAATGAGTCCATTCGATTCTTGGAATATTCAAAATAGGGTATCAAGACCAGTCTTGGTAAGGAAACACCTATTAAGTGAACATTAAATATTATAATCGAAAATTATCCCTAATCGAGGTCATTTAAACGATGGACGATTAATGACCAGCTGAGATTAGTGTGTAGTCTGATTTATAGCACTGTTTCTTGTGCTACGAGGACATGATTGTCATAAATCATTTGCACAGGTATTGGTTTAGAACCATACTGGATCGACCTATGAGAATACCTTAAAAGATTAAAAATGGTCATAAGTATACTTCTCATTATGGATATCAGAACCTATTTCCTTGACCATGAGTATTGTGAGTTCTCTTGTTTGAGTACTAGTCCTCTTTGATGTTGTCAAACGTCTGCCGTAATAGGGGATTATAACGGCAACACTCGGGCGGCTAGGTCCTCTTAGTAAGAGGAGCTACATTACAAGGCTGGGAATGTCCCCCTACTAAAATAGGGAAGATGTCTTTGTTGTATACAAGGCCTCTCATAGAGTAAGACTGTAAAAATGCATGGCCGTGCTCGGATGGGTTTTAGAAATCATATGTTTATTGACAGTCGGACTCGAAATCGAGAAACACTTTTGGACGTAATAAGGATGACGAAATAATCTTACCTTATAATTCATGAAGAGACATAGGAAAGGGGCTATACACTAAATGCTCACTCGTCCGGAAGGACAAGTGGGAGATTGAAAGGAATGGTGTCCTTCAAACAAGTGTATTATTCTGATAGCGGGTTCATAATTATTAGAAAGCTAATATATTCAGTAAGGTCAAGTGATCGGAATGCCTGGGTGGAGGCCGCTTCCGATCAGTAATATAATATTACAGCTTAATCTTGACCGAACCCTTCGGGTCACACCCTAGAAAATATACGAACCGACTCGACGAATTAATTCGGAAGAAATTAATTCGTTGCCTGAGTGTTAAATATTTAGACGTCGGAAATTCGAGCTTAAAGCGTTGAAACCGACTTCCGAGTCGAAAAATAGTAAAAGACGAGACATGAAAATAATAATAAATCAACAAGACCAAAATACCCGTAGCATCGGAATGCCCCGAGCAAACCGAGTGCTAGGGCATTTGATATAGCATGGTGACTAGCATGCGCACCAAGCCGAGCCTAGGCTAGCTGGTGCGTGCTAGCGCACCAATGCTAGCATCGCAAGGCTAACAACGCTGGGCCACGGCGCGCAAGGAGCAGCAGCTCTCAGCAGCATCTTTGATGCGTGGCTCGCTTACTGAGAGCACGAGCAGCCCGCACAAGCTGTTGGGCTTGCTGGCTAGCAGCGCTAGCAGCCCGCACGCTTGTGCTGGCAGCCGCGCATGGCAACCCACTTTGGGTGCCTTGGTGCCCAAGTGTTGTGCCATGTGGCGCAATTTTAGTGGAGCTTAAGGGGGTGTGTTGGCCAGTTTTTGGAGAGGGAGGGGGGAGCAAGTTTTGTCCCCCCTCCTCCAAATGGTCCTCACCTAACCTATCTCATAAGCATGCCACTTGTTGATTTATTACTAGTTTGATTATTAATTTTATTTTAGCTTTAAAAAAATGGAAAAATCAAATTCTCCCACATTGATGGGAGAGCTTTCTCACTCTTTTGTTTTCCCTATAAATACCCAAGTTGGGGTATTGGGAAAATCACTTGAGTGAGAGTTGAAAAAGGCATCATCATTGTGAAAACCTTTGAACTCGTTTAATCACTTGGGTTTTGGTCGGACCTTGCTAACTCCAAGGTAGCGGACCTAAACGTCGGTGTTCGTCCTTTGTGGGTGGATACCGTTGGAGGCTCGGTATTTTCGGAGCTAAAGCTTTCAAGTAAAAGCCCATTAGGTCGGGCGAAGCACGCATCAAAGGTAAATTCCGATTTTATCCTTTTAATTTTATTTATTATGCTTTATGGTTTTATTAATTGCGAGTGGTTCTTTGGGTCGGGGTCATTTCCGCGGTAATTTGGACGTACCAAACCCCAACATTCAAAAATTAATTTCGAAAAAAAAACATTAAATTAAAAAAGAGGAGTCGTAAATATTTTTAATAAGAAATAATCATGTTCTTATATGCATTATTATTTAGGTTTTGATGTTTGATCATGTGAAATGATTGCTTGTAAGCATGTTGGTGAGCTTGGGTAGGATCAAACATTGAACCTAATTCGTGCAAGAACTGTATTATTTTACTTTCTTTGGGAAGAAAATTCTTTTCTAAGTCTTCTCCTTTACACAATGTCGATCTTTGCTAGCAAACATTCTCAAATTAGTACCCTAATTAAGAAAAACAGTGAACATCCGTTTGATTATGTTAAGAAAATCTTGTTCTATTATTCCCATATGAGCGATGTCTTAGGAGTCAAGTATTATAATCTTTCTAATCGTGTTTCAGCTATGGTCATTCACTGTTTCCATATAAACCCCCATATCTTGTTGTCAAAGAAATGTTATCTAATTTTCATTACGGGACATCCCAAATTACTCCAAATATAAAGGTTATTAAATTTCTTATCTAACGAAGCTTCTACCGTAGTCGTCGACTACGGACGACTATGGACGACTACGGTAAGAGATTAAATCTCATCCATTTATTTTTTAATTGACTAATTCTAGCCGTCCAATTCAATACCTCAACAAAACAGTCATCAAGTCTAGTCATCAAGTCATTAACACAATCTTCAAGTCTAGTCATCAAGTCATTACACAGTCATCAAGTCATTAAATAGTCATCAACTCTAGTCATCAAGTCATTAATTAGTTAAATTAATTTGTTCAAAAGCTTTTTTTTTTTTGGCTTCTTTTATACAATTGAATAAAATATCTTATATTAATCTTCAACCTATATTATCTAAAATCTTCATGTTCAACCTACAGCATTCATACTTCTGGTTCAAAAATTAATTAAATTCTTATACTTTATTTAATTTTATAATTAAATTGATCATCATGTAATCAAAATTTTGGCTTCATATAATCGTTTTTCCCTTTATACATGGAGTACAAAATCAATGGAAAACTTTGTTCATAATCTCTTATAGTAGTCTCTTCACCCCCACCCTTTTCAAGTTAAAGTAATTTATTTAACGATTCGAATAATAATAATTGTTTTAGTATTAGGCAAAATTATATTGTGCTTGAGTTTGATATAAGTTCAAGATTCATCCGCAATTGTTTTTTCATCATTATTTTTTTTTTGAATAGCAATCCGCCATTGTTAAAGTTGAATAAAGGTTGAAGATGAATAATATTGTTTTATTTTTGTAAAAAAATATAATTATGTAATAAAACAATAAAAAATAAATAAAAAACTGAACAGGAAGTTTCAGACTTCAGAGGCATGATTTTAGGTAAATTTACTTTCATTTTTTTTTTTGAAATATAGAGGGTGATTTTTTGGAATATTTTTAACAGGATATATGTATCCTTTTTTATCTCAAGTTTGAAAAAAATAAATAGCCATAAAAATTATTGTACAATTATTTACCCCAAAAAAAATTGCTTTTTTTTTTGCAAATAAAAATTGAAACTTACGTTGTGGTGGTTTCAAAAAATATAGTTTCCATTTTTTTTAGGGGAAAAAAACAGTTTCCTTGAATCATGGTAATTGTTTTTCCTAAATTTATCCTTAATTATCTTTGCCGAAAAAAAATATTAAAATAATACATTGTTGAAAGGATATTCAATGGCTATACAAAAATTGTGGCCACTATATTAATTTATGATCTAGACCAAAGGAGATCTTATTTATCCATTTGTTTGACCAATATATATATATATATATATATATATATATATATATATATATATATATATATATATAATCCAAAGCAAAATTAAACGTGTGATTTGATTTTTTTTTCTTTTTTGCTATAAAATTTTTTCAAATTAAACACTACATAAGCATGTAGCAATATTTAACATACTTCCCCGTAGCCCAGTGGTAACAATCCAATTACCCATCCTCCAAAAACCTTTTTTTTTTCTCATTTTTTGGGCTATTACTTTTTTACTTTTAACATACATACTTAATTAATACCCACCTATAAAAGTTAATCATTGAATACTCATCAAGTTCATTTGTCTAGAATATTATGTTAAGTGTATACATAATAACAAAAAAGTAATCGGGAATTTAGGATGTCCCAAACGATTATAGTGTAGTCTCAAATTAGGTAGTTCCAATAATTGTTATGTAATCTCAATCAAAATATTTATAGGTTATTACAATCAAATTGGGTAGTCTTACTCTTAATTTAGTATTATATAGTCCCAATAAAATATATATGTGATGTTTATTATATTACAATCAAATTAGGCAGTCCCAATAAGTGTTATGCAGTCTCAATCAAGAATATTTGAAAGTTATTACAACCAAATTAGGCGTTATAAATTAAGCATTATAAAGTTCTAATAAATAATATTTATAGGTTATTGTAATCAAATTAAACGGTCACAATCAAGTATTATATAGTCTCAATTATCTCAATAAAGAATATTTAAAGGTTATTGTGGGGAATATTTCAAGCATTACCCCAAATTTGAACCCCACTGTGATCATACACTAAAGTACGGTGGCGTCCAAAGGGAAGGAAGCTAGAGCAAAAGAGTCGCCAACAAGTTTTAGGAACTTGTAAACCGTTCACGAGGTGAAGGTTACACCCCTTAATGATTCAGGAGATCGTCAACTCCAATAGGTCTGGAACCATGACTGGTAGTTCGGGGATGAAGGTACAAATCCAACTTAAAAGAGATTGAACTTGCCCTAGTAATAGGCCTCTATTTTATTCTGATCGTATTCATATGTGCTTTCTAACTAACATGCAATTATTAGGATTAACCTTAAACCTGTTTAATCTATGTTGGTTGAATATTAATGCACAAATAAACTATTATTGGCGATCACTTGAATTATGATCAAATTAACCCTACACAAGATTATTAATTATCTTATTAAGCGTGATTATAAGTACCAATTCCCTTTAAACATGCATAAAAGGTGTGATCAAGCAATAACAATAAATATCAAGCAACATAATAATAATCAAAATAATGACAAAATAATCATAATAAAAATCATAATCATGTTAACAATCATGATCATGTTAAAGCATAATATTAATAGCAAGATCCTAGGCATAATACTAACAAGATTAATAACAAACCCTAGCATGTCACTAAACAATAAAGATCAAATATTTAGCCCTAACATGAATATTAAGAATATAATAGGAAGCAGTAAATGTTTTCTTAAAATAGGTTTTCAAAAACAAAGAGAAAATAAAAGAATTAAAAGCTTACCGCAACACTAGACTTTCCACACTTTCACTTCATTCGATTATGATTCGACGTGAAAGGTACTCATCACTGGGTTTGGTTTTGGGGAGACACAAATGGGTGTCTACAAATATTAATTACAATAAAATTAGGCAATCCCAATTAAGTATTATAGAGTCCCAATAAAGAATATTTGAAAGACGTTACAATCAAATTGGGCAGTCCCAACTAAGTGTTATAGATTCTCAATAAAAAAAATATTTAAAGATTATTACAATCAATTAGGCAATCTTAGTTAAGTATACATATTTCTTCAAAAAAAAAAGTTAAGTGTATATATATATATATATATATATATATATATATATATATATATATATATATTATAAAAGGAAAATTTGCAAATTGCAGCCCAAAAGTTCGTATAAATTGTAAATTGCAGCCCGATTCAATTTTTTCATCGGTTTACATGTTGAAAAATCTTCGGTTAAGGTTTTAGGGGTCATTTTAGCTCTTAAGGGCCCGAATTGAGCTCGGAATTAGCAAAAAAAAAAACGTAAGCATCTCGTTTTGCGTAACAAAAATGTATCAATTTGTGGGAAACTGTAAATATGAGACACTTACGTTATTTTTTTGCTAATTCCGAGCTCAATTCGGGCTCTTAAGGGCTTAAATGACCCCTGAAACCATAATTGAATATTTTTCAACATGTAAACCGATGAAAAAATTGAATTGGGCTGCAATTTACAATTTATACGAACTTTTGGGCTGCAATTTGCAAAAAAAAAATTTAAATGGCTGCAATTTGCAATACGAACTTTAAATGGCTGCAATTTGCAAATTTTCCATTATAAAATCCCAATAAAGAATATCTTAAAGTTATTATAATTAATCAAATTAGGCAATTCTTCAACCGATTTTTTTTTTAATGTTTCCATTTTCTATTCATATAAAATGAAGTAGTAAGTAAAAAGTAGGTCCCTATTTTTAATTTTCATATATGAGAGTGAAAGTTGAGATAAGATGTGTAACGTGGATATTTTATTTACCATTAAGTTAGTAAGCAAAATTGGTAAGATAAAAAAATAACACATGAAAACGAAAAATTACCCATCAACAAAATTGGTAAGATAAAAAAGAACATATAAATCATCAAAAGTTACTCAAAAGCTATCAAGAGTTAATGTACACTCGGTTTTTTTAAAACATTTGTGTTTAAGATTATATATATAATTCATCCTACCTTAACACAATGAGAATTCTCAATCATTACTTGGCACTTTTAACCAAACAATAAGGTTTATAATGTCTTTAATGTTAATTCAATTTTTGGGCCCGCCCAAAATAAAATAAGGGGTATCTAAAAGCGAAATTTATACATGATAAATAGGGTGTGAGTTTTGTTCTACGCAAGATTAAACCGTTGCAAATAATATAGGACTAATCAAAATTGCTAGTATTCTTGTGTGTATAAATTTCGATAATTATCCTTCAATTAAAGACATTTGGATCTTTAACGTTATATTTTGGGACTAACTAGTAGTCGTTTGGGACCGCCTAGCTAGTTGTGTTCATTGTTGCGTACTACGTACAGGAGTATATGTTTTTGTGTATCTCTTTTTTTTTGTGTATCTCTAAATTAAGTTAATGAGACTATTTAGAAAAAGTGACATTTAGGGTTTGTTCACATTTACTGAACTGAGCTGAACTGATTGGAGCTGAATTGAACTGCACTAAATTGAATAGAGCTGAAATGAATATTTTATGAGAGAAGGAAATTAGGAGCTGAACTGAACTGAACTGAAATGATTGCACCTGAACTGAACTGAATAGAGCTGAAATGAATATTTTATGAGAGAAGGAAATTCAGAGCTAAACTTAACTGAAATGAATTGATTGGAGCTGAACTAAACTGAACTGAAGGGAATAGGGCCTTAATCTAGTCAAAACTCAAAAGTACTAAAAACGGTATCTAAACTAACCCTATACTTTTATAACGTCATATTTTGGGACTAACTAGTAGTCGTTTGGGACCGCCTAGCTAATTGTGTTCATTGTTGCGTACTAAGTACATGAGTATATGTTTTTGTGTATCTCTAATAAATTAAGCTAATGAGACTTTGGTTAGAAAAAGTAGCATTTAGGGGTCTGTTCACATTTACTGAAATGAACCGAACTGAAGTGAATGGAAATGAATTGAACTGAACTGAATTGAATAGAGCTGAAATAAATAGTTTTTGAGAGAAGGAAATAAGGAGCTGAACTAAACTGAACTGAATGGAGCTGAACTGAATTAAACAGAATAGAGCTTAAATGAATATTTTATGAGAGAAGGAAATTAGGAGCTGAACTGAACTGAACTAAACTCAACTGATTGGAGTTGAATTGAACTGAACTGAAATTAAGCTGAAGTGAATAGAGCCTTAATCTAGTCAAAACTCAAAAGTACTAAAAACGGTATCTGAACTAATAACCTTATACTTTTGTACTCCGTATTTTTTAAGATATAATTGATCTACTTTAATTTGTTTTAGGTAAGCCCAAATATAATGTAGGTATAACCAAAATGTGAAACGATTTATATATTAACCCTAATTTATATATATTACTTCATATAATTTAGAAGTAAGGTGAGGAAAATAATAGAGTAATATGATAATAATAATAGTAGAAATTAAAATTCTATCTGCCAAATTCCATTTAACATCTCCTTCTCCGCATCTTATTCTATTTTTTGTTTTTTGATTTAATGCTAAGCTACCATGAATTTATTTATGCTAACTGATTATATAACTAATTTGAACTATACTCCTAACGTTATATATGATGCGTATGGAAATTTATTGCCAATTTCCCATCAAAACCACATGTGAGGTTTTGAATGATGGTAAAACTGTATGTCAATGGGGAAGCAGTTTTTATTTTTATTTTTTTGAGGAAGAAGTTATACATCAATAAAGATTTTTTTGTTATTATTTTTTTAATAATCTAATGCTAAAATAGGTTTTCATGAAGATTAATTTTGCAAATACCAAAAAAAAACAATTGCTTTGGATTATAAAAAAAATATCATGGTCAAAAAAATGAATAAATAAGATCTCCTTTGGTCTAGATAAAAAAGTAATATAGTGGCCACAATTTTTGTATAGCCATTGAATAAAATTTTAATAAATTTTTTCGGCAAAGATAATTAAGGATAAATTTAGGAAAAAATGATTACCATGATTCAAGGAAACTGTTTTTTTTCCCCTAAAAAAAAAGGAAACTATATTTTTTTAAAACACCATAACCTAAGTTTCACTTTTTATTTGAAAAAAAAAAACAAATTTTTGGGGTAAATAATTGTATAGTATCTTTTTTGGCTAATTTTTCAAACTTGAGATAAAAAAGGATACATATTTCACAAGAGAATAAAAGAAAGAATAAAAGAAAGAAAGTAAATTTTCTCTCAAAAAAAAAAGAAAGAAAGTAAATTTACCTAAGATCATGCCTTTGAAGTCTCAAACGTGTTGTTCAGCTTTTTTTTTTTTATATATATATTTTTTACTTTAGTAGTTTTTTTTACATAATTTTATTTTTTTAAAAAATAAAACAATATTATTCATCTTAACCTATACTCATCTCCAACCTTTATTCAACTTTAACATTTATCAATGGCAGATGACTATTCAAAAATTAAAAAAAAATAATTAGAATAAACAATTGTGGATGAATCTTGAAATGATATCAAAGTTAAGCACAATATAATTTTGACTAATACTGAAACAATTATTGTTCAAATCGTTAAATAAATTAATTTAACTTGAAAAGGGTGGGGGTGAAGAGACTACAATAAGAGATTATGAACAAAGTTTTCCATTGATTTGTACTCCATGAATAAAGGGAAAACGATTATATAAAGCCAAAATTTTGATTATATGATGATTAATTTAATTATGAAATTAAACAAAATATAAGAATTTAATTAATTTTTGAACCAGAAGAATGAATGTTGTAGGTTGAACATGAAGGTTTTAGATAATATAGGTTGAAGATGAATATAAGATATTTTTATTCAATTGTATAAAAGAAGCAAAATAAAATAAAAAAAAAAAAACAAAAAAAAGCTTTTGAACAAATTAATTTAACCAAACTAGAATTAGGCAGAACTCAGAAAATGGTTGCTTGTACATGGTTGTTATAAGAAAATGTATACAAGTTGTAATGGATTTGTTGTTAAAGGATCGTCTTTGGCAATAATAACAATTGGAGTTCATTGAGTTGCATAGGGTACACTTGAGGAGGTGGTGTCTATTTGGGGAAACTAAAATGAGCAAGTGAACAAACTTGGAAAAGGATTGAATATGCATTTCAATTGAAATTGCTAGGAGTAAGTCTTTGAGACTTGAATGATTTATAAACATCTTGTTTATGTATTCTTGGAAGTACAAGTGTTAAGTTTAAGGATGGAATATACAAGAAATAAAGCATTTGAGAAGTCAAATGGTAACGACCAAGGAGATGGTCAAATGAATTTTAAGAATAAATATAAGAGCATTGTAATTTCAGGGTAAAAATATGGCAGAGTTGGCGTGAACAATTCTTGAACTTTGGAAATTTCTTGAATTGATAGAAAATGAAACAGATGAAGATGGCTTAATCGTGAATTTGGAATTTCATTGGGAGGAAGTTTAATGTCAAACTAGATGGAGGAAATATTGACATGGTGATTGTGCTATGAGAATCTTGGTGAGTCACAGATGATTTATATGAAAGGAACATCAAAGGAAAGCTTGTGACTTATTGAAACTTTATAGAGTTAAGGTGCTAAATTCAAGAAGTAAATCCTGGAATTTAAAGAATGTGAATGAATATGAGTATTGTTATAGAGAAAAAAGGTAAAAGTTTATCGACTAATGAGAAATCAAGGGAGTTGGAAGTGAAACTATCAGGAATTGTTAAAAAGAAGTTACATTGCTTTGGAAAGCGTTTGTATAGGTGTGCTTTATTGAAGGATAATGGTGAAGGTGAAGGTTGTGTAGGAATTTTAAGCAGTGGAACAAGGTGATAAAAATGCATGAGTAATTTCTACCAAACACTTGGTTGGTCAATGAGAAAGAACGATAATAGTTTTGAGGATGGAACGAGGTTGAACATTAATAGCACAATGAGTTAATTTTGATATCGTGTGTTTTTAGCCGGTGATTGCATTTTCATCATTATGATTTGAGTAATCGAGAATATTTATTCTTGGAATAAACTCATAGTAGTTCATTAAGGACATTTTGTACCTTTTTGAGGATATAGAAGATAATGGGAGGAGATTTAAACAGTTGTGTGTGTTGTGGATGGAGAAAGCGGAATTTCAAATGGTACTTTTTGCGATAAGGAAGGCACTGATTTAGACCAAGAAAAGATGAGAGTTGTTGAGGATTAACCTACACCTTATGGGTGTTTGGGATTCAAAGTTATTCTTGGTTCAATATGACATGATTGGAAGTAGAGAAGTATTACATAATAGAGGGGTTATGGTACGATTTAAAATCTCATCAAGATCACAAGAATGAAAAGTGTACTTTTGTGAAAGAAGGATGTGGACATTATTAATTGAGATGGTTCCATAAAGGAATACCAGTTGGACATTCAATAACACAAAGGAAAGCCTACACAGTTGGGACTATCGCAGTCGAAAGCTGAGTCTATAATAAATAAAATGATTGAAACTGGGAAATTGTTTAAGAAATGGAAAGGTTGAAGCTTGAAATAGTGGAGGAAGATATCATTAGAGAATCGCTACGAAATTTGGTGAAGGAAGAGATCTTCGCATAGTTGGAGGAGATAAAGGAAAGCTAATTTCGTGTGTTGAAGTCGATTAGCATTGTGAAAAAGTTAATTAAGGAAGGTGACTATACTAATATTAATGAAGATGGAACCTTGGTGAAAGAATACAGGTAATAATTGTGATGAATTTAAAAGAAAACTGGTTGAGGATGAACACAACTCATCATATTTAATTTGGGTGTTCCCACATGGAGAAGCTAAAGGGTATGAAGAGTTAAGAAAGCGTATTGGCAGCCTTGAATGATCAATGAACTGGTAATAAGGTATCAAACATTTTATTTGGCAATAAGTAAAGGTTGAGCGTAGGAGAACCAAGAGGATTATACATCCACTCGAGATACAGGTAAAGGATAATATTTGCATCTCAATGGATTTGAATGCAAATTGATTTAAGTTAAGAAAAAGGAATGATGTTGTTGAATTGCAATGGGCCTCTGTGCTAAAAGCATAGACATGACACAAATGTAAATTTTTCATGTGAAAAAGTCAAATATGTTGAGTAACATAAGTAGGATAAAGGTTTCAAAACCTCAATTATGTGAGGTTACAGTATGACGAGTGATATTAAAGTGAAGCTCGGGATTGTGCATAACAAACATATGAATTACACTTTAGGAAATAATTTCAAGCTTTAATCCCACTAGCTTGAACCCCACTGTGATCATACACTAAAGTACGGTGGCGTCCAAAAGGGAAGAAGATAGAGCAAAAGAGTCGCCAACAAGTTTTAGGAACTTGTAAACCGTTCATAGGATGAAGGTTACACCCCTTAACAATCCAAGAGATCGTCAACTCCATAAGGTCTTAGAACCAAATAAGGGTTCGGGGATGAAGGTACAAATCCAACCTAAAAGAGATTGAACCTGCCCTAATAATAGGCCTCTACTTTATTCTGATCGTATTTATGTGCGCTTTTCAATTAACATGCAATCAATAGGATTAACCCTAAATCTGTTTATCTATGTTGGTTGAATATTAATGCAAAAACAAATCTATTATTGGCGATCACTTGAAATATAATCAAATTAACCCTAACAAGATTATTAATTATCTTATTAAGCGTGATTACAAGTACCAATTCCCTTTAAACATGCACAAAAGGTGTGATCAACCAATAGCAATAATAAATATCATCAAACAACATAATAAATTAATTATAATCATGAATAAACATGAATAATAATAATAATCATCTTCAAAATAATAATAATAACAATAATATTCATAATCATCATAAATTATAACAATTATAATAATAATCATGTTCATGTTAATATTAAAGCATAATAATAGTAAGATCATAGGCATGATACTAACAAGATTAATAACAAACCCTAACATGTCACTAAGCAATAAAAATCAAATTTTTAGCCCTAAAATGATACTAACATGAATAAATATTAAGAAGAAAATAGGAAGCATCGTAACAATCATATTTAATATTAAAATTACCCTAGACATGATACTCGGAATATCATAATAACAATGTAAACATGATTTCTACATCATAATATCAATTAAAACCAATTAGAGTACTTACTTTGATGCCTCGTACCTCTTTCTAATAACAAAATACACACGTTAGTAACTTCAAGGAAAATAATAATCAAACAATTAAATTAAATAATTGAAAGAGTGATTTGAGACCAAACCCTGAGAAATTTAACCTTTCACGTCTAGGGCGAAGACAACTTCTTGGCTAGGTGTTTCTAGATCTTGTGAATGCGGAATTTTGTATTTGAAAAAAGCTAAGAAAGAATTGAATGAAAACTTATTGTGGATGAGAATTCGTGAGAATTGGTGAATGATTAAGAGAGGGTTAGAGAATTAATGATTGCGAAGGAAAACTGATTGTAGGTGAATGAAAACGGAGTTTTTAATACGTTATTTATAGAGAAAATCAGCCAAAAAGATAAAATTGACGAAACAGAGTCTGACGCACAAAGGACAGAGCTGGCGCAAGCCCTGGCTAATTGGCGCTAGGCACCAACACTAGCGCTAGGTGCCAATGGCTAGTGCCAGGCGGCGCCAGGCCTGGTCCCAGGCGCTAGTGCCTGGGGTCAGGCGCCAAGCCTGGTTTTAACGCGTTTTCGAAAATCAGATAAGTTTTCCGAACTAGAGGATAAAATCATATAATTTCCTCGAAAATGCTATTTGATTTTGATTAAAACTCTGAAAAGTCAATAAAAGTCAATTTATCAATGTTAATTGAATTAGGAATTAAAAGAACCTTCTAGAAGAATCTAAAAGACTAAAACCATTCCTAATTGCATTAAGAATGATAAATCATATTAGGCCCTCCCCTAGATCATTGGGCCGCATATAAAGCTCAAACCGGGCCCAGTTTAGTAAATTGGCCATAACTTCCTCAATATTTATCGGAATTGGACTTATAATATATCGTTGGAAAGCTCTTGTCAAGCCCCATCCAACTACACTACTATTGGACCCATATCATGGACCAACCAAACTGGATTGGCTGTTTTCTTAAAAATATGGTTTCAAAAACAGAGAGAAGAGAAAAGAAATTAAAACTATCCGTAACACCAAACTTTCCACACTTTCACTTCATTCGATTATGATTCGACTTGAAAGGTACTCATCACTGGGTTTGGTTTTGGGGAGACACAAATGGGTGTCTACAGAAGCTCTCACTTTAACTGAGTTTGGAGAAACGCGAGTTTCGAAAACAAAAGTCAAAGTAGCGATAGGGACGGAGAATGATTCAAAACGTTCTGCGATCCTAAACCAATCTTATAACGCCGATACCTGTAAAACTAGCATTAGTTAAACTGATAAAAGAGTTAAGAAACGCGTATCTTGCACCGTCGAGCACACGTCTCTGAAAGTAACCGATTGTTGTTGTCGCTTTACTGTCGTTTTGATGACCTCCTGCAAGCTAGAGAATGAAATCCCGCTTGAAAACTGCTACGTCTGTAACTGCTTCCAAATATAGAAGATTACTTCGCATGAAACGATCCTCCTCCGCTATGATAGTATTCCACGTCCAAGGGACTACCATCGAAGATTATTTCTCTCAAAACTATCCTCATCCGCATTGATAATATTCCACGTCCAAGGGAATACTATCGAAGATTATTTCTCTTGAAATAATCTCCATGCGCATTGATAATATTCCACTTCCAAGGGAATACTATCGAAGATTATTTCTCTTGAAATACTCTCCATCCGCATTATGACCATCTTCCATGCCTAAGGGAACATGATCGAAGACAACTTCGCCTGAAATTACCTCCAGTTATTTGTGACAACTCTCCGCAAGCTAGGGAATGCCGTTGAAGATATCCTCACTTGAATTAATCCTCATTTGATGCGATAATTTTCCTAAGGAAATTACCGAAGACCCACGCCTGTCGATCTTTAAAAGTTCGCCTGAACTTTGCTTCTGCTATACCTGTACGTCGGTGCTTCTGCTGCTTTGAACCTGTATGTCGGTGCCTTTTTCTGCTTTGAACCTGTATGTCGGTGCTCCTCCTCCTTTTTTTTTTTTTTTTTTTTTTTTTTTTTTTTTTGCGAATGAACCTATATGTCGGTGCTTTTTGTTAATGAGCCAATGCTTAGGCGCTTTAAGCTAAGTGAGACGATCTTTTATCAGGTCGATCACTTTATGTAATCAAGCTGATTACTAAATCATGTCAAATTTCTTAGAGGGGCTAACTGGCGTACCAAGGAACCCAAAAATATGTTGCAGAAAGGTAGGACAACCTCACCAAGTGGCTGGATGTTCTGGCGCCGCTGAAAAGCTATCAGCGCCACACAATTAGCCTTAGCACCAGGCGTTGAGATTGGCGCCAGGCGCCAAGCCTAATTTTTTACGCCAATGCCTAGGGCTTGGAGCTAGCACGGATATTTCCTTAAATACCCCTTTCTTCTTCATTTTGCTGCTTGCGCGTCGCGAAATTACTCGAAAAAACCCGAAAGCTTTGATTGCTCAGTTCTTGCTCGTTTCTCAACCGAATTCACTCAAATTTGTTGCAAATTAAAGCTCTTTTCATCTATTTTCCCGATATATGTAAGTTTTCTTCAAACTCACATCAGTTTTCATGAATTTTTGGCATGTTTATTCACGAATTTCATGTAAATTCGAAATTTATAATGCTTAATTTTCTTTGTTTGTCAAGTTTTATGCCATGAAATTGCTTGATTATGTTTATATATTGCCTTGGGAGTAATTTGAGACTTTTTTAACTCGATTTGGTGAAGAAATGAGCAATTTGCCATTGTTGGACCTCTTGAGGTCGTGAAGAACAATGTGACTTGTTCTTGATGTTTTTGCTAGCAATTCTTGTCCAATTTGTCACAATAGTGTTGCAAGAAATTGTGTGATTGCTTGAAAAATGCTGTATACGCTCAATTTGAATTTGTGCTCTGTTTTAGTACTACGTACTCTGTTTGTTTGCGAACATAGTATCATGCGGCTAAGCGAACCTTAGATACTATAGAACCTTAATTTATGATGTTTTTGCACAATGTAGCATGGCTAGACAGCGAGGCTCGGGTTTACGGTCCCGAAATATCCGACGGGAGCATGAGCCCGTAGAGGATGACGTCACACCTTCTACTTCGCTTGGTCGACTTCCCGAGTGGGATGAGCGGACCCTATTCTTCGCCCCCGTCCACCACATTTCCGAGAGGGTGAGACGGGGCATCACGGTCGGGAGGACGCGCTATCACGATTCTGGCTGTGATGGTTTGGCCGATTTGTACAAGATGTACATCGCCGCGGATCTTGAGACGAGACTCCTATGGGAGTCTTGCGGACTGGCTACCCTGTTCGAGACCTCCGAGGCTATGGTTGCCTCCAGTGGTGGTCACCATATAGTGCGCGCTTTGGTGGAGTTCTTCTGTGACACCACAAACACTTTTCATTTCCTCTGGGGCGAGATGATGGTCACCCCTACGGACTTCAGTCTCATTACAGGTTTGGAGTTCAACTATGTGCCACTGCCGTTCGACAGTGGAATCGACGTCTTTTCAGCGGAGGTCGAGGAGCTGTTGGGGCCGATCGCTATTCAGGCCCGAGCTGAGGTCGAGACGACTCAGTTTAGTGCTAGGGGAATTTGCCGCTCGACGCTGGCAGCGGCTATTGATGATGATGCGACCACCCGAGAGCAGCGGGTGCGCATCTTTGCGCTGATGTTGTTGTCAGGGACGTTCTCTCCTGACAAGGGTAGTAGGGAGTTGCTTTACTACCTTCCTGCTGTCCGCTATCTTCACCAGATCGGGACTTAGGACTGGGCCAGCTTGGCCTACGCTGACTTTGTTCGTGCACTGAGGGACTCGTATCGACACCGGTCCTTTGGGACGAATGTTGCTTTATCTGCCTTTTGGAAGGTCGTAGAGGTAAACATTATTCCCTATAAAGTTTAGCTCTACATATTAGTTAGCATTTACTCACACTTTTTATTCCTTGTAGATCTGGTTCTATGAGTACTTCCCCTCTGCTGCGCCGGCGAGACCATCGCCGCGCGGATTTCCAGTGAGTGCTTCTTGGGGCAGCCGCCATGTGGATATGTCTACTACACATGTCCGGAACTAGATCATCGTGGTACGACTTCTTATAATTTATTTGCATTTTTTGCGATACTTTAGGTATACTCTCGCCTGATTGATGTTCTTTGTAGGGGCCTGAGGTGGTGTACTGGCCATGGGGCGGCTGGAAAGTCCCTGGGTTAGCCGCACAGTATTCTTCTGAGCGTCGCTATTTCATGGGGACTTATGGAGCGATCGTGTTCTTAGGAGAGAGGGTTGCTAGACAACATTCCTCTGATGACTTCGTCGTTCCTGCTGCTCCACCGTGTCATATGTTCGACGACGTGCGGTTGTTGAGCATGTCCGAGGGAGCTGGTACCCCTTGGTGGTCCTACGCGATCTCTGGGCAGTGCTATGCTAAGGAGCTATTGCCGTTGTTATCTCCAGCCCCCGTACCGGCTGAGGATGTGAGGGTAAGATTTTTTATCTTTTACTTGCCATGAAGTAGCCCCCAAGTAATGTCTTACTGACTTTTGCTTTATCAGGACGATGCTGCTGAGTTTGTGCCACCCCGTATGTCCATCCATTACCATGGGACATATGGGCCGATCGAGGAGATGATTCCTCTAGCTCCTGAGGGTGAGCGCTTCGTAGAGCGGTCGATTCCTCGCCACCAGACTCGAGTAAGATTGGTTTATTTGTAATTTCTGTCCATATATTATGCATATTTACTGACTTATTTCTCTGACACTTTTCACGCGAGGTGGTTTCGGCGATGGCACAATGTATAGATGCCTTCCGGAGCCAGCTCGTCCGGATGAGGAATGCAGCCACCTGCCGTCGGGACGTCGTCATTCGAGAGGTAGTCTTTCTTTACATATATTTTGCATTACCGCTTTGATTTTGCCGTATTTCTGATTTCATTCTTTTTACAAGGCCAACCTATTGCTTCTCACACCCGCACGAGACCTGAAGTGCGGAGGGATCCGGCGAGGTCTAGCTCGAGACGTCGTCGTACTACGTCAGGGGGTGGAGGCGGTCGCTCTGAGGCTGCTCGTGCTGACGTTGCAGAGGGCTTGGTATCTTCTTCTGAGGGTGCTCATGCTTCACTGGTAGGAGAGGCTACCTCGGCTTTCAGAGTTAGTGGGATGTACGAGGTAGGCTTGTCATCGCAGCAGCCTCCGCAGCCTTAGCCTCAGGTTGATCCTTGGTGGATTGGTCCTACATTGAGTTTTCCTTCTCCTGCGGAGACTGGAGCTGGAGCTGGAGCTGGAGCTGGAGAGGTGACTCCTCGTACGGCGCAATTTTATGATATGATGGGTATACGTCCTCCGGCACCGTAGTTTGTTCCTGCGTATATTTTATTTTGACTTTTTATAGAACTTTGCCTTAGACTCACTAATTTTAGACACATTTTGTATATTTATGCTATTTTGAGTTTATTTTGTTTGCTATTATTATGTGTATGTTTGTGTGTGCAAGGGAAGTGTAGCAAACAATTTTGCACAAAAATTCCGTCATTTTTATTATTGATGGAGAGTATCCGACTCTCTCCCCCAAAAGAAAAAATAAAAAAAGGGAAAAATTAACTAAAAGATTGGAAAATTAATCTAAATAAATCCAAAAAGAGAATAATATAATTAATATAATAGTTATATTAATTAACTTAAAAAAGGATAAAAAAGATGTTTAGAAAATATAAACGGAGCCGTAAAGTCATAAGCCGACTGGAGTTTAAGATAAAAACGTGATTTAAGCAGGCGCGTCTGATGTGGAAACTTGGCGCCAGCTGGCGCCACACAATGGCGCATAGCGCCAGACGCTATACCTAGCGTGTGGCGCCAAGCGTTGGTGGCTGGCGCCAATTACGGGGTTTGACGCCAATTTACGCTGATTCCGTATTTCATTCCGATTAAAACTTCTCGCAATTTGCGTATAAATAACCCCCTGCCCAGCCGATTCTTTGCCTTAGAAAAATATAATCATGTCTTTAGCCACCAAAACTTTCACCCAATACACTCATGAATGGTGTCGATCTCTTAATACTAGAGAAAGGAAAGAATTAGATTTGTTCCACTTGGGGGGAATTTATGGCATCAAAGGGGTAGATCTTGACTTAGATTTCATACATACTGCTCTAGAATTTTGGAATGTTGATACTCATTGCTTTAGAATAGGATATGATGAGATTAGCCCTTTGCTAGAGGAATTTGGTGCTATTTCAGGCTTCCCTGTAATAGACCTCATAGTAATCCCTAGAGTAGATGCGTATTATTATAAGGATTTTGAGCGCTTCTTTAATTTAAAATAAAGGGATTTATCAAAAATAGTAGATGGCA
The DNA here is from genome assembly GCF_001683475.1 of Chenopodium quinoa. Lineage (NCBI taxonomy): Eukaryota > Viridiplantae > Streptophyta > Magnoliopsida > Caryophyllales > Amaranthaceae > Chenopodium > Chenopodium quinoa. The sequence goes on from NW_018742390.1 coordinate 7,238,456, forward strand.
ACATACTGAATTTGAAAGAATTTGCACGCCATTATTTTGAGAAACCTCTTTCTGAATCATTTCATATATATAGAAGAAGGGTGTTCTTATTTTGCATGCTTAATCAAGTTTTTCTTAGTAGTGGTAAAAATAATGAAGGTCAATCAATTATAACCACCGTATTAGAACAAATTGAATCGGGGAGGAATCCAATGCCATTAATAGTTGGAGAGACTATGATTAGTCTTGATGAACTGAAAAGGGACCCAAAAGCACCTTTACGCGGTTCTCTAATTTTATTACAGGTAGAAAAATAATATTTTTTAATTACAGAAATCAAAAAATATATTTTTGTATTGTAATAATAATTTATTTGCATCGCAATTTTTTTTACAGATGTGGCTAATGGAAAGGCTAGGATTAATTAGCCCCCCGGACGATATTGAGAAGTATACTCCCAATTGCTTCGTGAGGAGGAAGAAACGCTTCTCTAAGATTGGACCCCATGGGTGGAGAAAGGTCTTCGAATCTCGCAATTTTGCTATAAAGTGGGTCGTCCCATGGTGGAAAATAGAAAGGATGGTTGGTGTCAACAAGCAACCTTTCTGCCGACTTCCAAGCTTGTCTCGTGTGACTTATTATTACCCCTGCAGGGTAAAAAGACAATATGGCTTGCTTCAATATATTCCTTCCGGGGATCTTTATCCTCCCTATGAGTACCCTATTTCTCAAGAAGTGGACAGATTTAATGCTTACTGGAGTGCTAGACCTTTATGGGAAGTGGTTACCCAAAAGGTTCCTCTTTCTTTGCCCAATGATGTGAAGAAGTGGTTGCTGAAGAAGCCTTCGAAGGATTCGAAGAAAGATCAGGGTAAAACTGATGTGAAGAGTCGTCTAGGTGAGAGGGTGATTCCTGCCAAGGAACACTTAGGTGCAAGAGTTGAATTCAAAACACCTGCAATGCCTAGGAAGAAAGGTGTCACCAAAGATAAAGGGAAAAGGAAAGCTGACACCACAGATAAAAAGACTTGGGTGGAAAAGAAACATGGAGTATTAGCTGAAGGGGAGACTATCTATTCTAAGATTAAATGTAGGTCCTCTAAAGGATGCCTACTAGCTAAAGTTATGGATGAGGAGGAGGAAGCAGACAAAAATTGGAAAATGGCTAGAAAGGAAAAGAAAAATTAGGAGCATTGCTTAACTTTCAATTTATTAAACTTAGTTTATTTTTCATTTAAAGTTAATTTATTTCAACTTTATTTAAATTCCATCAATAATGTAATTTTATTTTATTAATGAAATTTCAGCTTTTAATTAAATTATTTACTTTAAATTTATTTTATTAAAGCAATGAAAACCGAAAAAATTGATTTTTCCAGAAATTCTTCGACTACGAAAGTCGAAATTTTTTCGAAAAACACCGAGATTTGCCCAGAATTTATTTTGAAATTGGCGTCACTTATTTGCGATTGGCGCCTGCCAGTGCAGTCTGGCGCCAAGCGCCAATTCCATCGGCTGGCGCTGATGGTTGCTAGCTGGCGCTAGGTTTTTTCTCTGTGACGCCGATAATTTGCCGATCTTCTGTTGAATTTTTAATTAATTCTAGAACGCGGAGATGTCGAACAATAAAGTGGCTGTACCCGTAAAGGGTTGCCTACGTATCCTTTCTTAAGGAATCAGGCCGAACGTAGCTCTCTTGAGTATCCTACTCAAGTAATTATGGGTAGTATTTCTTAAGTTGGTAAAGATTTGTCATCTTCGAGAATTCATTGCCATCCATATTAGTTAGTTTTGCTGCACCTCCTGACAGGATTGTTTTGACAACATAGGGTCTAGACCAATTAGGTCTAAATTTACCTCTTGGATCTAAAACATTTTTCCTTAGTGCTTTTAACACCAAGTCTCCTACTTTGATATTTCTTGTTTTGACCTTCTTATTAAAATACCTATCCATGCGAGTCTGGTAACACTGAGTGTGATGTAGAGCTTCTAGTCGTTTCTCGTCGAGTAGAATCAATTCTTCATATCTTGCCCTAGTCCATTCAACTTCATTGAGTTTATTCTCTAACGCAATGCGTAGAGATGGTATTTCTAGTTTGACAGGTTGTACGACATCCATTCCATATACCAAGGAAAATGGGGTATTTCCTGTTGATGTACGGATTGACGTGCGGTAACCCCACAATGCGAAGTGAAGTTTTTCAGGCCAATCCTTATAATTTTCCGTCATTTTTTCGATGATAGTCTTTAAATTTGTATTAGCTGCCTCAACTGCTCCATTTGCTTTTGGTCTATAAGGGGAAGAATGATGATGTTGAATGCCGTATTTTTGTAGCAATTCTTCACATTCGGCTTGAAAGTGAGTTCCATTGTCACTTATCATTTCATGTGGGACTCCGTATCGACAAATACTATTTCTCTCGATAAAGAGTGTTACATGTTTTGCAGTAAGTTTAGCATACGATTGCGCTTCGACCCACTTTGTGAAGTAATCGATTGCTACTAGGATATATTCGTGGCCTCCTGTTCCTAGGGGAGTGATTTTTCCAATGATGTCAATTCCCCATGTAGAGAATGGCCATGGCGATGTGTAGGTGTAGAGCAAAGATGGAGGAACATGTTGTAAATTGGCATAAATTTGGCACTTAGGGCATCTTTTTACGTATTGATGGCAATCTCTATTCATTGTAGTCCAATGATATCCTCCTCGCATTATTTTCTGGACCAACATTTTGCCATTTATATGAGTTCCACAGATTCCTTCGTGGACTATCCTCATTGCTCTTTGTGCATCCTTTTTTCCTACACATAAGAGAGCTCGACCCTTAGGTACCCTTTTATGTAGCTCGTTGTCTATGAGTACATATTGGGATGCCAAAAGTCTTAATGCTCGTTTTTCTCTTTTGTCAGTATGAGGAGGGTATTCTCCTTTGGTGACATAATTGAGTATGTCCGTGTATCACGGTTCTTCTTCTTCTGAACTACTTCATCGTCTTCTATAGCCTGGATATATGCTGGTTTGTGCCTTTTTTCTATAGTTAGAGGCATTTGCTCGATTTCCGTGGGAATCCTAACCATTGAGGCTAATCTTGCCAAGGCATCCGCAAATTGGTTTTCTTCCCTAGGTAGATATGTGTATTCTACCTTCTCTAACTGGTCGGTAAGAGTTTCCAAATAGGTTTGGTAAGGGCTAAACTTTCGCTCCTTACTTTCCACCTTTTAGATATCTGATTGATAATCAAAGAAGAGTCTCCGAATATCCTTAACTTTTTCACTCCCAATGCCAAAGCTATTTCAAGGCCTACCACGCATGCTTCATATTCAACAGCATTGTTGGTGACGTCAAAATCAAGCTTTATTGAGATTGGAACGTGCTCTTCCTTAAGTAATACTAGTAGTACTCCAACGCCACACCCCTTTTGGTTCGAGGCTCCGTCAAAGTACAAGGTCCAAGTATCATATTCAGTGACCATTAAGTCTTCATCTGGAAATTCATTGTCTTGTATTGGCGTCGAGTCTTCTATTGGAAAATCTGATAGAAAGTTTGACACCACGGATCCTTTGATAGCTTTCTGTGGCATAAACCTTACATCAAACTGGGCTAGATTGACTATCCACCTCGATATGCACCCATTGAGTGTAGATTTCTCAAATAGATACTTGAGTGGATCCAATCGGGAGACTACAAAGACGGTATGCACTAGCATGTAATGTCTTAACTTAGTTGTGGCCCACACCAAGGCGAGGCACAACTTTTCGAGCGGTGTATAGCGTGCTTCGTATTCGAGCATCTTCTTGCTTAGGTAGTAGATTGCGTTCTCTTTGCCTTCTACTTCTTGTGCTAGCATAGCTCCCATTGTCTCTTTGGTAATCGTCAAATATAACTTAAGAGGTATTCCGGGGAGTGCTGGTGCTAATACGGGAGGGTTTGCGAGATAGGCTTTGATCTTTTCAAAGGCTTTTTGAAACTCGTCATCCCATATTACTGGTACATTCTTCTTGAGCTTCTTGAAAATTAGTTCACATATTGTCGTCAGTTTTGATATGAACCTACTTATGTATTGCAACCGGCCAATAAATCCTCGAATTTGTTTCTCAGTCTTGGGCGGTGGCATTGACATGATTGCCTTGCTCTTGGTTGGGTCTACCTCTATTCCTCTAGAGCTTATGACGTAACCCAAAAGCTTGCCTGAGGTGACTCCAAAAGCACACTTAAATGGATTCAACCTCATATTATATTTTCTTAGCCTTTCGAAAAATTTCCTTAAGGCTACTTGATGGCCTGGACGGTCTTTTGATTTTACAATCATGTCGTCGACATATACTTCGACTTCTTTGTGCATCATGTCATGGAGTAAGGCAGTTGCTGCACGTTGGTAAGTAGCACCCGCGTTTTTCAACCCAAATGGCATTACCGTGTAGCAGTAAGTGCCCTATGTTGTTATAAAAGTTGTTTTCTCCATGTCTTCTTCTGCCATGAGAATCTGGTTGTAACATGCGTACCCATCCATAAACGAGAGAAGCGCGTGATTTGACGTGTTATCTACCAGAATATCGATGTGTGGCAAAGGGAAGTCGTCCTTTGGACTTGCCTTATTTAGATCTCAATAGTTGACACACATTCTTAACCTTCTGTCTTTCTTCGGAACTGGGACGACGTTGGCGACCCATTCGGGGTATTTGGATACCTTGATAAAACCTGCATTTATTTGTTTTTGAACTTCTTCTTTTATTTTAAGAGCTACGTCAGGTTTCATTCGACGTTACTTTTGTTTTACAGGTTTCATTCCTGGAATTAGTGGTATAGTGTGTTGAGCTATTTCTCTATTAATGCCTGGCATATCTTCATATGACCAAGCAAATACATCGATAAATTCTTCAAGTAAGTTAATTAAATCGGTTCTTTCTTGTTTATTCAATGTTAATCCGATTTTAACTTCTCTTTTATGAGTTGAATCATTTGAGATATCAACTGTTTCAGTTTCTTCAATTACCGGTGTTTTCTTTTCAAGTGTTTCCATTGCTTTAATAATTTCTTTGTCTTTTTCATTGTTAGTTAAGAAATGCTCGTCATCTTGGGTTAGAGAAGAACACGAGAAGTAAGAAGAATGAGAAATATTATTATACTCTGAGATCATTACATCAAAGAGTGATATGTCCTCAGGGACTGGATCACTTACTATCCTAGGAGAAGAAATAGGAGGGGAAGGTGTTACTACTAAAGACTTAGAAGACTCTAAAGGGAAAGACTCAAACTCAGACTCAGACTCAGACGACTCTTCAAAAATCAGTCCTTGCCCTGTCGTGATGGATATCTTCCTTCCACTTGGAGTAGTCACCTTGATAGTCTTGCGCCATCCATGTAGGGATCCTTCAGCTGGAGTGATTAGCTTCGAGGGATCGAAGCTTTCGCTTTGTACGACTGTTTGAATGAGTGAGGAGTTATCTTCTTTATAATTTGGCTCATTATTTTCTCGTCCGAACAGTAATCCCATGACGTTAAAGTCAAAGCATGGGGGTGCTTTCTCCTTGTAAACGGGAGTTGGGATTTCATCAATGAAGTAGCAATCCAAGAAAATCTCGAATCTTGGTTGTCTTATGCCGTTTACACCAAATGGCTCGGGAAATTCATGGCATGGATAGTCCTCTCCTTCTTTTATAAACTGACCGTTAAGCGTAACGGGGTATTGGTCCATTGAGATTGATTTCTTTTGAATGCGAGCGTCCCTACGTGCTTTTGACTTTTCCTGGGCTCGCTTAAGATCTTTCCAAGTCAGCTCGAAACCAAGTCCGAAAGTGTCTAACTTAGGGAGGCCAGGTGAGTCTAGCGGTTTTTCCATACCTTTCTTTTTTCCTAGGGTCATCCCAGGAAAATGTCCTTGTTTTTTCAGCATGGCATTGACGATCATGCTAGAAAGGAGGTCATGGCAAAGAGGGGTCCTTTCATCCTCCTTAAAGAGACTTCTTCGTTAAAGCCCCATAAATCTTCATCGTTCTTGTCTTGCTCCACATTAATGATTGGATTCTCTATAGATTTGATCCTCATAGGTGAAGCATCGATGGTGATTGGAATTCCCCCAACTATAGCTTTCACTTGTTGGTGAAGAGATGAAGGGACGGCCTTTAGATCATGAAGCCAAGGGCGTCCCAACAGCAAGTTGAACGAAGCTTTAATATCTACTACTTGGAAAGTAGTAGCATGTTCTATTGCTCCGGTAATCTTGCCAAGAGCTTGACGACGAGTGTTGTCGTAGGCCCTTATTCCTTGTGTAGACGGAGTTAAATCTTCGTCCCTAATACCGAGCATCCTCGCAGTTCTAAGTGGACAGACGTTGATGGCCAATCCATTGTCTACACGAGTCATAGGAACGTTCATCCTCTTGCAAACTACTGTGAGGTTTAATGCCTTGTAATGTTTGTCACCTTCTGGGGGTAAATCTTTGTCAGAAAAAGTGATCAAATTAATCGGACTGGGAAGGTCACTTGTGAGGAAGTTGGCCAATCCCTCAGGGGTAGTGTCAGAATCTATCCCAATTTTGTCCAAGGCATTCATTACAGCCAACCTATGTTCTCGAGATGTTGCCAGAAGTTTCCATAAATTCATCTCAACTTTTGTCTTCTTAAACTGCTTAACAATATCATTGTCTTCAATGATAGGTATGGGAACTTGTTGTGTGGTTGGCATAGGTTGTGTTGAAACGGGAGGTTGCATTCTCCCGGATCTTGTGAGGACGTCTATCGATGAGTCTTCTTCAGTCCAAATGTCATCTGTGGTGAATGACGTAGAAGGTGTAGGTCCTACTAGGTCCTTTAGATAGACATCTTCTTCATCACTGTCCGAAACTCCATTAATGGTCGCATCCTCTTCTTGTTGAATTTGGACTAGTTTCTTTTCATCAATCATTTTCTAAACCAAATCCTTAAATTTGAAACAGATTTCTATAGTGTGACCCCCTGATTGATGATACTGACAGTAATATCTATCTGTCCTTTTCAATGATTCGAATGGTCTCGGTTCGAGAGGTTTGATCTCGCCACTCTCAGAGAGCATTTCGAACATTTGTGTATATGGGATCCCAATTGGAGTGTAAATTCTATTGCTCATCTTGGGTTTTTCAGTGACTTGTAAGGGAAAATTCTTTGCCTCATAAGTCGTTCCCTTGCTAGCTAGAGGTAAAGAGATCTTATTAGCTTCCATAAGATCTTGAATGAGGTTTTGAAACCTGTAGCATTCATTTGTGGTATGACCGTTTCCTTGATGGTACTTGCAGTAGGATTTGGGATCCCATCTTGGAGATCGCTTTTCTGGTAATGAATCCTCTGTTGGACCAATAGGTTTGATTAGTCCTTGATCATAGAGACGATAAAAAATAGCATCATAGGTCATTCCTATGGGTGTGAATCTTCTTTTAGGTTCATCTTTCGGAAGTGGAAGCTCATCATATTTCTTTTGGAATTCGTTCATAGCTTTGAGAGCTTCACGTAGTAGATGCGATACTTCCCTCATAGACAGTGTGAGCAATTGTATATCTTCCTTACTTGCCAGTTCTGGAAGGTTATCCTTGACATCGAAAAAGATTTCCTCTTCCTTTTCTATGGCACGGATTTCTTTAACAGGTCTAATGAGAGATGAGGGGTCAACCTCGTTTTCCTCATCAGAAATAGCCAGGGTAGGAGCGAGAGGTGCATTGTCAATGCTTGGCTTCTTACTGGAAGGGGGCAATGGCATCTTGTTGTTATCGATTAAGTCTTGGATAGCTTCCTTAAGCTTCCAACAGTTTTCGGTGAGATGGACCCTACCTTGGTGATACTTGCAGTGTGCATTGGGGTTCCAATTAGCCGACCTCTTCTCAACTGGTGGGTCCCCAAATGGTCCTATAGGAGTTATAAGACCTTTTGCATTTAATCGATCAAACGCGGTGTTATAACTCATGCCAATAGGAGTGAAGTTCCTCCTAAATGGTTTCTTCTGTCCTTGATTGTTCATAGCAAGGACTTCTCCTAAATTAAAAGTGCTAACGTTATTTGAGTGGGCAGTTTTGGAAGACGAAGGATTGTCGTTCTTTTTTCCTTTCCAGCCACTGTTGGAGGTATTGTTGGAAGCTTTTAACTTAGCCAAGTCATCTTCAATATTGATTCCAATGTCATAAACGGCTTTGAAGGTATGGAGGTTATTTTGATATTTGAGATGCTTGGAATATTTTTCTTGAAGATTTTTTATGAACAGCCTCACGGATTCTTTTTCACTTGGCACCTCAATCATCTTAGCTGAGGTTTCCCTCTATTTGTTAAAGAAAGAGGTGAAGCCTTCATTCTCTTTCTGCTTGAGGATTTCAAGTTCCCTATGGTCAGTCTCGACTTGAATATTGCACTTGTACCTATCAACGAAAGCGTTTGCTATGGACTCCCAGGTAGATGTCTTTTCTTTCTCGAGAGAAAAGAACCATTGTTGGCAAACGGTCTCGAGAGATAGTGAGAACAGAGAAGGGAAGACCTTCTTATCAATACCCTTAATACTCATTATTATTTCGAATGCTCTTAGATGAAAGTAAGGGTTGTCAGTTGCTATGAATTTTGGGATGTCGTTGGCGTTGAACTTCTGCGGAAGAAGATCTTTGTCCATCGAGACCCCTTGTGATGTAAGATCTTGAAACTTGTAGTCGCTAGACAACTTGCTTAAACTCTCTTACATGAGGTCCATCTGTTGTTGCTTCACGGGATCATCGATCTTGAGTGCGAGAAGCTTTAGTGTCTCAGTCACGGTAGCCAGTTGGTTCTTAAGATCATTGACTTCTTCTTGTGATGCCATTATAGTCTTAGCTTTCCTCTTACGAGCTATGGGTTTGTCGAAAAGTTGGACTTGTACGAAGAGGTTTTCTTTGATTAACCGTCCTTCCTTTCTTGACCTCGCGCTGTAAATTAAACCATTTTGCGTCTTAATTACTTGACTCGAATCAACTTGACTTTACATTTTATTTTAAGGAGGGAAAAAAAAGAATAAAGTAGAAAAGGGTGCATATTTTTAGCAAAAATAATGTACATATTTTTAGGGAACTAAGTATAGTTTTTTTTTATTGGAGGATTAATATCCGACTTACCCCCTTAAAAAAAATGACAGAAAAAACGCGCACACAAGACTCTCTTAAACATGGTCAAAGTATGTGTATTGGTGTGTGCGTTGAGTGTGAGTGACATGCTTGGACTCTTGTGTAAGACCATGGGACTTAGTGCTTAAACTCGATCATCGACTCAAATAAGTATTATTGACAGCAAAATTTAACCGAATTAATTAGCAAACTGATTAATTAGACTCTAGGTGATGACTCGACCAATAATCCAAACTGTCGGCCAAACGACAGGACTGGCGTCGCACCGTGGAGCTGGGCGCTAGACGACAGAGCTGTCGTCCGGCGCTACACTCCATAGTGTGGCGCTACAGCTCAGACCTTGGAGCCAATATTGGAGCTTCAATCTGGGACTGTTTTCAGTGTTATTAGTCAATTGGGGTATGCCTAAAGTCGTACTAGGTCAATTCCGATTAAAATATTAGACTTTACTGACTCAAATTAATTAATTAATTAGACAAAGTTCTTTAAGTCATTAATTTATTTAGTCTCAACACAAGTCAAACAAACGGTTAAGAGAAACGTAGAATATATATGCACAACAAATAATGCACAATTTGTCAAGTAGGCACAATATGATGCAATGCGTTTGCAACCTAACCATGGCTCTAGTTCTCTAAAGTTCGGGATATCGTTTAGTCAATAAAGGGTCCACGGTTAATTGTTCGGATGCACCGCACAGAAGCCTAACCATGAAGGGTTGGCGCGAGTGGATGGGACACCGCGAGTTTTAGAAAAAACTCGCTTCCATGGTTTGGTGAATTCAACATCTCGGATGTACCCTTTGTTGCACGGAGCGTTCAATCGGGTAGATGGAGCATGAATTCCCAGAGGGTTATGTCCATATGTAGAACACATATGGGTTTCAGAAAAGTGAGAAAAAATTCAATCAAGAAGTAGGATCAAGCAAACAATACGAAAAACTGGTCGAAATAAGAACGCATATTTCTGGCTCGGTATTGGGGGAAATTGGCGCCAGCAAACAGAGACTGGCGCCAGCTTTTAACTGTAGCGCCTGGCGCCAATACTGGCGTCTGGCGCTACGAATAAAATACTAGCGCCAAGCTCTGGCCCCTGATGCTACTTCCCACATGCTTCAGCAGCTTTCTGTGCTCGATAAAATTTTCCAGTTTCGCGCGGTGTTATTTCAGTCCTAGTTGTGAAATATATTTCTTAAATTTCCTACGTGTAAAATCCTATGTTTTTAACTCATTACAGATGGTCTTTCCAATGAGATCTTTTTTATGCATATGACAATAATGTTAATCAAAATTACGCACATGAAATACTTAGAACTTTTCGAGTCTCATCCACTCATTCTAAATCATTGCCGAAACAAATTCAGGAATTAAAATAGAAATCCTTCCCAGTGGAGTCGCCAAAAACTAAAGGAAATAATTTCAAACTTTAATCCCACTAGCTTGAACCCCACTGTGATCATACACTAAAGTACGGTGGCGTCCAAAAGGGAAGAAGATAGAGCAAAAGAGTCGCCAACAAGTTTTAGGAACTTGTAAACCGTTCATAGGATGAAGGTTACACCCCTTAACGATCCAAGAGATCGTCAACTCCATAAGGTAGAAACAAATAAGGGTTAGGGGATGAAGGTACAAATCCAACCTAAAAGAGATTGAACCTGCCCTAATAATAGGCCTCTACTTTATTGTGATCGTATTCATGTGTGCTTTTCAAATAACATGCAATCAATAGGATTAACCCTAAACCTGTTTATCTATGTTGGTTGAATATTAATGCACAAACAAATCTACTATTGGCGATCACTTGAAATATAATCAAATTAACCCTACACAAGATTATTAATTATCTTATTAAGCGTGATTACAAGTACCAATTCCCTTTAAACATGCATAAAAGGTGTGATCAAGCAATAACAATAATAAATATCATCAAGCAACATAATAAATTAATTATAATCATGAATAAACATGAATAATAATAATCATCATCAAAATAATAATAATAACAATATTCATAATCATCATAAATTATAATAATAATCATGTTCATGCATGTTAATATTAAAGCATAATAATAGTAAGTTCCTAGGCATGATACTAAGATTAATAACAAACCCTAGCATGTCACTAAGCAATAAAAATCAATTCTTTAGCCGTAACATGATAGTAACATGAATAAATATTAGGAAGAAAATAGGAAGCATCGTAACAATCATATTTAATATTAAAATTACCCTAGACATGATACTAGGAATATCATAATAACAATGTAAACATAATTTCTACATCATAATATCAATTAAAACCAATTAGAGTACTTACTTTAAAGCCTCGTACCTCTGTCTAATAACAAAATACACACATTAGTAACTTCAAGGAAAATAATAATCAAACAATTAAATTAAATAATTGAAAGAGAGATTTGAGACCAAACCCTCAGAAATTTAACCTTTCACGTCCAGGGCGAAGGCAACTTCGAATATGGCTAGGTGTTTCTAGATCTTGTAAATGCGGAATTTTGTATTTGAAAAAAGCTAAGAAAGAATTGAATGAAAACTGATTGTAGATGATAATTCGTGAGAATTGGTGAATGATTAAGAGAGGATTAGAGAATTAATGATTGAGAAGGAAAACTATTGTAGGTGAATGAAAACGGAGTTTTTAATACGTTATTTATAGAGAAAATCAGCCAAAAAGATAAAATTGACGGAACAGAGTCTGACGCACAAAAAACACAGCTGGCGCAAGCCCTGGCTAATTGGCGCTAGGCACCCACACTAGCGCCAGGCCTAGTCCCAGGCGCCAGTGCCTGGGGTCAGGCGCCAAGCTTGGTTTTAACGCGTTTTTGAAAATCAGATAAGTTTGCCGTACTGGAAGATAAAATCATATAATTTCCTCGAAAATGCTATTTGATTTTGATTAAAAATCTGAAAAAGTCAACAAAAGTCAATTTATCAATGCTAATTGAATTAGGAATGAAAAGAACCTTCTAGAAGAATGTAGAAGACTAAAACCATTCCTAATTGCATTAAGAATGATAAATCATATTAGGCCCTCCCCTAGATCATTGGGCCGCATATAAAGCTCAAACCAGGCCCAATTTAGTAAATTGGCCATAATTTCCTCAATATTCATCGGAATTCGGCTTATAATATATCGTTGGAAAGCTCTTGTCAAGCCCCATCCAACTACACTACTATTGGACCCATATCATGGACCAACAAAACTGGATTGGCTGTTTTCTTAAAAATAAGTTTTCAAAAACAGAGAGAAGAGAAAAAAAATTAAAACTATCCGCAACACCAAACTTTCCACTCTTTCACTTCATTCGATTATGATTCGACGTGAAATGTACTCATCACTGGGTTTGGTTTTGGGGAGACACAAATGGGTGTCTACATACACGGATTATTTTTTTAAATAAATGAAGAAGACAATTTCGAAGTTCTGGAAAAGGTATTTGTAAAAGTTCACCCAAGATACGAGTCGTGAGATTTGATAAAGGAGAGAAATGGAGACCAAAGTGTTCATAAACTAGCCATAAAACGACCTTGGAAAAGTACAAGTGTTTCGTATGTACCAAATAAAGAGAAGTGTATGATTAAAACTTCGTATTTATTGAGTTAGACCAATGTCAAACTTACAAGGAAAACTTGTAGGATTCTTGACACAAAGAGTGCAAAACAATTGCCTATTAAAAGATGATAGGGAATGATTTAAGTAGGATTGATTTATTGTTTTTTCCATGATTACTAATTATTGCTCACTCATGACTTCTTAATATGAATGGAGCAAAGGATTGGTTATATGGCGAGTTTATGCAAAAGGATGTCAATAAGTTGAAGTAATGTGATCTAACTAGAGATTGAATGATAAAGGAATGACTTAAGTTGTCTGAGTTGCTTTGAGTGGAGTTACGGGGACGTAACTCATTTCTTTTAAGGGGGGTACGGTGCGGTAGAACTTCACGCTTTTTCCCTTAATTTCAATAATTTTAGTGCTTTTTTCAGTCAGTTTTGCATTGACTTTGTCAATTTGTTTTAAAAACTTATACACTAATTTGTGTAAGATTTGGTTTAAGTGTGTAAATTTCACAATAGTTTGTGTAAATTTGGGAATGAATTTGTTATCCTACACACTAGTTGTGTAAGTTGGTTAGTAAGGTGGTTAATTCACACACTAGTTTGTGTGTGAATGAATAGATGAGGTAGAAATTAAGTATCACAAGAGTACATCAACTAAAATATCAAGGAATTTTTAAGAATTACAAGCATTTATTCGCTTACAAGCGAGCTTTTTCTCGTTTTCGTACCTAAGTTTCGGGGACGAAACTTCATTTAAGGGGGGTAGATTGTAATACCCCGTATTTTATGTATTTTATATATTATTTATTTAATTATAAAATATATTTTGGATTAAACTATTTAATAAATAGATTATAAATAAAACTGATTTAAATTTTTGGTCAATAAGTATTTTATCCAAATATAACCCATACCCAACTATCCTATTCTTTTTACATTTGGGCCAACTAAATTATCATTCAAGACCATAATTTTTATGAATCTCAAACCTACCATAACCTACTCTATACTATACATACTCCATTTATCCCCAAAATTTGCCAACACAAGAAGCCAAAGAGGTAAACTTATTTTTCCTTATTCTTTTTCCTTTTTCTTTTATTTCTTTTCTTATTTTTTTTCCACCGCGCCTATACCTAACGACAATTGGCCACCTACTACCAGCAACCACCACGCCCTAGCTGCCAGTCCCTAACCGGCATCCTTGGTTGTTTCTCCTTCCCAATTATGTTTTATTAGTTATAAAATCATATGTTTAGTTTGAGTTTTATTTTAATTGTTTGAAAGATGTTTATTTAGTATCAAGATCATGTTTTTAGTAGTCAAAGAATATAATTTCATATTTTATACTTGGTGTTAATTTTCAGATTATATAAATTATAAGTTAAGGTTTTCAGTTTGATAAAGTTATGATTTTTAAGGTTCTTATATATATAAATTGATTTGAGGCTTTTATATATTTAGTAATTCTATGGATTGATTAAGCATAAAAGTGATGTTTTGATAAAGTTTTGAAGGGTTTTTAATTAATCTAAAATGTTGGAATTTTGCCTAAAGTCTTATTTTGGTGTTTCATAAAAAGGGTGTCATTACCCATTAAAGAGGAGTTTAATTAAGGGTTTTTAAATAATTTTCAGATTATTATAAGTTTTTTAAAGTGAGTTTAAGTTGTTTGAAATTGTGTATACAAGGGTAATTGATGTAGTTTTATTGTCCCTCTATGTAGGAGACTTGGTTTGAGAAGTGTTGCAGTGTATTTAGCCCCTTTAAAGGCTTTATTGAGGTACGTACGCGTACTTAGAAATTTATTAAGCGTGTAGAAACATACAATGAAATACTTAATTGATTCCAAGTTAGTTTCATGCTAGAAATTAGTTGGAATGGTTGAATTGAAATGAGATTGGTGATATGAATTGGATCGATTGAATTGAGAATGGTTTTGGTGAATTATTTGTGAAGCTAGCATGATTGGTTGAAATAAATTATTTATTGGATTGGTGATTGGAAATAGTTAATTTGGCATATTGTATATGAACTACACTTTTATTATTGGCATGATAATGAGCATGTTTAATTAAACTAAATGTTTAATTTTGTTTGGAATATTGAAAAGGAATTTTATTATGGTTCATATAATTTTTATTGATGCTATAAGCATGAGGAATGAACTATTTAAGTGTCTTTGTACACGAGGAAAAAATTATATTTTGGTGCTTTAGTGCACTTAAGGTGTTTTCAACACCGAGAGGTAGGAATTGTGGCGCATTATGTGTTTAAGGTGTCTTTGACACCGAGATAGATTAAAAAGGGTTCAACATTTAATATTATGTGGTCACTAATCATCAAGATTTAAATTGGTATATTTAATTAGTTGATAATTATTATGATTGATTGCATTATGGTTTGAGAGTCATCACCAAGTCTAATAATATGAAAATAACGTAAAGTGAAAGAGATTACGCACCAAAACTTTTGGAACGTATATACCTTAAGTATGAACATATGGGGAGATTTATGGGGTTTTATATTTAATCATAACTTCTAATTGGGGTATAGGACGCTATACTTTCCATTTTATTATGTGCAGGAATTCCGCCACTTACAAGTGGTTCTTTTTTACTAGCACGGTCAGCTCCCGTGTAAGTATCTCTTTATTGGGGCAGATTAGTGGAGAAACCCGTTCGATGCGTAATTAAGCTAAATAAATAAATTATTTATTTAATGAGGGTCATATGGAATGTTGTATGCTGGTAAACAGGTGCAACAAGGTAAGTTGTGTGTTTATAGGGTGAAAGCATGTTAGTGTGTTTTATTTACTCTTATGTACTCAGCATTGTTGATTCTGTGTTTGTGTGGTCCTTTTGTCCTTGTCTTTATCTTGGCCCTCCGATGACCCATTTCTAATGGGGAGTAGTGGGGACAAGTAGAGATGAGCTTTTTCTGGTGATGAAGCACATTCATGATGGGCATGAGTGAAGAGCAAACCATGTTTAGTTTCTATAAGATTATGATGTGGTCTATTGCATTAATTATTATATTATATTATGCTTGTGAGTCTAACGCAAAGATTTTTAAGTATATGTTTGGTTTTAAGAAGGGCCTACAATGGTTCCAAGTAGTAGGTTGATTTCGTTTGACTTTACTTTCGTTTGGTTTGACTTTTAAGTTGACTTATTTTGAATGGTTTTAAAGATAGTCTTCCACTGTGTGCGTCTTTGATAAATGCCTTAGCCGTTATCACGATCACGGTAATGCCTTAGAATTTCGTATCTTGTGTTTTAAAAAGAGTGAAGCAGGTATTTTGAAGGAAAGGAATTTCTAGGGTGTTACAGTTGGGTTTAATGATGTTTTATTTTCATTAATGTTATCATTTTCTTAATAATATAAACTATTGATAACCATTGATAATGAAAAATTTTAGACTTTACCACTGAGAAAAAATATGTATTTGGTTACTAGAAAGAATTTCTCTATTTTATATCTCACAAATAATACCCCAAAGTTGCAACTAATAGGAAATGGATATAGTACTTTTATATATTTCCACGATAAATTCTCAATTTCATTCTCACTTTTTATCTCTAAAATCCCTTTCCCACATACTACATTCCATAAAAACTTAAAACACCAAACAACTAAAACTAAGGGTCAACCTAATAAACATATGCTTCTCCATTACTGAAACAAGACATACATACCAAAAAAACCAACACGAAGACCACTGTAAAGGAGGGCTGCCACTAAAAAATCAGTAGTTGTACAACCGATCGGCTAAACCTTCAATCTGCACATGGTCTGTGTATAGACCTGTCAATTATGGTCAACGGATCGGGTTTGGGTCAAATTTTGGGTTTTTGGGTCATTTTGGTTTGAGTGATTTGGATTGATTATCTTGGATAATTACCAATTATGATATATGAGTCAAATCGGGTCTATTTTGGGTCATTTGGGTTGGGTCGGGTTTGGGTTCTCTCTTAGTAAAACGAGTTTGAAAACGGGTTGGGTCGGGTCAAAAATTGACAAGTCTATTTGTGTATAAGACCGAAAATTCCCCATAATCGAAATCCAAACCCAAAATAGGGTTTTTTGGGTAAGCTAGGGGAAATCGCGCCTAATATCTCAAGAGGCCGTCAAGAGATGCTTGCCAACGACCTTATTGAGCACCAGTGCTCTGCTCGGCGGTAGATGGGGAACGTTGAGGGGAAACTCTATTTCTAGAGAGAAGAAAGAGCGTTTAATAAGTCCTTTGTACTATGCATTTTTTCAGGATGATACAAAAAAATAAAATTAATTACTTCCTCCGTTTCTTTAATTGCTACACTTTCCTATTTGGAAAATTATTAATTGGTTGCAACACCTTTTATTTTTGACATTATTTTCTCACTATGTCTCTCTTACCCACATGGGTCCATCTTATTTTTCTCTCTATCTCTCTCCTCTTAAAAAACTGTCTAGAAGGCCGTGAAAATAAAAGTGTATGTAGCAACTAAAAAAATGGAGGAAGTATTTTTTCTCATTTTATAATTATAGTTTGCAATATTTAAATATAACTCAAGTTTTGTTTGCTATTTGAAGATTGTTTGTCCCAAGAATTGGATTGATTTTCTTGTTTAGCAAAGACTTTAGCTCTATCTTAAAATGTAGCTCATGTTTTGTTTCTTGTCTTCTTTTAAGGAAAATTTGTCAAAAAAAAAAAAAAAAAAAACTTTTAGATGAACCATTTTGCGAAAAAAAAAACCTTTTAAAAGCTTTTTCGTAAAAGAAAACCCAAACACATCTAATTTTTGTTAAAGACAACCTAGTACCTCTAATTCACCTAATTAATCACTAATTACTTCTAGTTACTCTCTAACTATTTAATAATAAAATTAGTTTATAAATAAATTTAAAAAAAATAAAACAAAAACCATCATCTCCACCACCCATTCCCTTCCCCCCCCCCCCCTCCCCTAGTAGCAGCCCACCACCTACTAAGCCACCAGAATCGTTGCCCCCATCCAAGCTAACCACGAAAACCACCGCAGTCACAACCTACTACCAGCTAGCCTACTCCCGTCGTCAACCACCACCAAGAAAACCGCCTTACTCCCATTGCCAGCCCACCACGAAAATACCCACACCTAGAAACATCAACTCGACCGCAAATTCTCGAAATACAACATCGTGTTCTTAAGAAGGTCGAGAACAATAATCAGAGTTTCCACAATTGGAGGTCGAAGTGCTTCCTCGCAAAAGAAGTCGGGGCGGGCAAGGCTTCCGCATGGGCCCTCCTCTACTCGTCGAAGGAGGAGAGAGAAATTCAAGGTAAAATTAAAGTCTTCAATTGATAAATTTGGGTTTTTGTGAGATAATTTAAGGAAATTGAGAGGGAGAAGCCATTGATAACCATGATTGAGCTAGGAGAGAGAAAGATGAAATTAGAAATTTTTAGAGGAAATTGATGAAGAAGAAAGGAGGGGGTAAGGGGGAAAAGGATGGGTCGTCAAGCCGGTGATATGGTGGAGGCTCAAATGGGGTGGGGGCTGCTGTCAAGGAGGGGGAAAGGGAGAGGGAGGGGGATGGGGTTTTTATTTTTTAATTTGTAAATTAATTTAATTATTAAGTAGTAAAATGATAATTACAGTTTGTTTGGATAAAGAAAGGGGAAGGAAAAGAAGGGGAGGGAGGAGAAGAGGAGGGGAGGGAATAATGGTGAGTTTTCCTTCCTAATCTCTCCATTGTTGGAGGGATCAATTTCCTACAATTTAATCCTTCCATTTCTCTCCCCTCCAATTCCCTCCCTTCCTCATTTACTATCCAAATGAAAGATACTTCATGTCTCCATTTTTCTTCCCTTCCTTTCCCTCCATTTCCTTCAATCCAAACACATTGTAGAGGTTACTTAGATGAGATTAGACGTTAATTAAGTGTATTAGTGAGATTAGGTTTTTTTAAACAACAAAAAAATTATCTTTGGGTTTTCTTTTACGAAAAAGTTTTTAAAAGGTTTTTTTTTCGCAAAATGGTGCATCTAAAAAGTTTTTTTTTTTTTACAAATTTGCCTTCTTTTAATTTAATACTTCTTCCATTTCTAAATATTTGCTACACTTTCTTAAATATAAATGTCACAATACTTGCAACACACCATAATTGGAAAGTTACTTTTGGAAAAAGTTGTACTATTCCCCTTACTTAAACCACATGGCCCACTAAATTATACTCATACCAATCTCTTACTTCATTTTAATGTGTATTAAATCATGTGAACCCCACTTTTTTTAAATACCGTGAAAAAGTGCGTGTTATAGCTATTAAAAGACGGAGGAAGTACTATGATAATTGTAGAATGCTTTCTCTTAAATTGTCTAGTGCTTTCATGTTGAAAGATTGTCGAACTCATTTCTTGTGAACCATAGTATTCTTGTTATCAAATTAGTGGAATGGCACCAAGGGCAAATTATAAGATGCACCATGGTGCACCTTAAACTATATTGTCCACCATTAGATTAACGCCACGTGTTTTCTTGCTGTAGTTTTCTTCTTTCAAATTCTCAATCTTCTTCTTCTTCTTCTTCTTCTTCTTCTTCTTCTTCTTCTTCTTCTTCTTCTTCTTCTTCTTCTTCTTCTTCTTCTTCTTCTTCTTCTTCTTCTATTTCGCATGTTCTTTCCTCTTTCAATCATTTCTTAATTTCTAAATTCCTTCCCTTCAATTCTCTTCTTTTTTAAATTTTTCTTCTTTTTTAATCATCATACATAATTTCCCTCTCCTCAATTTTTCTTCATTGTTGATTCCTCTTTTTTTATTGAATTTGTTCATCAATGTTGTTCATCACAATGGATTTAATTTATCTACATGAGGTACTCGACACTGCAAGTTAGATTTCTTATTTTATTTGATAATTATCGCTAATTAGGTTTTTTTGTTGTTAATGCTAGTTATTTTTCATTTAATTATTGATTCTAATATTGTTTTGAGTGATTGTTAATTTGAACAGATCGTATAATTTTTAGGTTCAATTAGTTTTAATTTCAAATAATTCAATTGTTTAATTCATGAATTGATCAACCGATTGATTAATTTTAATTGATGCTTTCATTTGTATTTTATGAATATAATTTGTTTATATCATGTTTTTGAATATTTTGTTCATATAATTTGAGTAATGCACTTTCCACTGTATTTATTATCAAAATTGTTATTAGCAGTATCATATTATGAACACTATTTCTATTTGTTATGAACATTTAGGTTACTTTAATAAACCTTTCCATTTTACATAATTCTCTGATTATTTATTTATGTTGTTCAGAAAATAATTATAAATGTAATTATGAACAGTTTTTCCTGTATTTGAACTCTGTTATTTATTTTTTAACTCTAGTAATGGTTATTATTAATTGTGTTTGTTTGTTGTAGTTAGAACGTATGAAGTTGTTTATAATGAAAGTTTGAAGGCTGAGCAACATTCTAAACAGTGTCTTCAGGTGCAAAAGTTTTTGAAGGGTGTTTAGTGGTTTGTGGTTGGGTTCAGAAGTTTTTGTAGGGGGGTTCAAATGTTTTTGTAGGGTGTTCAGTGGTTTGTGGTCGCAGTTCAGAAGTTTTTGTAGGGTGTTTAGAAGTTTTTGTAAGGTGTTTAGTGGTTTGTGGTTGGAGTTCAAAATTTTTTGTAGCATGTACAGTGATTTGTGGTTGGGGTTTAGAAGTTTTTGTAGGGAATTCAGTGGTATGTTGTTGAGATTTAGAATTTTTGGTAGGGAGTTCAGAGGTTCTTGTAGGGTGTTCAGTGGTTTGTGGTTGGGGTTCAAAAGTTTTTGTAGGGGGTTCAGAGGTTTTGGTAGGGTGCTCACTGGTTTGTGGTAGGTGTCCTAAGATTTTTGAAGGTGGTTAAAATGTTCTTGAACGGTGTTCAGTGGTTTTTAAATGGGGTTCAGAAGTTTTTATATGGAGTTCAGACGTTTTTGAGGTTAGTTAAGGGTTTTCTGGTGAATGGAATGGTGTCCTTCGAACAAGTGTATTACTCTGATAGCGGGTTCAAAATTATTAGAAAGCTAATATATTCAGCAAGGTCAAGTGATCGGAATGCCTGGGTGAAGGCCGCTTCCGATCAGTAATATTAAAGTATAATTAATATTATAGCTTAATCTTGACTGATCCCTTCGGGTCACACCCTAGCAAATATACGAACCGACTCGACGAATTAATTCGGAAGAAATTAATTTGTCGCCCGAGTATTAAATATTTAGACGTCGGAAATTCGAGTTTAGAGCGTCAACATCGAGCGTCGGAAGTCGAGTCAACATAATAAAATACAAGACACGAAAATAATAAATCAACAAGACCAAAATACCCCTAGCATCGGAATGCCCCAAGCAACCTGAGTGCTAGGGGCATTTGGTATAGCATGGTGGCTAGCATGCGCACCAAGCCGAGCCTAGGCTGGCTGGTGCGTGCTAGCGCACCAATGCTAGCATCGCTGGCCAATGCGCACATGGAGCATCGGCACTCAGCAGCAGCCCGCGTCATTGATGCGCGGCTTGCTGGTCGAGTGTACAAGCCGTGTTGAGCTTGCTGGCCAGCAGCGCCAAGAAGCCCGCACGCTTGTGCTAGGCACATGGCAGCCCACCTTGGGGTGCCTTGGTGCCCAAGTGTGGTGCCATGTGGAGCATTATAAGGGGAGGGTTGAGGAATGAGGTGGCCGGTTTTTGGAGAGGGAGTGAGGAGCAAGTTTGGTCCCCTCCCCCTCCTCCAAATAGTCCTCACCTAACCTCTCTCATGAGCTTGCCACTTGTTGATTTATTACTAGTTTGATTATTTATTTTATTTTAGCTTTAAAATAAAATGGAAAAATAAAATTCTCCCACATTGATGGGAGAGCCTTTTCACTCTCTTGTTTTCCCTATAAATACCCAAGTTAGGGTATTGGGAAAATCACTTGAGTGAGAGTTGAAAAAGGCATCACCATTGTGAAAACCTTTGAACTCATTTAATCACTCGGGTTTTGGTCGGACCCTGCTAACTCCAAGGTAGCGGACCTAAAAGTAGGTGTTCGTCCTTTGTGGGTGGGTTGGAGGCTCGGTATTTTCGGAGCTAAGTCTTTCAAGTAAGAGCCCATTAGGTCGGGCGAAGCACGCGTCAAAGGTAAATTTAGGATTCTATCCTTTTATGTTTATTTGTTATGTTTATGGTTTTATTAATTGCGAGTGGTTCTTTGGGTCAGGGTCGTTTCCGCGGTAAGTTGGACTTACCAAACCCCAACAGCGGTATCGGAGCCACGCTCGTTTATTTTTAAAATCATAATATTTTTCAAGGTGATTTTTATGGCTTAATTTTTCTGGTTAAAGTTTCTAATTAGATTAGTGGCTCATATTATCTATTTTAATCTCGTATTTAAGCTACCTTCAGCCCCGAACCCAGATTTCGACCCATAAATAGTGAATTTTGGGTGGAAAATGTGTTCTGTAAATGGTTTTATCCAAAAAACGACCAGAAATGCTATTTTCGAGGGTTTTTTCGTTTTTAGGAAAAATTTTAAGTCTTTCTAACCTTGAAAATTAATGGCATATTTATGGTGGTTATGTAATTGGTTCAATACATATTTTATATGCAATTTTAAACCCCTTTAGGCATGGTTACTTTATAGTAATTTGTGCTTGAATGCTTGGTTTTATTTTTTCACATAATTGCAAACTAATTGCATTAAGTGTGAATTTGTTGTTATTTGAGGCTTCCAAGTATTAAAGATTCAATCTTTAATTATGTTAAGTGATTGAAACTTTATATTTCTAAATTCCTTGAATTTTTTTGTTAAACTTTATTGATTTAATCATTTTTTAGTTGATTGGAATCATAAAGTTTGAAACTTTGTGATAGAAAAATTGTTTATCTTCATATTGGAAGATATAATTTTTCAAGGATTCACAAGTATTAAAGTTGGAGTCTTTATTGAATTTATGTTCATTTTTCCAACTTTCTCTTATTTTGTCAAAAACTGAAAGTTAATTTAAATTAATTAAATTAATAGTTAGTATTTGCCCTATTATTTTTGTTGCACCAAGTTAATTCAATTTAATTAAAGAATGGTTCTTGGGAATTAATTTAGTTGCATGCACTTTAAAAATTTTATTTGAGTTAGACTTGTTTAAATTTTAATTTTGCTCAATAAATTAGTTCTAAAATTAATTTAGCATTAATTTCGAAAGTCACGCAAAATTTTAGGGATCAAATCCCAAGGCTAATGGCGCGCAAAACAAGGCATGAACGCCCTTGGCTAGCCGGGCTGTATAGCAGCCCGCATGTGGCTGCCAAGGGGTTGCCATGCCCTATGCGTGCAGCCATTGCGTGGCTGGTGCGCACGGCCGCAAGCAGCAGCAGCACAAGCAACGCAAGAAAGTAGCAGCACGCTGCCATGTGCGTGCGTGCGTGTATGCTGTGTTGCGTGCACTTGAGGCTGCTGTCGCGCAATGATGTGGGGAACGAGCAAATGGTGCAACGTTTGGACTTGGTGCATGCATTGTGTAATTAGGGGTATGCGTAGACGTTTCTTGCGAAGCAATGTAGTGCAATGAATTCGTTCAACATGGCCATCAAGGGCCACGTTTTTTATGTGTGAAAGTTTGCTGATGTGGGCGGTGTAACACTTAGCGACATCGGGCCCACTCCCACGTTCATTGAGCATCTAACGGTTGTGAGAAATGTGAGCACTCCGTGTCTTAGTGCTAGGCACTTAGACATTTTGGACTACGTATTTTTGCTTAATAATTTTCATTTTAATTATTTTATTAATCTAATTTGTTTTAATTATTTAATAAATTTTGGAGGCTAGGCCTCGGTTTTGAGCGGCATTGGCAAAATTTATTTTGACAAATTTTGGGATTTACCAGCTTAATTAATTGGATTAATTAAGTTGGATGCGGAATTTAGTGAGAGCTTAAAATATTAAATTGCGCTTATTTACATAACCAGTCAAAACAACGTTGACTAGTTTTAATTAGGAATGTTAATTGGATTAGCCACCTAGATTAGTTACTAGTTCACGCGTGTTTATGCATTGTTACTTGTTTATCGTTGTAAAATGCATGGGCCATTCCCAAATAGTGAATGGATGAATGGAATGTATATTCTCTCACAGGTTTTGTGAAATGGCAACTAGTGGGGCCCGATTAGGATAGAAAATACGGACTGCGATCCGTGATATATTTTTGTAAATCTAAATACGGTCTGCGTACCGCTGAGTATTTTTGTACCTTAATATTTAGATTAGTCCTAATCGTAGATACTAGTAGTTGCATTTAATTATGATCAAGTCTTGAAGATGGAGTTTCTTGGAAGACGTAGCCATGAAGTTGCAAATAAAGACCTTTTGAAGATTTGAAGATCTCAAGGGGTCATGCTAGTTGCCAAATGCATCTATATTTATGTTTTTCGATATATATATATATACATATATACATATATATATACATATATACATATATATATATATATATATATATATATACATACATATACATATACATATACATATACATATACATATACATATACATATATATACATACATATACATATATATATTTATATATACATATATATACATATCTATACATATATATATATATATATATATATATATATATATATGTTTATGTATATAAATTATATGTTATATGCATGTTTAGGATTTCGAATGTTGCGATGATTAATTAAGTTCACTTAAATCAACCAACATAGAAACCCTAGGTCCCTCAATATTAAGTAAAACTTTCCATTCCAAAACAACACTTATCGGCCGAACGAGGGTAGTGGTGGGCTACGCCAAAGCAATGCATCACTACCTCTCCTAGGAAGTAAGACATACCGGGTGTGCAAGTTGGTTTTGGTTGTACTCAACGATATGAGTGATGGAGTCCTAACATGTCGTGGCAAAGTGAATAAATTGTTAAGAGAGCATTAGATGCGACGATTTATTCAACCAAGAGTGGCTTGGATCCATTAGCAAAGCGTTGATTACCTTAGGAGATTGAGTGTTAAGACAAGCCAAAGCATGCTTAAGCACTCTTTGTTTCTTCAGATCTTGGAATCGACTTATTCTCACTAAATTGGGGACAACTTTAAATGTGTGAATAAGACGTTTTAAATAAGTTTGATTAAAATGCATGAATTCAATCTTATTTAAATTTCATGAATGGTTTTTCATTACAAATTATTTCAATTGTAGAATCATGTCTTCAAATAACTCAAACAACTAATTCTCGTTACGCTCAATTCTCGACAAGGAGAAGTTGAGTGGGACAAATTTTCTTGATTGGCAAAGGAACATGCGAATTGTTCTCATGCAAGAGCAAAAGGAATATGTCCTTGATGAGGAAATTTCGGAGGCTCCCAATGAGGAGGTGACTCAGGCTGCCCTAAATCGACGGCAAAGTGTCAATCGAGATGTCAAATGCATCATGTTGGCTACAATGTCTCCAGAGCTTCAAAAGAATTTCTTTGAGAAGGAGACAACTTTTGAGATCATTTCTGAACTGCAGAATATGTTTCAAGAGCAGGCCCGAACTGAAAGGTTTGAAACCCACAGGCAGATCATTGAGAGCAAGCTAAAGAAAGGAGAGCCAGTCAGCCCACATGTACTCAAAATGATAGGATTGTTTAAGAACATGGGAAGGCTTGATGCGGGGTATTCAACCTAGATGGCAATTGACATCATTCTTCACTCGCTGCACAAAGGCTATGATCAGTTCAAGATGAACTATAACATGCACAACATGGAAAAAACCCTCACCAAGCTTCATGGTATGTTAAAGCAAGCAGAGCAAACGCTCAAGGATGAGGGGAAGCATGATATGATCACGATTAAAAAGGGCAAGCCGTTTAAATTCTCAGGCAAGAAGAAGAAAGGCTTTAAGGGGAAGGGCAAGAAGAAAACCTTTCCGCCTAAGCCTAAAGCTACCAAGGACAACAAAAGAGAATGTAGCGAGTATCTGGAAGATGAGGCAAGAGGAAAGATAGCCTCAATCTTAGGTATCATCCACACACTTGAAAATAAGCAATTTATAAGGTATTAGATACCGGAAAATTGACTCATTTTATGCTCTTCTTTCAGGAACGAAATGAGCAATGTTTTTCAAGTGGTCATGAGTAAACAAGTGGAAGATGAAGAAAGTCTATCCAAAGAAAGCTTGTAATCTCATATATTTTGTCCAAAACTTGTTAAGTTTTATCTACCATACTTTGATTTTGCGACGTTGGACGTCATTTTAAACCTTAATCACAAGACCTTTTGTTTAAATGTCTTGTTTATTTTTATGGAAATTACACCTTTTGTGTGTTTAGACAAAATTGTTTATGATAATACCAAAAGAGCTAAGATCATGGAGTCAAACCAAGCTTACTTGTGGCATTGTCGTCTTGGCCACATTAACATCAAACGCATCAAGAGACTTCTACAAGAAGGTTTTCTTGACTCTTTCGATTTAGAAACGTTGAGAATTGCGATGGATGCTTATTAGGCAAGATGATTAAGCAGCCTTTCTCCAAGCTAAGAGAAAGGGCAGGAGACTTATTAGGTCTAATTCACACTGATGTATGTGGACCAATGAGCTCAACCACAAGAAATGGACACCGATATTTTATCACCTTCAAAGATGACTATAGTAGATATGGTTATGTCTACCTAATGTCACATAAATCTGAATCGTTTGAAAAGTTCAAAGAATTTCAGAGTGAAGTTGAAAATCAGCTTGGAAAGAAAATCAAAGCCCTTTAATTGGATCGAGGTGGTGAATACTTGAGCCAAGAATTCGATGACCATCTGAAAGAAAAAGGTATACTTTCAGAATTGACACCTCTTGGAACTCCACAATGAAACGGAGTATCCGAAAGGAGAAATCGGACCTTGTTAGACATGGTACGATCAACAATGGGTCTTAGTGATCTTCCTATCTCTTTCTGGGGACACACACTTCTAACTGCGGCACTAACACTGAACCGTGCACCATCAAAAGCTGTAGAAAAGACTCCATATGAATTATGGAAAAAGAAACCTCCTAGGTTGTCTTTTCTAAAGATATGGGGATGCAAAGCATATTTCAAGAAATTATTTTCTGGAAAACTTTATCCCAAATCTGAAAAGTTTACTTTGTGGGCTACCCAAAAGAAACCAAAGGGTATTACTTCTACAACAAATCGGAGAACAAAGTGTTTGTTGCTCGCGATGGTGTCTTTTTGGAGAAGGAACACCTTTCCTAAATGACAAGTGGGAGGAAAATCGAACTCGACGAATTTCGTGAGGATGAGCAACAAAATCAGAATGACAGTCAAAGTGCTCAAACAGCATCTGTTGACGCAGGTCAAAATGTGCAAAGTCAAACCGACAATACAAATTCTCAATCCATTACCCTACGTAAGTCTTAGAGGCCGAGATGTCAACCTGATAGATATCTTGGTTTAGTATTAACTGAGATATCAGAGGGCATCCTGATTATGGATGGAGATGAACCGGCAACCTACAAGCAAGCGATGGCTAGCACCGACTCTGCTAAATGGCATGAGGCCATGAGATCTGAAATGGATTCCATGTTTGAAAATCAAGTTTGGACTTGGTTGACTTACCCGAAGGTTACACACTTATCGGATGTAAGTGGATTTTCAAGATGAAAACTGACACAAAGATGGAAATGTATTCATTTACAAAGCTAGATTTGTGGCATAAGGGTATAGACAAGTTCATGGTATCGATTACGATAAAACCTTTTCACCAGTCGTAATGCTTAAATCCGTTCGGATCCTCCTAGCGATTGCTGCATATTATAACTATGAAATATGGCAGATGGACGTCAAAACCGCCTTCTTAAATGGTATTTTGGAAGAAACTGTGTACATGACACAACCTGAAGGTTTTGTCGACCAAAACAATGCTGGGAAGGTTTGTAAGCTTAAGAAGTCCATTTATGGATTAAAGCAAGCCAGCAGAAGTTGGAATCTGCGATTCGATGAAGCCATCAGTAAATTTGGTTTTATCAAGAATCCAGATGAATCTTGTGTTTACAAGAATTTCAGTGGAAGTGAAATCGCCTTCTTAGTCTTATATGTCGATGACATATTGCTCATTGGAAATAGCATTTCGTTGTTGGATTCTATAAAGGCCTGGCTTGGAAAATGTTTCTCAATGAAAGACTTAGGAGAGGCTCGGTACATACTAGGCATCAAGATCTATAGGGATAGATCAAAAAGGATGATTGGATTGAGTCAAAGTACTTATATTGATAAGGTACTTGCTCGATTTGGCATGGAAGGGGCCAAGAGAGGTCACCTGCCAATGTCACATGGCATAACCCTCAGCAAGAAGCAGTGTCCACAGACACTTGATGAGCGGGAATGAATGATTCTGATTCCATATGCTTCGCTTATTAGATCAATCATGTATGCCATAATATGTACTAGGCCAGATGTATCGTATGCCTTGAGTGCTATGAGCCGTTACCAATCAGATCCAGGAGAGTCCCATTAGACTGCGGCCAAAAATATCCTATAGTACCTGAAAAGAAACAAGGATAAATTCCTGGTATATGGTGGTTCAGAAGAATTAGTTGTTGAAGGTTATACCAACGCAAGCTCCCAGACAGACAGAGACGATTTCAAATCGCAATCTGGATATGTGTTCTGTTTAAATGGAGGAGCGTTTAGTTGGAAGAGTGCCAAGCAGAGTACAACTGCAGATTCTATAACTGAAGCCGAGTACTTAGCAGCTGCTGAAGCGGCTAAGGAGGCTGTTTGGATTTGTAAGTCCATTGGTGAGCTTGATGTTGTACCCTCTATAAAGGGTCCAATAGCCCTCTATTGTGACAACAATGGAGCTATTGCTCAGGCCAGAGATCCAAGGGAACATCAGAAAGTCAAACATGTTAAACGGCGGTTTCACATGATTCGAGAATGGAAATCAGAAGGTGAAATCAGAATTTGCAAAGTTGGAACGGATGACAATGTAGCCGATCCACTTACTAAACCTTTGCCTCAAGTGAAGCACAACAAGCACGTTAAGGCAATGGGAATCAGGCATGTAGGAGACTGGCTTTGATTTCCCTATTTAGTGTTTTAGTTAAATTTTGAACATTTAATGTAAGACACTAAGAAAAATCATTCAAGTTTTGGAGTAATATAAATTTCATGCAATATTTTATTACTCCGTTTGCTATTTAATTGTGGTTTAGGATTAAATAATGAGTCCATTCGATTCTTGGAATATTCAAAATAGGGTATCAAGACTAGTCTTGATAAGGAAACACCTATTAAGTGAACATTGAATATTATAATCGAAAATTTTCCCTAATTGAGGTCATTTAAACGATGGACGATTAATGACCGATTGAGATTAGTGTGTAGTCTAATTTGTAGCATTGTTTCTTGTGCTACGAGGACATGATTGTCATAAATCATTTGCACAGGTATTGGTTTAGAACCATACTGAATCAACCTATGAGAATACTTTAAGAGATTAAAAATCGTCATAAGTATACTTCTCATTATGGCTATCGGAACCTATTTCCTTGACCATGAGTATTGTGAGTTCTCTTGTTTGAGTACTAGTCCGCTTTAATGTTGTCAAACATCTGCCGTAATAAGAGATTATAACGGCAACACTCGGGCAGCTAGGTCCTCTCAGTAAGAGGAGCTACATTACAAGACTGGGAATGTCCCCCTACTAAAATAGGGAAGATGTCTTTGTTGTATACAAGGCCTCTCGTAGAGCGAGACTGTAAAAATGCATGGCCGTGCTCGAATGGATTTTAAAAAATCATCTGTTTATTGACAGTCGGACTTGGAATCGAGAAACACTACTGGACGTAATAAGGATGATGAAATAATCTTACCTTATAGTTCATGAATAGACATAGGAAAGGTTGTACACTAAATGCTCACTTGTCTGGAAGGACAAGTGGGATATTGAAAGGAATGGTGTCCTTCAAACAAGTGTATTATTCTGATAGCGGGTTCAGAATTATTAGAAATCTAATATATTCAGCAAGGTCAAGTGATCGGAATGCCTGGGTGGAGGCCGCTTTCGATCAGTAATATTAATGTATAAATAATATTACAGCTTGATCTTGACTGAACCCTTCGGGTCATACCCTAACAAATATACGAACCAACTCGACGAATTAATTCGAAAGAAATTAATTCGTCGCCCGAGTATTAAATATTTAGACGTCGAAATTCGAGCTTAGAGAGTCGAAACCGAGCGTCGGAAGTCGAGTCAAAATAATAAAAGACGAGACACGAAAATAATAAATCAACAAGACCAAAATACCCCTAGCATCGGAATGCTCTGAGCAAGCCAAGTGCTAGGGGCATTTGGTATAGCATGGTGGCTAGAATGCACACCAACCCGAGCCTAGGCTGGCTGGTGCGTGCTAGCGCACCAATGCTAGCATCGCATGCTAGCAGCGCTGGCCAATGCGCGCAAGGAGCATCGACACTCAGCAGCAACCCGCATCATTGATGCGCGGCTTGCTGGCCGAGTCCACAAGCAGCCCGCACAAGCCGTGCTGGGCTTGCTGGCCAGCAACGCCAAGCAGCCCGCACGCTTGTGCTGGGCTTGCTGGCAGCCGCACATGGCAGCCCACCTTGTGGTTCCTTGGTGCCCAAGTGTGGTGCCATGTGGCGTATTGTAAGGGGAGGGTTGAGGAATTAGGTGGTCGGTTTTTGGAGAGGGAGTGGGGAGCAAGTTTGGTCCCCCCTCCCCCCTTCCTCCAAATGGTCCTCACCTAACCTCTCTCATGAGCTTGCCACTTGTTGATTTATTACTAGTTTGATTATTTATTTTATTTTAGCTTTAAAATAAAATGGAAAAATCAAATTCTCCCACATTGATGGGAGAGCCTTTTCACTCTCTTGTTTTCCCTATAAATACCCAAGTTGGGGTATTGGGAAAATAACTTGAGTGAGAGTTGAAAAAGGCATCACCATTGTGAAAACCTTTGAACTCATTTAATCACTCGGGTTTTGGTCGGACCTTGCTAACTCCAAGGTAGCGGACCTAAAAGTAGGTGTTCGTCCTTTGTGGGTGGATACCGTTGGAGGCTCGGTATTTTCAGAGCTAAAGCTTTCAAGTAAGAGCCCATTAGGTCGGGCGAAGCACGCGTCAAAGGTAAATTTAGGATTCTATCCTTTTATGTTTATTTGTTATGCTTTATTGTTTTATTAATTGCGAGTGGTTCTTAGAGTTAGGGTCGTTTCTGCGGTAAGTTGGACTTACCAAACCCCAACATCTGGTGGCTTATCAAAAAAATTATAGGAGCTTATTAGAAGTTTATGGGGGCTTTTGTGTTGCTTCTGGCGTCTTATTAGAAGTTTATGGGGGGTGTTCATAAATTTCTTAAAGGAACAAGAAAATTCTCAAACAAAGATGGAGGATTTGAAGAAGAGTGTTCTCACTCTAGATGCCGATATGAAGAAGCTGGTCACTAGCATTGAGAATGGAAGAGTACCATTATCAAGGATATTGTCTCCAAGATTAGCAAGAAGTTGGAGGATCTTGCTATTGATGATTACCAGAGCATTGCTTCTTAGCCCCATCTTACTTTCCTACCTCTTTATTTAGATGAACATTATATCTATTTGCTTTTAGAAACAATTTATTTTGGTCTATAATTGTTGGGTACTTTTGTTTCTTTTGCTAAACTGGTGAATTTGGTACATTTGGTCAATGTTTTAAATCGATTTCGGATGATTACTATCTATGTTTGCTCTGCCTATATGCTTTGTGAATATTTGTTCTCTATGCATGCTTCCTGTCTTAACACCAAACCAGTTAGATTGTTGATGTGTTATGGTATATTATTACTTGTGTGTTGGTTTTAGATAATGCCAAAAGGGGAAAAAGATGCAAGCTATCAAGGAAACTTAATGATTCTATGGTATCTGTTCGAAGTCTTCACATGTCTTCCTACTTCTCTACAAGCAGGTATATGTAAATAAATACAAGTTTTTCAAGTTTTTCTTTTTATATTGTTTTTCGTTCTTAGTATTAGTTCCCTTTCTGGATTGTGTTTTGTTTTTTCATTTTCTTTCTCTTAGTTTAGGTTGGATTATCTTTGTTTCCTTCTAATAAGTTTGGTTTCTTTGTCTCATTAAAAAGGGGGAATATTGTTGGACTTTATGATTTTGATGATGACACAACCTAACTTATTTACAAACTAATATATAAGAGTTGGATTGTTTGAATGTGTGATCAGTTACAATAACTAGGAGAATTGAGTGTCTGTAGACACCCAAATGTGTCACCCCAAAACCAAACCCAGTGATGAACACTTTCATGTCATTTGATTATCGAACAAAGCGAAAGTGCGAAAAGTCTAGTGATGAGGATGTTTTTATTAAAATGTCTCTTCTTTCTATTTTTGAAAATATTTTTTTCTTACCTTATTTATGAAAAACGTGCATTCCAGTTTAGTTTGGTCCATGATAAGGGTCCAATAATGGTGTAGTTGGGTAGGGATTGACAAGAGTTTTCCAACGATAGATTATAAGCCCAATTCCGATGAATAATGAGGAGGTTATGGTCAAATTACTAAATTAGGTCCGGTTTGATCTTTATATGTGGCCCAATGATCTAGGGGAGGGTCTAATATTTATTTATCATTCCTAATGCATTAGAATTGATTTTAGTCTTCTAGATTCTTCTAGAAAGTTCTTTTCATTTCTAATTTAATTAGCATTGATAAATTGACTTTGGTTGACTTTTTAGAGTTTTAATCAGAATAAAAGAAGTATTTTTAAGGAAAATACGATTTTTCCCTTCGTACGGCTAAATTTTATCAAAATTAAGAAAACGCGTGAAACTGATTATTAGCGCCTGACAACAGCATTAGCGCCTGGCACTAAGGCTTGGCGCCTGGCGCTAACGTCTGGCGTTTGGCGCCAATCTGTTTCATTCTTTTCGAAACTCTGATTCGTTTTTCTATTCGTCCGGCTGATTTTCTCTGTAAATAGCCTCCTAAAACCTCCGTTTTCAATCATCAATTCTCATCAATAATCAACAACTTTCTAATTCTCTTTTCTCTCTAAGTTAAAGCTTATTCTCTCTCTCTCTCTTTTTTCAAAACTAGCTTTTGCAAACAAAAATCCGCATTCACAAGATCTAGACACTCCTAGCCAAGTTCGAAATTGCCTTCGCCCTAAACGTGAAAGGTTTTAATTTCTGAGGGTTTGGTCCCAAATCTCTATTTCAATTATTTAATTTAATTGTTTGATTTTATATTTTCTTTGAAGTTACTAACGCGTGTATTTTGTTATTAGAAAGAGGTACGAGTCATCCAAGTAAGTGCTTTAATTGATTTTATTGATATTATAATATAAAAATCATGTCTAGGTTGTTATTATGATTTCTAGTATCATGTTAGGATGCTTGATGTTTTGAATGACAACAATGATTCCTAGTATTATGTTTAGGGAAAAGGTTATAATATCAAATATGCTTATTATGATTCCTGTGATGCTTCCTATTTCTTTCCTGATATCATGTAAGTATCATGTTAGGGTTAAAGCTTTGATTTTTATTGTTTAGTGACATGCTAGGGTTTGTTATTAATCTTGTTAGTATCATGCCTAGGATCTTGCTATTATTATTATGCTTTAACATAATAAATATTACTATTATGATATGATTATTATGATTATGATTAATTTAATTATTATTATAATTTTTATGATGATTATTATATTGCTTGATATTTATTGTTATTGCTTGATCACACCTTTTATGCATGTTTAAAGGGAATTCGTACTTGTAATCACGCTTAATAAGATAGTTAATAATCTTGTTTAAGGTTAATTTGATTATAATTCAAGTGATCGCCAATAATAGTTTTATTTGTGCATTTATATTCAACCAACATAGATTAAACAGGTTTAGGGTTAACCTATTGATTTCATGTTAGTCAGAAAGCGCACATGATTACGATCAGAATAAAGTACAGGTCTATTATTAGAGCAGGTTCAATCTCTTTTAGGTTGGATTTGTACCTTCATCCCCGAACTACCAATCATGATTCCAGACCTATTGGAGTTAACGATCTCCTGGATCGTTAAGTGGTGTAACCTTCACCCTGTGAATTGTTTACAAGTTCCTAAAACTTGTTAGCGACTCTTTTGCTCTATCTTCTTTCCCTTTGGACGCCACCGTACTTTAGTGTATGACCACAGTGGGGTTCAAGTTAGGGGTAATGCTTGAAATATTCCCTACAGTGTCTTGCGAAGATACAGTGAGGAACAAGACAGCTAGGAACAAAGCAATCCAAAAAGTGAAGTATCCCCTCATAGAACTGAAGCTTTAGAGAAGGTTCATCAGAGAAGAGAAGTTCCTTCCAAAGAACAGAATCCTCGGAGTAGAAGTTTCATCAGAGAAACATGAAGACTTATATATTTTATATATCTTAGGATTTATGTAAATATAAGGATAATATTACACTCGAAATATTAGTGGGAAATTGGTCTAAGAAGATAATATTGTGTAAGATTGTTTGTAGGAAAATAGTTTTTTTTCAACGTTTATCTTTCTAACAAAAAGGATTTTATTTTGTTCTATTTTTGAGGTATCTTTTTACAAATAAAATCTGATTTTAGTTTTCCTAAAACTTACGGCCTACTCCCCGTGATCTTTCCCATATCATGATCTTGCACATTAAGGAATTCATGTCCTTAATTTTAGGACATGTTCTTGTTAGTGGGTTGGAGTAGTGGCGCTAGAGATTTTCTATAGAAAAAGAGTTTTCCAAGACGAACTTTGATCTATGAATAGGTAATTGATTTCAGTAGGAAAAACTCACCCTTGCTCAAATAGATTTCAATCTTTGTTATCTTTAATCGAATCAAGAGTCCAGTTACACACTAGTGAAATAGAGTGTTCTAATGTCCTTATACTAGAGTTAATCTTTTCGAGTTGTATTTTGGGGAATTGGGAATTTTACGTGAACTTCTGTTTGTAAGAAAGAGAAGTGAAAAAGAGAAAGAGAAGTGGGAAGAGAGAAAGAGAAGTGGGAAGAGAGAAAGAGAAAAGAAGACTAACAAGTTGGGTGACTTGTTCCTCGGGGCTTTGGGTTCGTTGAGTAACTCAAAGTTAGATCCTTTAATTTGTAATAGGTCCTTTTGCCCAATTCTTTTCCTAAAATTCCAAGTGGTCGTGATTTTTCTTCTTGTTTAGGACCAAAGAGTTTTCCACGTAAAATCTCTCTTGCACTTTCAATTCATTTAGCTTACTTATTTTTATTTCCGCAAAAAGTTTGACAAATGTGTCATACTACAATTCAAACCCCCTTCTTGTAGTATATTCATTAAAACAAAAGAAATCCATTGCTTTGTTCAAGCATGCAATTACTATTAGAAAGATTGTTAGGACTAAGCAAAACATAGCTACACTAGAGCCCCATAGCAGGATCTGTGAGCTTAGCTCTTGTTTGAAAAGTTGGCCTTTATTACGCTTCACAAGTATGCAATGGCTTATTTGCGTTATATTTATGTTCTGAGGAATGTTGGTTCATAAGTGTTAGCCTTAGAAGTTTACAAGTATGCAATGGCTCATTTTGCCAAGTTGATACAATTGAGCCAATATATTCTAAGAAATATCACTTTTGTGTATTGGTAAACAATGATTCATTTAAGATGATTCTATCGACAATTTTTTTTTTCATAACACTATCCTACTAGCTTAGTTGGTTAGAGCATTGTGCAAATGCACAAATAAATTGAGTTCAAATTGTTAAGAAAATAATGCAAATTTTCTATTTAATCAAATTTGAGGGAGAAATAAATTACATAAACAAAATGTCTATTTATACCAAAGTGCAAAAAACACAACCCCTCTTTTCTCTGAGTTATTTTTCTTCTCTCAGATTTTCTCTTGAAATTATTACATACAAATGAAGGAAATTCTCAATTTCTAGTTTTCCTAAAACAACCTAAGCCATTTAAAATTTAGCCTGCAATATTTATTACCATTAGTTATTTTTCCCTATATTTGGAAACACCTTTAATTTTCAATGGTAATGCATGGTTATTTAATAACCATTTATTTTTTTTCTTTATGTTTCTTAATTATCTTCCAACAATCTCCCACTTGAAGACTGATTTCAATCTGTCTTCACACCAAGGAGTAGAACCTCAACTAGTCTTCTGTCATTTTAAGACCAATTGATGTTGAGCACAATTTCAACTTGTCAATAGTCACTGTTTTCGTTAACATGTCTGCTGGATTCTTACTGCCAATAATCTTTTTAAGAGTTAACACTTCATCTTCTAGAAGAGACCTGATAAAGTGATAACGAATACCGATGTGCTTTGTTCTTGAGTGAAACGCCGAATTCTTTGCTAAATGTATAGCACTCTGACTATCGCTATACAAAATATTATTCACTTGTTTGAACCCCAGCTCATCTAACAAACCTTGAAGCCATATCATCTCTTTACTAGCTTCGGTCACTGCCACATACTCAGCTTCTGTAGTGGATAAAGCAACAATCTTTTGTAGTTGGGACATCCAACTTACGGCTGTATTTCCAACTGTAAATACATAACCCGTTGTGCTCTTTCTATTATCGACTTCACCGCCAAAGTCTGCATCAACGTAACCTTGTATTTTCAATTCACCTTTACCAAAGTACAAACACTTATTAATTGTACCTCGTAAATACCTCAAAATCCATTTAACAGCTTCCCAATGGACTTTTCCTGGATTGGACATAAACCTGCTTACAACTCCCACTACATGTCCAATATCTGGTCTTGTACAAACCATTGCATACATCAAACTTCCAATAGCCGAGGCATAAGGAACCTTGGCCATATATTCTTTATCTTCATCTGTCTGAGGGGACTGATCCTTTGATAGACGAAAATGACTCGCCAACGGTGTACTAACAGGCTTAGCATCACCCATATTAAATCTCTGAAGAACACGTTTGATGTACTCTGATTGTGATAACTGCAAAGTGCCTCTCTGCTTATCTCTTGTGATTTGCATTCCTAAAATCTTCTTTGCTGGACCCAAGTCCTTCATGTCAAATTCCTTTGACAATTGATGCTTCAACTTTATAATATCATTCATATCAGAACCTGCTATTAACATATCATCAACATAAAGTAATAGGATGATATAACTGGATTGATATCTCTTGAAGTAGCAACAGTGGTCAGCGTTGCACTTCTGGAAATCTTCCTTGTGAATGAAGTTATCAAAATTTTTGTACCATTGTCTTGGGGCTTGTTTTAGCCTGTATAAACTTTTCTTAAGTTTGCATACCATCTGCTCTTTCCCACTTTTTATAAAACCTTCTGGCTGGTGCATGTATATTTCTTCATCAAGATCTCCATGAAGAAATGCAGTCTTCACATCTAACTGCTCGAGATAAAGATCTTCAATTGCAACAATACTCAACATTGTTCTAATGGTATTGAGTTTCACAATAGGAGCGAATATCTCATTATAATCAACTCCTTCTTTCTGTTGAAAACCTTTGACAACTAGTCGAGCCTTATACCTCTTGGAATCATAGTGCTCCTTTTTTTCTCGATATATCCATTTGTTATGAAGGGCCTTCTTACCTATGGGTAACTCAGTTAGTTCTCATGTCTGGTTTGAAATCAGGGATTGCATTTTATCTTTCATTGCAAGCCCCCACTTGCTAGCATCTCTGGTCTGGGATGCTTCATAATAATCTTCTGGTTCCCCATCATCAGTTAATAACAAATAATTCATATATTTTCTATTAGGCACATGTGGTCGAGTACTCCTTCTTAGTGTAGGAGTTGGACAAGAAGGTTATTGTATGTCATTTGATTGCGATGTACTTCCCTGTACAGTCTGTTCTTCTTGTTGCGGAGTACTTATGATAGTGTACTCTTGCATCGTACTGTCTGGGACATAATCTTCATCAATGAATGTAGATTCTTTTTGATTTGTTTCATAACTCTCAATTTTATGCCTATCTTTGTACATGACTCTCTCATTGAAAATTACATCTCTTGAACGAATAATCTTTTTGCTTTCATCATCCCAAATGCGGTATCCGAACTCATCTTCGCCATAACCGATAAAAGTGCAAACTTTTGATTTAGGATCAAGCTTATTTCTGCCTTGATCACTAATGTGCACATAAGCTACACAACCAAATATCTTTAAGTGCGACAATTTGATCTCTTTGCCGCTCCATACCTCCTCTGGTAATTTGTACTCCAATGGGGTTGATGGTCCTCGTTTGATCAAGTAAGCTGTTGTATTGACTGCTTCTGCCCAGAATTGTTTTGGTAGACCTGACTGTATACGAATGCTTCTGGCTCTTTCTGTCAATGTTCGGTTCATCCGCTCAGCTATGCCATTATGCTGAGGCGTACCTGGCACAGTTCTTTCCATCTTAATACCATGCTCGTAGCAAAACTTCTTGAATTTGGTGTCCTCATATTCTCCGCCATTGTCGGACCTGAATCTTTTGATCTTCAGACCTGTTTCATTTTCAACCCTAGCTTTCCATATCCTGAAAACTTCAAACACTTCGGACTTGTATTTTAGAAAGTAAACCCATACTTTCCTAGAGTGATCATCAATAAAAGTCACAAAGTATTGTTTTCCACCTATAGACTGGGTGGTTGTTGGTCCCCACACATCAGAATGAACAAGCTCCAATTTTTCTTTCATTGGAGTTCTTCCATATGTCTGAAAGCTTACCCTCTTCTGCTTTCCAAGTATGCATTCTTCACACATGTCTAAATTCACAGATTTTAGACTAGGGAGTTTTCCAATTGAATGCATGATCTTCATTCCTTTCTCACTCATGTGACCAAGTCTTTGGTGCCATAACTTGGAATTTTCATTCTCTGTTGCAACTGCAATCGAATAACACGCTCCAGCTGTCAAATAGAGAGTACCATTCTTTTTACCATGAGCAACTATCATTGCTCCCTTTGAAATCTTCCAATTATCACCTTGAAAGATTATAGTGTAACCTTCACGAGCCAACTGCCCAACTGAGATCAAGTTCTTTCTTAGGTCGGGAACATGTTTGACATCCTTCAGCTCCCAAGCTGACCCATTTAACTTAATTTTGACATTACCTTGACCAACAATATCACAAGTTTGGTCATCACCAAGGTATACCTGTCCAAGGTTTCTATGGACATACTTCTCAAAAAAGTTTTTATTAGAAGTAGCATGGAACGATGCTCCAGAGTCTAATACCCAAGACTCTTCTTTGCTCTCCAATGAGCATATCAACGCATCATCACCTTCTCTGGTAGAAGTGACATTTGCCTCTGCCTTCACTTCTTTGCCTTTTGGTGTTCCCTTGCACTGATTTTTATAGTGCCCAATCTTTCCACAATTCCAACACTCCACAGTCTTTGAGTTTTGGAAATTATTTGGATTCCTGGATTTTGACCTCCTATCTCTGGATTGTCCTCGATAGTTTGATCTTCCGCGTTCATTCCTTCTGATTAAATTTCTTCCTCTTGACTCTGTATGCAATACTGAAGAGGATGAAGATTCACCTGATTCTCTTCGTCGAATCTCCTCACTAAGAACCAGATCACGAACGTCATCAAACTTCAACTTATTATTTCCCGATGAGCTACTCACAGCTGTGACTGTAGCATTCCAACTATCTGGCAGGGAAGATAAAAGTATCAACGCTAATACTTCATCATCAAATTTAATTTCAACATAACTCAATTGGGTTGTGACAGAATTGAGTTCATTAAGGTGTTGAGCTACCGATCCACCTTCCGACATCCTCAAACTAAACAACCGCCTCATCAAATGAACTTTATTGGAGGCTGATGGCTTCTCATACATATTAGAGAGAGCT
Organism: Chenopodium quinoa; assembly: GCF_001683475.1. NCBI lineage: Eukaryota > Viridiplantae > Streptophyta > Magnoliopsida > Caryophyllales > Amaranthaceae > Chenopodium > Chenopodium quinoa. Next base: position 7,277,951 of record NW_018742390.1, read on the forward strand.
TTCATGAGACCTGCCGTTGTGGTTTCCTTTGCAATGTTAAACGCCACATTGCGTGATAACGCCAATCGAATAACTCCGAGTGCTTGTCTATCTAAAAGCTTCCATTCTGCTTCTTGCATGCCATCTGGCTTTTTCTCTTCCAGAGGTTGATAGAGTTTTTTCTGCTATAAATATTCTTCAATCTGCATTTTCCAAAATCCGAAATCTTTACCATCGAATTTTTCAAGTTTAACTTCTCCTTTGTCTGCAGCCATTTCTCCCACTCAAATTTGACTTTTTCTTTTAGGATCGTTTTTATTTTTATCGTAATGTGGACTAATTGTCAACCAAGCTCTTGATACCAATTATTAAGAAAATAATGCAAATTTTCTATTTAATCAAATTTGAGGGAGAAATAAATTACATAAACAAAATGTCTATTTATACCAAAGTGCAAAAAACACAACCCCTCTTTTCTCTGAGTTATTTTTTTTCTCTCAGATTTTCTCTTGAAATTATTACATACAAATGAAGGAAATGCTCAATTTATAGTTTTCCTAAAACAACCTAAGCCATTTAAAATTTAGCCTGCAATATTTATTACCATTAGTTATTTTTCCCTATATTTTGAAACACCTTTAATTTTCAATGGTAATGCATGGTTATTTAATAACCATTTATTTTTTTTCTTTATGTTTCATAATTATCTGCCAACACAAATCTCATATGGGTTATTAATTTATTAACATGTATTAGCTAAAACCTTTTTTCTAACCAAAAATAACACATTGTTCATTAAACAAATGAGCAAAATACATTACTCCATTTTTCCTAACTGAAATTATTTGTGTTAAATAACATCTGATCTTTGTATCCAGATTCCCACAGTAGTGTAAAGGTTAAACTGTGATTCAGAGACAGAATCTAAGTTTTCCATTAAACAATTAAAGAATATTTGTACAAACTAAACTTTAATAAAAGATAGTAATTGATACACAATGCTTTATTCCTGAAACAATGCTATAATAAGAAACACCAGCAAGTTGCAAAACTAAATACACAAACACTGCACATTCTCAGATTTCTCAATTCTGAACCACAGGGGTGTATAATTGGGTTAATAGCCACCATGGCATACGCCCCGGTTCAAATGACCCCTGTACCATTTGATAGTAGCAAGACACTACTGTCACAGGGTTCCGAACGAGGAGGCATCTTCTTGACATCTGATGATTATGCCCTCTCAAAACAGATTGAGCAGCTGCACAACCCCGATGCTCGTAATTTTGATGTCAGACCCCTTTTCTATCTTGTTGAGGAAATCATCAGCCGTGTTGATGATACTCAAGTTACTGGAAGTCGTCCATTGGTATCAATGTTTTTTCTTCTACTTGTTTATGTTTCTTATTTATTCGTGCTCAATTTTAGCGTTCATGTTTTCTGATAAATTTTTTCTGATCTTCGTATATGGTCAGACTGAGGCCAAAGGAAGCAGAGTTACCTATGAATCCCATGATGATGTTCATTCAGAAATTCCGGATTTGCCACTCCTTGTTGATTGGATATCTTCTGAGGTACTACACTACTAGTGTTGCATTTTTGTTATAGTAACATGTACACATTTCTAAAGTAGCCGTGTTTTCTAAGTAACACACTTCCTAATTTTAAAATTCTCTTACAGAGACCCTAACTTAAAGTCGAAACACAATACTTCCGTTATCCTAAACTAAGTTTTACACCAGTCATTTTCATTTGTCTCAAATTATTTTTATACAATCAACCTTTATATTAACATTCACAAGAATGTCTGCAGTTTCCTTAAATTAGTTGCTGAAATTGTTTTACTGTTAGTGTTAATGCCAATAAAACTGATGCAGATGAACCGAAATCACCCTGATCAACACGAAACCACCCTCTCAGTGTTACATATTTTGCAACACTTATCTTGGGAAGCCAAGGTGGTTATTACATTAGCAGCTGTTGCTGTAACTGTAGGAAGGATCTGGCTTGTTATCAAAAATACATTAACGAATGAACTTGCATATTCGATTTCAAAACTGCGCACAAATGATGTGGTTGCCAGAAACCTGTTCGAAGCCACTAATCATTTAACAAGGGTCATACAAGATACAACCAGATGCATAATTGAGTTTGGAGAAATTCCCGCTGTGTATATCACAGATGAAGATCCTGAAGTCAAGGCTGCAATGAGTCAAATTCCGATAGCTGTTTATTGGATAATCAGAAGTGCTGTGGCTGTTGCAAGACAAATTACTCGATTTTCTACCATGATCAACGAGGGAGTTGGGTAAGTTAAATGATGAGTATACAATAATACGTCGCCTAATGCAAGAATCAATAACAGAAGGTTTCCTCATTCATTTTCTTTTCTTGACAGAATTAGCAAGGCTAATTCATCTGAGGTCTACAAGCTTAAAACTATCAGCGATCATTACAGGAAAACCTTGACTAACTTGTATAGATTAATAGGTTAGATTTAATCAAATTTCTTACTTCTAATCTAGCATGATGTTTATATAATAATGTCTAAAGATTGAGCTAATGAAAGACATTGTTTTGTTGTACAGATGAGAAGGAGCATATTAATTCTTATAATATGACCAAGGAAATCATGAATGATAAAATGCATATTGACAACATGAAGATCCTAAGGACCTTGATCTATGCTGATGATGATATGCCACCACTGTATGATGGTCCTGCAAAGAAAAGGGTTTGTGCTCGAAACTTCTGTCACTATGAATCAATTAATAATCGTTCCAACATTTTGACATGGCTATCAACTCATGGAAAATTATACTCATAATTTTACTATTTTTCAGGTCCCCCTTGAGATTTTGAGGAGGAAGAATGTGTTGTTACTCATATCAGGCCTCGATATCACTCATGAAGAGCTATCTATTCTAGAGCAAAGTTACATTGAATCAAAGGTCCATGAATATGAGGTTGTCTGGATCCCAATAATTGACAGTTCTCTACAATGGACTGATCCCATGAAAGTTAAGCTTGAGAACTTAAAAGACTCAATGCCCTGGTACTCTGTTCATAATCCTTCATTAATCAGAAATGCAGTCATCAGGTTTCTGACAGATGATTGGAACTTTCATGGTAAGCCTATGCTTGTGGTGCTCGATCCTCAGGGAAAAGTTCTGAGCCCGAATGCAATCCACATGATGTGGATCTGGAAAAATCAAGCTTTCCCGTTCACACACGCAAGGGAGGAGGCGCTTTGGGAGCAGGAAACATGGAAGCTTGAACTGCTGGTTAATGGTATTGATCAGAAAATTCTAGACTGGGTAATTTTCCTTCACTATTTTACAAATTCTTACTCCCTTCGTTCCGGAATAATTAACATGTTTTACTTTTTTTTTCAGTATTCATACACTAACTTTGATCTTTGTTTATAGTATTATATAAAAAATGTTGAATAGGTATTAATATAATGTTTCATAAAATCATTTCATTTATATTTTTACTTAAATTTAATTATATATATCTAATGTTAAATTAGTACATTGACATATGTGTCATGTTTGACTGTACGTGTCAATTATATAAATTTTAGAATCTCCTATGTAATATTACATAATCTAACCTCATATAAATATGCTAACATCAGATCAGAGAAGAAAAGTACATTCTCTTGTATGGAGCTGACGACCTAACATGGATCAGACAATTCACTAATGAGGCACGAGCTGTAGCGCGAACTCTGCAAATTCCTCTTGAAATGGTCTATGTTGGTAGGAGCCATACCAAGGAGGAGGTGCACAAAATTTGTGCATCTATAATAATGGAGCAGCTGAGCCATTGCTGGCAAGACCCAACCTTTGTTTGGTACTTCTGGACAAGAATCGAGAGCATGATCTACTCGAAGATTCAACTAGGTAATGTCCATGACCATGAAGATACCATATGGCAAGAGATACAAAAGCTCCACAGTCATGACAAATCACACAGCGGATGGGTAGTGCTAGCCAAAGGCTCAAGGATCATTGTCCATGGTCAGGGTAAGGTGGCCATGGTGACTCTTGAAGAACTCGAGAAGTGGAAGGAACCAGCTATAAGAAATGGATTCGATGTGGGGTTCGGAAACCATTACACAAAGCTTCATATGGAGGAATATCCATGTCATAGGATTCTGTTCCCCTCTGGTATGAGAATTCCAAGAAGTATGCCTTGCCCTGACTGTCGTCGCCCTATGCATAAAAACGAATCATTCATCTGCTGCCATGAAGATCACAATGCTGAAGTTGCTGAAGTTCTGGCTGCTTTAACTGATGTTGATCAATATGAGGCCTAAGTTACAAATTTACTATGTTTATTTGATTTTTAATTTGTCTTGTATTTTAATACGAATAGTACTAGAATAAATCCTAAAGAGGTGAGGTGACACATTTGCATTGGTATCATGTTGTTGCAAATGGGTTAGTTCAATCTTGTAGTTTTATATCATGTATTAATGTATTCTCCATTTTAGTAATGCTCTTTGTGTCCCAAATAAGTTTTTACACATTTAATTTATTTTTCTTTGGGAATATTGTTGCTGAAAATTGTTAAACCAAGGAGCTGACATTACCTTAATTTTTTTTTTTTCTTCAATTTATTTAATATAAATGGCCTATCATCTAATTGTAATTCAATTTTAAAGTTAGAACAATAGGCAAAAGCTAATTGGAAAATTGAAGCATAGAAGATTGATTCCGAGGCATATCAGATTATTAGGTGCTTTAGGTCCTTTCTTCACTTTCACTAACGTGCTAACATGCGGAAAATTACTGGTGCATAGCGCTTAAATGTAACTTGATGCAGAAAGTTAAGAGACTATAATTCTAAATTTCTAATATGACAAAATTTTTACAAAAATTTATATTCATTAAAATGAACTTTTATTAGTCGGGTCCCATTTTTTTTAGTAAGAACATGGGGTGAGTCTGGGCGCATAGCACCTATGGGCGAGTTATGTAAATATGAGGGTAAGGAAGTAATTTCCGCTGATTCAATTTTTGCTTTTAGAAAAAATTGGCTTTCTTGGGGTACATTATAATGTACCATTATGCATGTATAATGTACCACTAAAATATAATTTGTCTGAATAGTATGTTTTGTGGATTATTACGAGTGTAGTGGTACTTTTTTTACCATCATATAAGTTTCAACTTCTGGAAAAAGTTGATTCTCTAATGGTACATTATAATGTACCATTATGCATATATAATATACCACTAAAGTATAAGTTATCTGAACAGTACCTTTTTATTGCAAAATTGTCATCCTATATGCATTGAAATCATTAGGCGCTATGCACCAAGACTTAACCGTAAGAACATAGTCTCCAAGATATTATTTAAGATGACCATGAATACATCTTTAGAACATTGATTGACAATTACTTAATACTTTCTATATAGTTTATAGTCACTTTTCCCGTTAATAAACAGAATTTTACAGATCAATTTCCCACAATAATGCTAGAATAAAAATAAATTCCCTTTATGCATCGATTTGGAAACTAATTCCCTAGATACCATCCATGTATGATCGGTAAACCGCCACTGTCATTAGCGGTTTCAGAAAAGAGACCGCCTATTTCAATAAACAGGTCTCTTTTCTTCCTTTTTTTAAATAAGGAGACAAAGAGGCCTAACAATAAAAAAGGAGGTCTCTTTTCTGAAACCATGTCTTAGCCAATACCAGGAAAGAGAACGCCCACTTAAATTCAAAGAGACCTAATTTCATTAATAACTGGTCTCTTTTCTTTTTTTAAAAAAAAAAATCCAAAACCGCTAATATTGCTAGCGGTTTTATCCAAACCAAATACCAATCCTACATGGACGGTATTTTGGGAATTTGTTTTTAAATAGGTGTATAGTGGGAATTTGTTTCTGTTTTAACATTATTGAGGGAAATCACTCGAATTTTACAACAAAAAATAAAATAAATCAATAAATAAATAAAACTATATTCACTTATAAAAGCAAGAATTCGTTTCCTTTTTCCAAACAGGGAAAAAAGCAAGGGTATGGAATCTTCTGCTCTTCTACTGTGGTTTTGCCTCTTGGTGAAAAACAAACTAGAGAATATTGAAATTGAAGTTAATTAGAGAATCGAGCAAACCAAATCAACTAAGCAATTGCTCTGACACTCTACCTTTCACAACACTGTTTGCATTTAACTAATTGTCCTTGAACTGATCCCTTTTTTTTTTTTTTTTTTTTTGGTATGACAACAGTAAAGCACAAATAAAGTAAACAATTACAGAAAAGGAAACTAAACTAGTCCGACAATTGTTCACAATACTGTCTACCTTCAAAATGTTGCGTCTTTGTAGAAGTGAGCTAAGTCGTTGTACGTCTTGTAATGTCCTATGTGAAGGTGAAGCTGTAGTCGTAGTATCCGTTATTCTGAAGGCAAACACGTACTCTTTTGACCATAAAGTGCAACACTTTAACTAGCATAGTTAACGAGGCACTACCGCACTATGTAGTCAATGTTCGGTTACTCTCATGACCATCACAAATACCATCGGCTATGAGATTGGGGGTTCAATCCCCACTAGAGGATTTGAGAGTGAGATCTCTTACCCTTCCCCCCTCTCTCTCAAATTGTCTGACCCGCAAATACCGAACAACATAACCGTGAGGGTTGAGGTATGGTCAGGGTCCTCCTCCTTACCTTTAAAAAAAACAAAAAAAAACAATCCAATACAAAGTTCCTTCTGTTTTTTGTGCGTGTAGGAGGTTGGGGAGGCTTCAATTAAGGGAAATTACTTGTGTTGATTAACAACCGCAAGTCCAGAATCCCACAGTTAAAAAGTAAAAGGTGATTGAGAGACAAAATCTAAGTATTTCATTAAACAAACGAAGAATATTCTTACAAGTTAAACTTCAATGGAAGCAAGGAATTGAAGTTGATTCACTTTGCTTTATTCCTGCAATGCTATAAAAGAGCAGTAACCAACAAACGCAACACACAAGCCATTCTCAGTTTTGACATTTCTTGACCAACCAAAAGTGTATAACAACTTTTATAGCCACCATGGCAAACGCCCCGAATCCAATGACCCCCAAAGTATCAGCTCAGTTACAACCTCAGCTGCAAAAACAATCATGGGATGCTGAAAAAAGCAACATGTTGTTGCCTTCTTATATAGGCACGTCCCTGCTGTCGAGGGGTAACGAACGAGGAGGCATCTTCTTGACCTCTGATGATAATGCCCTCTCCAAACAGATTGAGCAGCTGCACCAACCTGATGCTCGAAATGTTAATGTCAGACCTCTTTTCCATCTAGTTGAGGAAATCATCCGCCATGCTACTCAAAATACTGAAAGGTCTTCAATGGTATAGCGAATAAATAACTTATTTCAAAATTTTTGTATTAGTATTTTTTCATACCCAACCTTGCATGTTTACTGATAGTGGTGTTCTAATCTGTTTACAGGGTCAGAGGGATGCCCAAGGAAGCAGACTTACCCTTGACGGTCTTCAAGAAGTTCCTGATTTGCCACTCATTATTGAAAGGATATCCTCTGAGGTATTTCCTGAACTATTACTTCTCTATAAACCGCACAATATAAGGTCCAAGTATTCAGTGGTTACAGCTTAATCTAAACATAAAACAGGTTTCCTGTTTTCACCTTTGTTAGCTTATAGTTCAAATGCATTTTATAGTTAATTACATGAACAAGAATGTGTCCTGTTTTCTAAAAATTACTTGCTAAAACTGTTTTTAGTTGACTGTAAGTAATGCCTATAAAACTGATGCAGATGACATGTAAGTTACTGAGTGGATATGATGCACACAATACCACCCTCTCGGTGTTGAATATGCTGCCACACTTTTCTTGGGAAGCCAAGGTGGTGCTCACATTAGCAGCATTTGCTATGACTTTTGGAGACTTCTGGCTTCTTGCCCAAATTTATTCTACAAATGCCCTGGCAAAATCGATGGCACTTATGAAGCAATTGCCTATGGTTGTGGAGCATGCAGGCGCCTACAGGAACCAGTTTGAAGCCACTAATAATCTAATAAAGGCCATGCTTGATACAACTAGGTGCATTGTTGAGTTTGGAGAGTTACCCACTATGTATATCACAGATGAAGATCCTGAAGTCAAGGCTGCAATGAGGCATTTCCCAATAGCTATTTATTGGATAATCAGAAGTGCTGTGGCTGCTGCGACCCAAATTACAACCATGTCTAGCAAGGGAGTTGGGTAAGCTTTGGCTATACAATAATGCGATGCCTGATACAACGCAAGGTTTTCTAATAGATTTTCTTTTTGGCAGAAATATGTCAGCCACAGCTGAATCATGGGAGCTCTCCAACTGGGCTCACAAACTTAAAACAATCAATGATCATCTCAGGAGCACCTTAGACAACTTGTACATGCTTATAGGTCAGATAGCTTCTCACTTCATCAAATTTCTTGCTTATAATCTTGCATTATATTTTCACAGTAATGCCTAGAATATTATTTAGCTCTAATGGACATTGGTTTCTCATATAGAGGAGAAGAAACAGATTGACGCTTATAATATGATCAAGAAAATCATCTACCACACAATTCATGTTGACAACATGAAAGTCCTGAAGACCTTGATCTATGCTGATGATGACATATCTCCACTTTATGATGGTCCTGCAAAGAGAAGGGTTTGTGCTCGAAACTTCAGTCCATAGTATACATCAACTATCATTCATTCCAAACAATAGTTTTTTTAAACATAGCTATCTAATCAAGGAAATTGTACTTGTATTTTTGCTAATTTGCAGGTCCACCTTGATATGTTGAGGAGGAAAAATGTGTTATTACTCATATCAGGCCTTGATATCACTCATGAAGAGCTCTTCATTCTTGAGCAAAGCTACAATGAATCGAAGGTCCACGAATATGAGATTGTCTGGATCCCAGTCATTGACCGTTCACTGCAATGGACAGATGCCATGGAAGTAAAGCTTGAGACTCTAAAAGCCTCAATGCCCTGGTATTCTGTTCATCATCCTTCAATAATTGGAAATGCAGTCATCAAGTTTCTTAAAGATGATTGGCACTATCATGGTAAGCCTATGCTTGTGGTGCTGGATCCACAGGGAAAAGTTCTAAGCCCAAACGCAATCCACATGATGTGGATCTGGCAAAGCCAAGCTTTCCCATTCACAAGCACAAGGGAAGAGGCTCTTTGGGAACAGGAATCATGGAGGCTTGAACTGCTTGTTGACGGCATTGATCAAAAAATTCTAGACTGGGTAAGTTGCCTTTGCTATTTTGTCTATCAAAGAAAGTTCCCAGCGCAGCTTATATACTATGTATGTTTCACCTACTTGCAAACATACAGGTTCTGCTTTTAAGAAATTTTTTATGTAACCAGGCAAACTTTGAGTAGTTTACTACTATTTGGTTATAAACCAGTAAACAAAACACAATCATAATTTTCATAATAATATGAATGGTTACAGCCCTTTAATCTTATATACCCATCAAGAGCACAGAAAGCCCCCACAAAGTCCAATTGCATGCCCACCTTAAGTGAATTATTGAAATATTCATATGCCCATACATCATACATGCAGTTTCTTGTTAGTTTGTAAAGAGTATTGCATGACACAATTCCAACAGCCATGAAAATTTTAGACGAGATTACTAGTTGCAGAAAATTTAAAATAGGAAGCTCAACCACAAAACTCTCAATCAAAACAGCTCAATGATTTGAAGGCAATTAGACCATAGAGAAAACTGGTGGAGCTGATAATCTGACATTAGTGCAGTAAATAGCGTACTTGTTTAGCAGGAGAGGGAAACCTTTAAAGAAGTGTTTTCGCAACTTGAGTATCCAAGACCATCTGCAATAGAAAATCAAAAGAATTTAAGCTAATAGATCAAATAAACTAGTCTACAGTGACCATATAAAGGGAAAAAAACCCTCAAAATTAGGGTAAGATTGCATAACTGAAACTCACCAAATTATCCCAACATTCATAGTAGGTTCTTGTTCTTCTTGTCATGGCTTCAATTATTCTATGTTAATTTTAGTACCTTTAGTCCTGTCAAAAGTACTATTGGTAAATTATTTCTACACTAACTTCAAGTAAACCTGTAACTTTCCTACAAACAGATCAGAGAAGAGAAGTACATTTTCTTGTATGGAGGAGATGACCTACAATGGATCAGAAAGTTTACAAACGAAGCACATACTGTATCGCGAGCTCTGCGAGTTCCACTTGAAATGGTCTATGTTGGCAGGAGCCATAACAAGGAACTGGTGCGTAAGGTTTGTGCAGCTATAACAATGGAACAACTGAGCCACTGTTGGCAAGACCCAACCTTTGTTTGGTATTTTTGGACAAGAATTGAGAGCATGATCTTCTCGAAGATTCAATTAGGGAGAGTCCACGACCATGCAGATATCATACTGCAAGAGATACAAAGGCTCCACAGCCATGACAAATCTCATGGTGGCTGGGCAGTCCTAGCCAAAGGCTCAAAAATAGTGGTCCATGGTCAGGGTAAGCTTGCTCTGACTGCTCTTCAAGAAATGGAGATATGGAAGGAGCGTGCTATAAGAGAGGGATTCGAAGTGGGGTTTGAAAGTCATTACAAAGAACTTCATATGAAGGAATACCCATGCCATAGGATTGAGTTCCCCTCCAGTGTGAGAATTCCAAAAAGTATGCTATGCCCCGAGTGCCGTCGCCACATGCATAGGTTCAATTCATTCATCTGCTGCCATGAAGATTACGATCCTGAAGCTGAGATTCCACCTGCAGTAGCGGCTGCTGCAACTACTGTTGCTCAATATGAGGGCTAAGTCACAATGTTTCTGTGATTTTCATTTTGTCTTGCCTTTTTTCTTTCTTTTTTTTTTCTTTTTTTTCTTTTTTCATAAAAGTAATATACTAGAATAAAGACCACAGAGGTGAAGTGATCCATTTGCTACCTATATTATGATCCATTCTCGTTGCAAATGGCTTCAGTCTTGTAATTCGCTTTCATGTTATCAGTGTACTCTCTCCATATACAAAGTATCAAGTAATTATTTAATGTTGATGCAAAATTAGTTAGAGAGACTAAAACTCTTTTAATGTATCCACTGATTGATCTCAGGTTTGCGCTTCCTTTTGTTCCTGCTAAAAGGTTGACACATTTACGACCCTAAATCATTCTAAAAGGTAGAAAAGCACAAGGAATGCCATGAAAACTGTGGGTGGAGCTCACATATAATGTCGAAGATAGGATAACATATGAATAATTGAATAGAGTTGCCAACTGGTTTAGGTTACACCCGTCTTTACATGCAACTGCTGATTCTGAACTCACACACTCAGTTGGTGGAAGAAAAATCAGCAGAGTTTGTTGGATAATATTCCCAGTAAGGTGATTTGGTTCAAGTTCACTCTAGCAGCAGCAGATGCAGGGCAATAAATCACAGCAAGTTAAGCTCAAGAAAATTGGTGATCAAATGACCTTGTCCACCTCAGCAAGAAGTTTTTAGATAATTTGATATGACAATGCAATTCTGTAAGAAAGTTTTTAGGATGTAAAAAGCTTAGCTCCTTTCAAAAATACGTAAATTGTGAGAAATGAGAATTCATAATATTTTCCTCAAATTTTGAGTTTGTAAGAGTTTCTCTCACTATCTTAAAATCAATAAAAATTCTCAATTCCTCTTCATACATTCAAAGTTTTTCTACATAATTCATTTGATGAAATTTACGGTTTTATCAAATTCAATACAGTTTCTATAAGAAAGCCATTGAATTTTGATGTGTATCATGTATCTTTTCATGGTATATATGCTCCAAGGTATATAAAGTTCACACTTTCACAGATAGGTTGAAGATACAGATTACAGATTGTGCTACACACTTCATCCGCTGACTCTCACTACAACAATTAGAGAGAATTTAACTTGGTTTCAGTCAAAATAGCAGAGCTGAACCCAATGTTTAGTTTCAACCCCAAAGAGGTCAATAATTTTTTAAACTTGCAGTGTAAATCGATTTGGAAGTTGGGAAGGAAAAAAAAAAGGATAGAAATTGGTTAGGGTATTGTATCAGCTCACAGTTTCTGTTGGAAAGAGCTTGGATGTACTTCTGCTTTATAATGCACAATGGCAGACGGCGGTAAAGATCCGATACAAATCTCGTGTATTGTTCTGAAAAGGGGAAATGAATCAAACCATCTGTTGCTTTCTAAGACCTCGTATACCTCTTTAGCTGTCGAGACACCCTTCAAGAAAATAAAGACAGAGGCTGCTATAAGTGGAATAAACATCATTAACTGTATCAGAAAATTATATTGCTGGTCGAATAAATAAAAAGAGCATCCGAGATATTGATTAACTTCTCTCTAGAATCAGATGCTTGAAACATGCAGTCTAACATTGTCTTTTAAGATGTATATATTTCATTTTCCATATGCATCCAATGGATACGAAGATTTTTAACAGTCTACCTGTAATTTCTGCCCCTGCAACATCTCAGCTTCCAGCTCCTTAAAGGGTCTAGCACGATTTAAATTTAACACTAGATTAGCATTTGCCTGAAACAATCAATCACCACAAAATATTCATTGTAGGGAAACATAAAAAAAAAAGTTTTACAAAATCTATACCTCTTTCCTCCATGAATTGCAAAAGCCTCTGCAACTTTTCTGTTCCTTCCTCCAACTGTCAAAGAAAAACCATTGAGCATACTAAGTTGAAAGAATGTTTTTGAAAAAAAAAAAAAACAATCAATCAAACAATAACGTGAACTGAGATATTACAACAAGTAGCGATAAGATCAGCAACTCCACAACTCTCAAAGAAAGTGTCCTCTCTAACCGATGGAAACAGTCGCTTGGAGAATGCCCTCATTTCATTCAAGCCAATTCTCATGATTGCTGCCTGAAATAAATCATTCTGATTACTCTTGCAGCCACATGTGACCTACCAGCAACAAATCTAGCTAAATAGACCGTTCTGATTACTCTTGCAGCCACATGTGACCTATACCAAGCAACAAATCCAGCTAAATAGAATTTCACAGCATTTTGAATATATTTTGGACATATATTTACTTTTGAAATACACTTTGAGCCATAGAATATTTACTCACAAAACTTTGCTTACTTTTGAATTAGTCCCCATATCCAAGCCATCAACAAATCCTGTAAGTAGAGCACTCTATGGTCATTATCCATTGAATGCATTAACTCTTATCAATAATCTTCGATCGAAAAGAGCAAGTGCTAAAAAAAGAAAAACCTGCAGCTATTGCCACTACATTTTTTAGTGTACCACATAATTCCACTCCTTCCACATCTTGAATCTGTTTTTCATGAAACAATTATAATGGTGTATTTGAGACTGCGAGAAGACATAGCGCAGATGGAATAAATCATGAAATGTTCTAATTTCAGAAGAAATTCCAAAAGAATAAAAAATAAACTCACAGTTGTGACAGCAAAATAGGGTGTGGCAAATAGTCGAGCCCACCTATCTGCAACCTCTTTATTCTCACTATATCCTAATGTTGCTTCACTAAACTTCTCCTCAGCTATCTACAAAAGAAGAATCAGTTATTCTGATTACCCAAGGGATAGATCAATAGGCCAGATCTCATTCAAAGGTACAATAAAGTCAGTAATAAAATAAACAAATAAATACCTCATCAGCAATATTTGCCCCCATTAAAACACAACAATTGACTCCAAGTTGCTTAGAGATTACATAGGATATCATGTGTGGGCCGTCAACTTTGACCTCCATGCCTTTGATCAATGAAATAGCCTCAACATCACCCCTTAGTTTTCCAGCTAGTCTCTTACAAACACCATCGACAAACTGATGTGGTGTCACGAATACCAGCATGTTAGCATCTCTGACTGCACACAGTTCACCCAACCAAAACAATAAAATGAATTAAAAAGAAAAAAAATATACCATTGAACTATAATGATTAAAGAATATACAAGTTAATCTTGAGTAGAGCTTCTGAACAGAATAATATAAACCCACTCTACCAAGCCAAAATTCTCATTTAGATATCTTTAACATTGTGACAATTGGATATTGAGTACTAAAAAAGTGTCATCTTAATTAATAGTTTCATTTGTATGTATCAAGGCTGAAGCAGTAAATTGAAACTCTGTATTTGTAGATGTCTACACATTTGATGCTTCTTAATGAACATATTAGCCTTTGTTGTCAAATCTCTTGGTGCAAAAATACACCTAAATAGTAAAATTGTAATCACTTCTAAGGGGCAGTATGAATATTTAAGGAACTCTAAACCATATGAAGAAGAGGAAATTGGACACAACTATTCTGATTCCTCAATAACATCGTAGCTAACTTTTTCCAATTTCCCTCCTAAAATTAATTGTTACATAGTCCCAACCATTCGAATCAAAGAATTAGACATGATTCACATATATATCTTTTCATAGTTGTTTTAACCTCATTCTCTCCCCCATATCACTTACTTTAGTAAGGGTCTGTTCACATTTACTGAACGAGCTGAACTGAACTGATTGGAGGTGAACTGAAATGAAATGAATATTTTATTAGAGAGGGAAATTAGGAGCTGAGCTGAACTGATCTAAACTGATTGGAGCTGAACTGAAATTAAGCAGAAGTGAACAGGCCCTAAGGATACATTTTTTAAAAAAAAATTATGAAAAATCAATCACAAACCACTACAGCTTCAAGAAATAAGACAAATGTTTTCGAGCTATCCTCAAATAGGACTAAAAGACAAATGAAATATTTCATGTTATGTATTTATTATTATTGTGGACCCACTCAGATACTCTTTTTCTCTCATATTCTCCATTCATATTTCATGTTATGTGGGTCCTCTCACCACTAATTATCTTTAATCATCAGTTTTTAGTTATTTTTATTACCCCATTATCAACCAAAAAACTTACCAAACCCTTAAGGGATGTTTAGTTCACGAAATTTAGGTATTAGGTATGGGTTTCCACATGTGTTTTGTTGACAACAATAAGAATTTTAATTCCATCAAACCAATACCTTTAGATATCAAATAGAAGAAAAAAAAATCAATTTTAAAACAAAATTAAATACATAGTATTACTATCAAATTCTAAACTAATTCACCGTGATTTCATTCCTAATTTCAACCTCGTACCTCTCTACAAACAGAATGTGCTCAATATTTGCAAATAAGTGAAGTATATGTGATCCATAATTTCAAGCAAAGATAATATATAATACCTGTGGTATCGAGGTCCGGGTCAGCAATCACATTTCTACCAAGCTCTATGCCAGGGAGGTACTTCACATTTATCTATGAAAATACCCAAAAATAAACATCCATAAATGACAAATGATCCATCTCATCAAGCAATACTACCAATTAAAAGGATGATGTGATTATATCATATTCCATTCACTATCAATACTCCATCTCCAATAAAAATCCCATATGCTTTTAACACACATTTTTATGATGGTAAATTAAAGATGTAAGACAATAGAATTTGGTTAGTTAATGATGATTATATATTTAAAATAAATAAATAAAAATAAAAATAAGCAAGATATTGGGGTTTTGTTAATTTAAATTTGATATAAAATAAGATAATGTAATTTGGTCCATTAAAAGCGAATAAAAAAATAAATAAAAGTAAAATGAAACATTTATTGAAAGGCAAGATCTTTAGACATTAGGTGAAATGATGAAATGAAACAACTACAAACAAATGTTATTTTCATTTATAATAGGGTTTCACTATAAACATAAACCTAAGAGTTCAGCATAAGCATTAGGCCTTATTGTATTCGACTTATATTGAGTATATTAACTAGTTTCAAACAAAATAGATAGTAATAGTTCGAATAAGTTCAAACAAATTGAGTTCGGACATACTAAGAGTTCAACAAACTTTTAAGACAAAATAAGGTCTAAAAAAGTACATACAAAATGTAAGATAAGTTTAGACAAATAAGTCCAATAGAATAGACCCTTTAACTCATTTCCAAACATAGCAGTATAGTACTCTCTCTAATGCTTCTTCCCATTTAGAGTCTTAACACTATTCATAAGTTTGAGAAAATGTTCTAAATTACTAACAACACATGAAAAAAAAATAATCATGTTGAGTCTTAATTGATTCATCACAATGATTAGTTTACTAATATTCAAATGTTATATTTTATAGGAAAAATTACCCCATTAATCTCAACTTTGCCTCGTCCGCCAATAATAATCCCTACTTTGGATTATTCACCATCACTCCAAACTTTAGGGGGTATTAATTTCTATAGCACTCAAATGACTTGCAACCGGTTAATTAGGTAAACATTTTTGAATTAGTTTTTTTTGCACACGTGTCAATATGTAATTGATTGAAAAAAAAAGAGAAAATAAAAAAAAAATGTAAACAAAAAAATTCCTAAAACTAACTGTCGTACCTCCACCACCACCGACGCACACCCTCCTCACCACACCACCACCACCGACGCACTCCCTTCCTAGCCATTACTACCGAGTACCGAAAAACCCATCACAAGCCTAAACGGTCGTTTCCCCTCAAAAATTGGCCACAAAGCAACCCCTCTCCCCAAAATCGACCACGAAAATTGGCCACAAATGGCCGATATTGGGGCTGAATGGTTGATTTCAACCCTAAACCGGCCGATTTCGTAGCTGATTATCGCCGGTTGCCAATGGTTAGGGGAAAGGGGCGAAAGTCGACGAGGAAAGGGGAGGAATTCAAAGGGGAAAGGAAGGTCTAGGCCGAAATCGGTGGGGAAGGGGGTGAAATCGGCGGGGAAGGGACGAAAACGGCTGGGGAACTGGCGTGGCAGGGCTACCGCGCCGCTGCCGGAGGTGGCTGGCTGTTGAGGAGGGGTTTTCGGGGGTGGGGGAAGGGAAGGGGTGAGTTTCGAGGGAGGGGGAGGGCTAGGCGGCGGTTTCCGGCAGCGGGGGAGGGGTTTTCGGGGATGGGGCCGATTTTTCGTCAGGGGCCGATTTTTCGGCGGGGTGGGGGTGTGGTGTTTTCTGGGCATGGTTGGTTTGTGGGTTTTTATTTTGTTTTTTGTTTTTTTTAGCCAATTATAGGCTGACACGTGTCTTTTAAACTGTAATATTAGGTTGGATGATCGGTTGGGTTCAATAGAAATTAATAGGGTGAAAGTAGGGATTATTATTGGCGGACGACGCAAAGTTTGGATTAATGGAGCAATTTTTCCTATTCTATACTAATATCCAACTGTAGATATATATGATCGAACTTCAAAGTAATGCATTGGCGCACGTACAGATTCAAAATGTGAATAACATTTGGGATAAGAGGGGGTATCAATTTAGAATTCATGATACAACCTCTAAGTGATTTGTGCTCCTAATACTTTAATTTTACATGGGCCACTATATCATCTACATAATAATTCATGATCATAATCTCATAAATATTACTTTGTCTATTAAATAATACAAACATGAATATGACACAAATATTTCACCTTACATTGGTTTGATTGATAACATTGGACAATTTCTCTCCACTGGGCAATGTTTCATCAAATACCCACATCCTAACTTCATCTGATGGACATCAAAAACATCATAAATCAATAAAAAAAAAAAAAAAAAATCCAAAATTTCAATCAATTGTATATTCGTATACAAAAATTGCAGGTAAAAACTATAGAATGTTTTGATATTACCATGGAAGATGTTGTAATTAAGGGTATTGGATGCAATTAGCTTGGCAGCAACACTTCCCCAGTTACCGCTGCCAATAACAGCGACTTTGTATTTATCTGGAAATTCTTCAGCTTTCATAGAGATGATGATTACAGAAAATGAGGAGAGAAGTTGAGAGAGATTTGGTTTTATGATAGATTGTGCATGTGTTTGTGTAGAAAATGTCCAGCGAATTGATCTTGTATTAAAATATACTTTCCCCTTTTGTTACTACTCCGGTACTCCCTCTAGTTTTCCTCAAACTTGGGTAACAGTTTTTTTTTTTTTACGTTCATTTTTTTTTACCCGTTTACCTTTACCCTAATTCGAATTCGGGGATCAGTTCTGACTAGGGCTGTTCATTATCGGATACCCAGGTTTTCGGGTAAGGCGGGTAGTCAATTACTCGGCCGATGACCCGACCCGCGAAAGGCGGGTATCCGGTAATCGGGTACCCGATTTTTGCGGATCGGGTCACGGGTACCCGATTAAACAACATTAAATTTTACAAAACAATGAAATTAATTAAATATCTTCAGATCTACTCTATTGCTTGTTGAAAGAAGTGAAATGAAGTACCAATATGGCAGTGTTACAATCAATTTCACCCATTATTCCCAAAAAGAAAAAAAAAATCTCGTAAATCAAATACTCTGGCCTATCTCAATTTCCTCTGCCACCACTCAATTTCCCCCGTCGTCGTAGTGTGTTGGCTTAACAATGGCTAGCAATTTCAAACAATACCAGATTACCTACTTCCACCAAAAAAAAAAATGCGGCTGATGTTGAGGGATGGCGGAGTGAGATCGGTGTTCGCTTGAGAGGGAGGACGGTGGTAGCCTAAGATGGAGGACGATGGTCGTCGCTTGAGAGGGAGGATGGTGGTCGTCGCCTAAGAGGGAGCGTTTGAATGTTTGAGAGAAGGGAGAGGAGAGAGGAGAGAGATGAGGGGTGAGTATGTGAGATGCGGTTACTCACAACTCACAAGCCCAATAAGTGAGTATGAGTAACCCTAATTCCCAAGTAGAGGGAATTCCGGATTTCCAGCCAAAAAAAAGAAAAAAAAAAAAAAAGAAAACGGGTATTTAGCGGGTACCCGCTACACTCAAAGGGCGGCCCATTACCCGACCCGCAAATCTAATATTTTAGCGACCCGACCCGCAAAAATGGAAAAAAAATACCCGCCGGGTACTTTGCGGGTCAACGGGTCGGGTCAAACGGGACGGGTATTTTTGAACACCCCTAGTTCTGACTACTCTTTTGAGTAGTTAGGTTTCAATCCCCTTTCAATTATTATTCAAGCACGGGTCCTCCCTATTAAGTGTAGTCTCAATCACCACTGCACCAACAACCAATTGGTTAACCTCCTGCCTATCTTTTTATTGTAAATAAAAATGTTTTTGAAAATAATAATTCTTTCATTTCACTATTTATATACTTTGACTATCTTGATGATTTATACAAAATATAAGAAAATAAATTAGCATGTGGAATTTTGTAGATTCGCCTCAAATACCTAGATTTATACTTCTAATAATATTTAGTTATAACAATTTTTACATATTATAATTTTGAAAGACTTTATTGATAGAAATAATCTTTTGGCAAGCGTAAAATAAGGAAAGTTTATACCATAAAAAAGTTGTTTCCTTCTATAACGTGAGGTATTGACCATATTCCATGACATTGGGAAAATTCTCTATTTCTAAATGACTGAATCATACTCAAGTGTGACTGCGTGAGAGTGTTTGTTATCTTGAAATATATCACACAACATATTACAGTCTTCCATTTCCATGGTATCAAGGGTTAGTGTGACACAGAGGTTGCGGGTTCAAATCTCATCTACTTCTTCTTTCATGTAAAATATATCGCGCTGGGTATGAGGAGTGTTATGCTACATCCACTTTTAATCCCAAAGGGCACTCATGTGAGGTAGTGTGATAGAGTATATAAATCTCATCCCCGCCTCTCATTCTCCACTACTACGTGTTTTTTAATATCTATGGTTCTCAATTCTACAAAATTTATTATTTCTCTGATCTTACATCCTTCTCAATTCTTATAATACAGACTCGGGATCATTATAGGTGCACCACCCATGCCCCCCCCTCCAATGCATTATAAATTAGACTAAAAGCGCGCATTAATTTAATGTCTAAATTTTTTTTTAAAAAAAAAACATACGCTTAACAAAAAGAAACATCAACAAAAGAGAAGACTTCTCATCCAAAAGAATACTCATTCCAAACATTTAATTCATAGTGTGGTAATTCACACCAACAAAAGTCCCACAAATTGATTGATTATTATAGTAATAGGATGTATGCCTCCTATAAAATTCAAGAAAGTCTTGAGACGTCTTCTTAATTCATATCAACTAAAGACCCACAAATTAAGTCGTACATGTTAGTAATATATGTTGTATCATGCACAAATAAGTCCCCAAATAATTAATAATCTATCTTCATTGTTCCATCTTTCAAAAAAAAAACAAAAAAAAAAAAAAAAAAAAAAAGAAGAAGAAGAACAACAAGTAGAAGAAGAAAAACTATATGCCCTTTTATCATCAACTTTTAAATAAAAATAAAAATCGGGTTTTGGTAATTTTCTTTGTTGAAATACCCTTAATTGTTCTCTTGTATCACTTGTTCATAGCCATTAAGATGCTTCCTTGTCTTCACTTTACTAACTCCATTATATGCATCCCTTGCAACAAAACTTAAACCATCATACATAACTCCCAACTTCATTCCTCTTAAGTTAAATTGCATCAGTTATCCCAATATCATTATCTTTTAACGTAGTGGGGGTGAATAATTATTCTTTAGTCACTTGTCTTTGTGACCTTAGCCAAAACCTTTTTGTCACTAGGCATCATTTTATAATTGTGAACTATCTCATGTCTTACACATCATTAAATGTCATGATCAACATGAATCGAACAAAAGTCTTACAACCACACCTCACATTTGCCTTAATTATTATTAGAATTGTCAAGAATAATACAACCTCTAACCTTTTTTTTCAAAAAAATAAATAAATAATAACACCTTTATGGTTATTCCATAATAAAACAACCTTTGACAAACATCTCCTCAAAATAGAGGTCCTTTCCAAAATAAAACATTGAACATTGTAGAGGTATTATTTTGCTAAGTTTGTAGAGGTGACACGTGTATTAGGTCATTCAAATTGAATTTAATTGGGTCGTTTTAGATTAGGTGACTCATAATTTGATATTTACTGCTTAAAATCTATTTGCATAATCATCACTTGTCCTAATTATTATTCTTTCTAATAATAATTGATCATAATAATCGAGGTTAATCAGAAAGAAATCAAGTATGTATATTTGATGTCCGGAAACAATCTCCAATGTGATGACGATCTTTATTTTATAAGTAGGACTAGTTTTGGCCCCTTGCACGGATTTATAAAGTATGATTTATTAATAATACGAGTAATAGTCAATTGAAAAAGCGTTCATTGAAATTAAATGACACATGTAACATACCTAAAAAAATTGCTTATGCAACAGAGTTTTTTTTTTTTTTTGAATTTATTAATGTCTATCCTATAAATTCTTATGTGTTATATATATAATTTATTAAAATAATTTCAATTTTTTTTTCTTTTAAAAAAAAGCAGAGCATTTTGGAGGGAAATTTTTTTTTCACAAAATAATGCCAAGTGTCCCCAATGTGATGGCGATCTTTATTATATAGGTAGGACTAGTTTTGGCCCCTTGCACGAATTAATAAAGTATGATTTATTAATAATACGAGTAATAGTCAATTGAAAAAGAGTTCATTGAAATTAAATGACACATGTAACATACCTAAAAAATGGCTTATGCAACTGTTTTTTTTTTTTTTTTTTTTTTTTTTAATTTGAATTTATTAATGTCTATCCTTTAAATTCTTATGTGTTATATATATAATTTATTAAAATAATTTTAATTTTTTTCTTTTAAAAAAAAGCTGAGCATTTTGGAGGGAAATTTTTTTCACAAAATAATGCCAAGTGTCCCCCCTTTTAATTACTTTAGTATATAGTATTATGAAGACTACTTTTCAATTATTTACTTACAAACTTGTGTGTAATAACTATTATTATATAATTAAATGTTAGAGATATGAGATATCAAAAAATGTATCAAGGGATTTTTTTTTTTGGTAAACGGTTTTAAGATTTAATTTGACTCTGATACCATAACAAATTATGGTGAAATAGACAATGAGTGGCATGTTTTATTATGGAAAAATTTCCCGTAATAATCCCACGCACCTTTGGGCCGTCCGCTAAAATAATCCCACCTTTGAATTATTTTTAAATAATCTCACCTTTACCCCTGATCTTTTTTAATGGTCCCATTTTACCTGGAACCGGTTGTATAAGGTTTTTTTTTAGTTTATTTGACAAGTGTAGCTACTTGATTGGTCAAATTTTTACAAAAAAAAAAAAAAAAAAAAAAAAAAAACTTGTAAGGTGATAGAGATGGTCTTGTTCATGGTGCTAGAGTATGTTATGGTGCCCCCCCCCCCCCGGATTTCACATTTATTTTTTGCTGACGATAGTATTTTGTTTGCTAAAGCTAATACTCAAGAGTGCTCTGTGATAGCTAATATAATTAGCAAACATAAAAGAGCGTCGGGCTAGAAGATTAATTTTGATAAAACTGAAGTGGCTTTTAGCAAAAAAGTATGTCCCTTTTGTCGGAAAGAAATTGTGGATACTTTGGGGTTCGGGAGTTAACAGGCATGAGAAGTACCTTGGCTTGCCGACGATTATTGGTAGATCGAAGATAACTATTTTTGCAGGCTTAAAAGAGCATCTCTGGAAGAAGTTGCAGGGTTGGAAGGAGAAATTGTTATATATGCCCGGAAAAGAAGTATTGATCAAAGCGGTAGCTCAGGCCATCCCGACTTATATGGTGAGTATTCTACGGATACCCGATGGTATTATTGATGAATTTCATGCTCTCTTAGCTCGCTTTTGGTGGGGGTCGACGGGATCGACAAAAAAGCTACATTGCAGAAATGGGAATATTTATGCAAACCGAAGAATATGGGTGGATTAGGCTTTCGTGACCTTCGGTGCTTTAACCAAGCTCTCTTGGCAAAGCAAGTTTGGCGCCTCCACCATAACAAAGGTACTCTCTTGCATTCTATTCTAAAAGCAAAATATTTTAAAAATTGTGATGTGTTGGATGCTTTTCGAGGGTATGACTCGAGCTATACGTGGAGTAGCATGTGGGGGTCAAAATCTCTGCTTTTGGAGGGATTAAAATGGAGAGTGGGAAACGGGTGTGACATTTCGGTTTGGGAATCCACATGGCTGCCAGGAAATTCTTCGGTGTGTGTTCCTACCACTACAAAAATTTGGCCTTTTAGCAACAGGTGAAATCCGTTGCTTATTGCTAAAAATCCATCGCTGGACATAGCTAGCTACGGATATATCGACGGAATCACTTCGTTGGTAAAAACCATGTCGCTAAATAAACTTAGAGACCGGAAAAAAAAAAACCGTCGTTGGACTTAGCAACGGAAAAAACAAATCCGTCGCTGGATTTAGCAACGGAAAAAATAAATTCGTCGCTGGATTTAGCAACGGAAAAATAAATCTGTCGTTAGCTTTAGCAACAGATTAAAAAAATCTGTTGCTAGATTCAGCAACGGAAAAAAAAAATCCGTTGCTAGATTCAACAACGGGAAAAAATATTTTGAATCCAAAAAAGAGTTGCTATTTGGGTCGACCTTACTCGGGTCAACCCGACTCGACTTTCCTTTAATCTCGAATCGCAATATTGCTATTAGTAGGAGTCGAACCCGTGACCTCAATGTCAAATAGTGAAACTCGTACAAACTATACCAAATATTATTTGTTTACTTTTATGCACATAATTGATAATAAATGAAAGAAATATTAGAGACGGAATTTAAAATCCGTCTCTAGTTTAGAAATGGAATTTAAAATCTGTCTCTAATGTTGAAACGGATTTTGAAATCCGTCTCTAATTTAGAGACGGATTTTAAAATCTGTTTCTAGTTTAGAGACGGATTGAAAATCCGTTTCTAGTTTAGAGATGAATTTAACTTACATAATTCGTATCTAATGTATGTAATATTTTAAATAATTAGTTTCAAAAATTATCTAGCTAGAGACGGAATCAAAAATCCTTCGCTCATATTAGCAACGGAAAAAAAATTTCCGTCTCTAACTTAGCAACGGAAAAAAAAAATCCGTCTCTAAATTTAGTAACGGAAAATAAATCCGTTGCTAATTTAGCAACGGAAAAAAAATCCGTTTCTAATTTAGAGACGGATTTTCAATTCCGTTGCTAATTTAGCAACGGAATTTTTAATTTCGTCTCTAATTTAGAAACGGATTTTTAAATTCCGTCTCTAAATTAATATAGAGACGGATATTTTTATTCCGTCTCTAATTTAGAAACGGATAAAATTCCATCGCTAGAATTCCGTTTCTATATGGACATTTTTTTGTAGTGTACACCCTTACCTAATAGTGAGTTGGGGTTGTGAGTATGCGATTTAATTGACCATGAGACAATGTCTTGGCGAGTTAAGGTGATTAGAGATAATTTTAATGCTGCTGAACAAACACAAATTATGTCAATACCATTGTCGTATTGTAGTATGAAATATGGGATGTATTGGTGGCCAAATAAGAGTGGGGAGTACTCTGTGAAATCTGGATACTGGCTTGCAAAACAAGGTCCTGCTACTGTCCAAAGACAGCCACATGATGAGGCGTGGAGAATTATTTGGGGTCTTAAGGGACCCCCGAAGCTTGCCCATTTCTTATGGAGGGCCTGCAAGGGCTTTCTTGTTGTAAGGGAAAGGTTACATTATCGACATATGGTGGCTGATAAAATGTGCTCAATTTGTGGTTGCGGAGATGAGACAGTGATTCACGCCACTTTTGAATGCAGGGCTGCACGAGACATTTGGGCAGCGAGCAACTTCATCCAACTCACTACTCAAGCTCCTGTCACATGTTTCAGAGACAGATTTCTGTGACTGGCTTCACATTCCACAAGCGAGGAGCTGAGATCGATGGTAACTCTAGCTTGGGCTGCTTGGTGGTGTCGAAATAAGATCACGTTTGATAATGGAAGTCAATGTCCCATAAGTATTGCAACTAATCTGACAAAATCAGTCCATGATTATGTTGAATATGTTAATAAGGTGTTCCTGCGTGGTGGAGCTCAAAGGTCTTCATCAGCAAACTCGTGGGTGTAACACCCCAATAACTCTCTCTTTAAACCTGTGAATAACCTGAACAATTCTAAGAGAATTACTAGCGTGATACCGCCACATGTTCAAACGTTAAGGTTTTATCAGAAAATAGCAGCGGAAAAACTAAAACAAATATATATAGGTTTCAAAACCAATAACCAAAACCAAATTAAATTTTACAACTTGGAATCCTTAAGGCCCTTATTCAAAACTTAAACTAATAGAAATAGTATGAAAGTAAAGTTGAGTTTAAACAACTTTAAATGTAAATAGCAAATAAAATAAGAAAAGTAACCAACACTCCACTCAAGATCCCACCATCTAGAAACAGATGTTGCATGTGTAAGAACATGTGGTTAATCTGCTCCCCAATATTACAAGTGTAAAAATTGGATCGTCACAGGGTCATTGAAAGGCGAAGGCCATGACCAAAGAAAGACACACACAAAAGCACGCAATCAGCAAAGCTGAGTACATACAAGCTGCGAAATAAATTAAGAAATACCTAACATGCTACTAATAATCAAGCAGAAGCATCATTAAAATACAGACTCAACACGTGGCTCAATTATCAAATTTATTATGACCTCACTAGTTGATATTAACTAACTTATTTATTTATTCCATTGGATTTTAGCAATAGACAAGGTTGTCCAACCCATGTCCCATTTGGAACATCAATAAAAGAAAAACCCCATGCCTCCTTTCGGAAACATCAATAAACATTCAACGACCACGGGCGCGACTCCGTGACCGTAGTTAGTATGAGATCTCACCTAACTCCTAGTTTTGAAAAGTATTTGAAATAAGAGACTCTTAGATCAGAAGACCTCGAGAAAACTACATGGCTAATACCCCGTGTACCCCAACCCCTGATTGTCATTACTCCAGAAGTGCACCAATCCAAAGTTTTATTGCTCATCCATCTTACACTTTACGTAATTTACAGGTTTAGACTTGGTGATGACTCATATGCAAACAATACAATCAATCCAATATCAATTCAATCAAGTAAAACAACTTTCCAATTTCAATTCTTGATTTATTAGTGACAAGCAACATTTATTATTTATTCCTTTAACTGCCTAGGTGTATAAACACCTTGAATGCATAAGGCACCCAAAAACATTAACCTCGTCTTATAAGACTTGAATTCTTCCTTTACTCATCCTGCTTGCATAATCATGAATGAGTAATAAATTAATCTTTACACCAATCACATACTTTTGCCTCTAAGTGCACCTTGCATAATTAGAGCACAAATAATACTTGCAATATAAAATAGTGCACATCACATGAATTTCACAATGTATAACCAAACAATTTAACCCAGTCATCCCTATACATGATACTAAGTTTTCGATTCGTCCTTAAACATGCACCTAAACGCAAGGTTTCGTAACTTGTACGTACCTTGTGTAAACAATTCGGTTGGCCACTTTAAAACTAGAAATCACCTTCAATAAACTCCTCTCCTAAACCAAACAATAAAATCTCAATCAATACCTAATCAATCAAATTTACAGCAATACTAACTTACTTTAAAACTTTCAAAATCCAAATCAAACAACACTTTAAAACCTTCCCTTTAGTTAAAATTAAAGGCTTATATATAGTTCTTTAAATTTTCTTCATAAAAACCTTAAAATACACTCTTATACATGAAATTACAGCAAGTTTAAAGTTTAATAAAAATCTTAAAATTATTTAAAAACCCCTAATAATCTCCCTTTTTAATGGGTGATTAAACCCTCTTTATAAAACATCAAAAGTAATACTTAGAAACTATTTCCAGCACTTAAAACTTCAATAAAAACATATATTTATGCTTAATTAACTTTAAACATAATTAATTTTATCAATCAAACTCAAGGATAATATTTTAAGTATAAAAAAAACTTCGTTAAAATCAAAAACTGCCCGAAAATCATATTTAGAGGCTGAGTTTGGCCACTAGAGGGTGGTGCTCACTACTAAAGTAGTGAGTCATTCTTAAAACGTTGTTTCTACATGGAAAACTGTAATTTTTTTTTTTATCAAAATCTGATGAGTTCAAAACCCGACCGGGATTAAAACGGGATTAATATTAACGAACGAAAATCTAAAAATTAAAACACGAATTACATGTTCAAAATAATCTGAAATTAAGTTAAACTAATCATTAGTTACAATCACCAAAATTTCAAAACATCATTACTATAAAAGCCCTAAATCAATTGTTCATAAAAACCCTAAAATCATGATTTTCAATAATTAAAAACCCTAGGTTATAAAATTTGCAAAATCTGAAAATTATGACATTTATAAAATCTGAAATCATCAAATTTAATCATCAAAATACAATTTGATACTAATTAAATTAATTTCAAACAATAAAATCAAAACCCATAAATCAATAATTATAATTACACAAATTAATAAAACAAAGGAGAAAGAAAATAAGACTAACCTTTTTGTGTGGAAATTTTTTGGGGATTCATGGGGTATTTATAGGAGAGAACGTTGTAGGGTAAGTAGAAAGATTGGGTCTCATAAAATTAATGGGCCAAATGAATGAAATGGACTAAGCTTTAGTTGTATTGAAATAAATTATAGAATGAAGGTTCATAAAATAATTTGTCCCAAAATAATTTTTGACCCTAATTAATAATTTTAATATTTTGAAATTAAATTACGGAAAAATACAAAACAATATTACAAATAAAATTAAATTTCATTTATAACATATTAAAAATACGGGGATTACAGTGGGAATGTCCTAGCTTGGGTGTAGTTAAAGTGAATGTGGATGCACATGTAGGGAGCTCTACAGGTCTCAGGGTAGTCATCAGGGATGAGAATGGCATTATTCGAGCTCCTGCTGTACGGAAGGAGGCTGCTGGCTGGGCTCCAGATTTGGCAGAAGCTACGACTTGTAGATATGGTCTACAATTGGCTGCCAGACTTGGGTATTTTTCGATTGTGCTTGAGAGTGATGCAAAGAACGTTGTGCAAGGGGTCAAGATGAAGGCTATAGGATTTACTCCTTTCTCTCTTATTATCGATGATATTTGTAATCTTTCTAGTATCTTTGATGTTTGTTCTTTTTCTCATGTTAAGCATGCGAGTAATACTCTAGCCAATCATGTTGCAAGGTGGGATTCTAGAGGTTGTAACGAACTCGTTTGTTTAGGTCCTTTTCCCCAAAGCCTCTTAATTTTGGCGGAAATTGACCTCCTTTAATATATTTATCCACAGGTGGTTTACAACAAAAAAAAAAAAAACCACCAGCACCACCATCCCACCACCACCCAAAGCCAAACCCTAGAACCACCATGGCACCATCCCACCCAGAACTGAAACCACCGCTATGGAGATATATCGCACTCACCGGAACCCCACCCAGCCAACCCAACCCCAAAACCCCACTAACCCATTAACTCAACCATTCGAAAATCCACCAAACCCACCAAACCAAATCCTAGAAAACGGGTTGAATGGGCAAGGGAGTTCGACAGGGTGGAAACGGGGAACAGGGAGTTCGGTGGGGCCGGGATTGGGGGACGAACCAATTGCCCATTATGCAGCTGGAAACGGTGGACGGAGGAGATCGATGTGAGCAGAATTTGGGCATGGGGGTGGTCGGCGCACCGGAGCTGGGTTTAAGGGGGTTCGACAACGCGGCTAGAAATCGTGGTGGCTCGCTTGGGTTTTCGCGGGGAAAGGAGTGAGAAAGAGGGTTGGGGTGGTTTAGGGGGAGGGGGTAAGTCGCACGTCGGAGCTGGGTTTTCGTGGATGGCCGGAGCCGCGTGTCTTCCGGAGCCGCGTGTATGGGGTTGAGGTTGGCTTGGGTGGATGATGGTTTTTGAATATTAATTTTTTATTTTACTTTTTTTTATAAAAAAAGATTTATTTGATTTGATTTGATTTGATTTTTATTTTTTTGACCAATTACAGGCTACCACGTGTATGGTAACTTGGTATAACAAGTTAAATGACCGGTTGGGACCATTTATAGCGGGGTGGGTATAAAGGTGGGATTATTTAAAAATAATCCAAAGGTGAGATTATTTTTAGCGGACAACCTAGAGGTGGGATTATTCTGGGCAATTTTTCCTTTTATCATTGATCAATAATTAGAGTATTTATACAAAAACCTAAACTCATAAGATAAGAAATAATCTTGGAAAAAGTGAAAAGAATAATCCTACATTTGCTCCATCTGCTCAAAACAAGTCAATCTCTACGTATTATGTGAACGGGCCAACCTTTACCCCCTATTTTCTTAAAACAAGTCTTTGACCGATTTTATAATTTAGTAACCTGTTTTAGAAGGTGACTTGCCACGTGTCACCTATTAATTGGTTGTTAGCTTAAATAATTAAAAAAACCCCAAAAGAAAAAAGAAAAAAAAAATTAAAAAAGAACCACCTCCTTCCTCTTGACTCAGCCCCCACCACCACCATAGCTACCCCCTTTCCCGCCGGCCGACCCATCACCAACAATCAACAAAGCCGCACATCCACCGAGCCTTGACCAGTTGACCACAACCAACAAACCTGCATCCACCAGCGTTTCCAGTAGCCGCCCATCACCACGCAAGCTCCTTCCGCTCACAACAACAAGCCACCAACCCACCACCAGCAATCAACAAAGCCATACAGAATAACTCATCCAACTTACCCCAAGGACCGAAATCACCCCCAGCCCTTCCTCGCCGTACAAAACCACCTCGAAGCAAGCAATTTTAATTCTAGAATTTGGCCATGGTGAAGCGATCTAATTACACAGCCAAAGTTTATACCAAATCTCTCCATTTTTTCTTTTGGAAATCAAATTGAGTCTTTCTTTAAACTTTCAGGCACCTTCAACTTCAATTACTTTGTAAATCAAATTGACCATTGTGATTACTTTGGAAATCAAATTGAGTCTGATTTTGGGGTTGGGTGGGGTAGAGCTCTGGTCGACACGGTGGATTTCGGGGGGGGATAAATTACTTTGGATAAATATGGAGTGTTAGGTGGTGATGTGGTGGTTATGGTGAATGGTGCTGGTGATTATGGTGTTGAAGATGATTACAGAAAATTTTTTTTAAAAAAAAAAGTTAACCTGCTAATCAGGTAACTTGTAAAAGGGACCGTTTAAAGAAAATAAGGGGTAAAGGTTGGCCCGTTCCCAGAATATGCAAAGGTTGGCTTGTTTTGAGCAGATTGAGCAAAGATGAGATTATTCTTTTCAATTTTTCCAATAATTTTTCTAAAAGATATACTAGCATAACCCCTAAATCTTATATACTTATTTTCTCTAAACAATATTTCAATATAAAATAAACATAAATATATTATTCTCCTAATGATATCCACGGAAAATATATCACAAATATATTTTCCAATATCTCATGTTTCTAACATTAAATCTTAACTTTAATCATATAAATAATTAAAATCATAAGTTCTCTTTTCTAATATTTTTGGAAGAATTGAGGTTTAATTTTGTTCTAAAAATTAAAGTAAAATCTAATAGCTAAAAATGACCAGTGGAGGCTTTAAACTTCAAATTGAACCGAAATTGATTTTCAAGGTTTTTACCTAATCTATTTGTTTCGTGCTATACTTTTTTGTATATAGGGGTGAATGAACATTATTCGGATCAAATTTAATTTCAATCCAAATTTAATTACTAATTCAATTTGGATTATAAAGAAATCAGATGAAATTAGACCGTCAAATTCAAGCACTCCATATTTCACTCTACAACCATATGTTTGAGCATTCAATAGTAACAAATAAAAGCAAGCTACAAAGAATTGGAGAGAAGCGAGTTTCCAAATCATGTGCTCAGCTTAAATAACTCCTGCGAACAAATGAAAGAAAGGAAGGGATACAAGCAGATTCATCTTTTCATTATCGACAGTCAAAAGAATTGTGAAGTTCTTGTACAAAACAAATATGCAGAACTGTCGGACGTACAACTAGTACAATCCAGACATCCAACGCGTTCCATTTTACTAAACAAAAATGAACTTGACCTAAGATTTCCTGTTGCTCTGTAGCATTCTGGCATATGATTAAAGAACTTCATCCTAGCAGTTTGTAAGCATAAGACTAAGTGAACTAGAACCTATTATGTTAGTATACTAAAATTTAATGTCCAAATCGATCCTACTTTTACTGTGCTAACAAGACTATACAAAGAAAACACGATTCTCCTGCGCATTGATCTTGAGGTGAAATCAGCACCTCCCATCCAGGTACTCCAACATATCGAAGCATATATGAAAGACAAAATGATATGCTTAAATTATAATTTACGAGAAGAATTTCCTGTCCATAATAGTAGAGCTACTTCATACGGAAGTCATGCCTGAAAACAGTCAAGTTCCGGGTAAACTTGTCCCTGTTTTTTGAATCTAAACTTCGGGATACATCTGCCATTAATTTGTCAAAACAAAGCACAAGGCGCTGCTGTTGTTCCACTGGCTGCAAGTATCAAGAGGTTGAATCAGTTAAGTGAATTTCACATGTTTTGTATAAGAAGTTGGATATTAATTTCACTAATGATCCATAATCTTTAAAAGTCACCTTATAATGCAAGTGATGGAATCTATTAGTAATAGACCACAAACTATGCACTTAAAAAAATAAAATAAAATAAAATAAAAACCTCATGCATTCAAAAGAAGATTTAACTGTTCATGGGAACAAAGTTTGGGAAAACTAAAGCAACGATGACTTATTTGAATGAAAATTTAGACATAAACTAAAACTTTTTCTTGTAAGCAGAGTGCACCAGAAGTCTCTTGCTTGGTTTTTAACTGAAACAGAAAATAAGGATTGCAGAAAGAAGTAATTGAAAATATACCTGTGAGGCCAGTATTTGAGTTTTCAAATCCGTAAATATCTGCAAAGTCAATTAGGATAACAGATTAGTTAAATAGCCATTTGTTCCCTTTCCTGGTGAGGAAGGAGATCAATGATCTACTTCATTTCTAGGTTGGATCTATTTCCTACATTAAACCCCGTCCTCGGTTAGAAACGAACCTCATTTGACAAGAGAAAAAAGTGAATGGCAGGAAAAGGAGCATCCAAGAAAAAAAGAATTGATATAAAACAAGGATAATAGTGCAACAATATTATACGAAGTTTAAGACAAAATATTTATTTTAAGTTTGCCTAACCTAGACTTGATGATAATAAAATCCCAGCCAGTCAAATAACAAGTCAACTAAAAAAGGAAGGGGCAGTGCAGAGGGAAGCAAACTAGTTTTCAAAGATGAGCATCTGATTTCTAAAACCTCCATCTTTATGCTGATCTGATATATCACATCACAGTAAAAACACACTTCTGTTGAATATTTCCTTGAGCATTTAACCTCTAAATCTCTACCTTCATTCAACAATGCTCCAAAATATATTTAGCAATAACAATAGTCGTTTGCTTCACAACTCTGAAGATCCAACACATAAACTCAAATACTTAATAATACGAATGGCTGTGTGTCTCACAACTTTGAAGGTCCAATACATAAGCATATGCAGGGGATGAGCATAATGTGGCGCGGTATGAGGATACCATTAGTATCAACTCTTTCTATTTAGCATATATACTTGGTTCTCAACTTCTCCCACCACCTCGACACCTAGTTCTATTGAGTAGCCTTCCATTAGAATTTCTATTAATGTTGACAATATAGTATTGACATGGCTTTTTGACATACTCTGATCTCCTATAGCCTACTCTTTTTTGTTCGCCCTTCTCTTGTATATTCCCCTCTAATTTTTTTTCTTTCTTATTTTTTTTTCAAGTTCAAAAGTTACATCCTTAGTAGGGAAAGAACATCGATGGATTAAAAATAAGGAAGGATCGATCTATAAATGATTTTTCATTAGCTAATATTTCACTTGTATGTTGCTTTCTTACCTCTAAAACTGTTTGTAAAACCCATAAAAGTAGCACAAAAATTCCAGTTTTGTAATAGCACATTGTATGTCACACAAATCCACTAAATTACAAAAGGAATGGAAGGAGAGAGAGAGAGAGAGGAATAGATGATATGGCCTAGATACAAGCTAATATAGCTAAGCAATCATTTCATGATAGAGGAAGAGGTACAAATAGACTACACTCACAGGTTGCCTTAAAAGCAAAAGATCCATTACAGAAAGCAAAATCTGAATAGAAACAATGGATATGCTCCAAAAAGGGAATTGTAGGTCTGTAAAATAAAGCATCTCACTTAATAGGTAGGAGAGCACTCCAAGCTAGACCTTAATCACAAATGCTAAGTTTAATGTGAGTGAATAATAAAATACAGAATTAAATGATACAATGACACTCATGATAGTGTCTCCTATAAAGTCGAGCTGGAACAAAAACTAGACAAGCTCCTGCATAAAAACTTTTTTTTTAGTACCCATCAAAG
Source organism: Chenopodium quinoa (assembly GCF_001683475.1). Lineage (NCBI taxonomy): Eukaryota > Viridiplantae > Streptophyta > Magnoliopsida > Caryophyllales > Amaranthaceae > Chenopodium > Chenopodium quinoa. Next base: position 7,311,315 of record NW_018742390.1, read on the forward strand.
TGTAAAATTATAGGTTTTGATACCTCCGTCCATGTTCTGTTAAATTTTCCGTTTGCGGAGCCCATTATCTAATAATTTAATAATTTAATTTACTAAAAAAACCTTTTAAAAAACAAAAAAAAAAAAAAAAAAAAAAAAAACCAACCAGTCACTGCCACCCCTCCCCGTCAGCCACCCTTCCCCCTCCCCGTCCCGGCTGCCGATGCCCATTCATTTTCCCGGCGCTGGCGAGCCTGCCTCCTCCCTTTCCCTCCTCCGGTCTGAGCCGCTAAACCGCCACACAACTGCCCTCCAAAACAACCACCGTTCGCTGAAAAACAACCCCCCTCCCCTGTTCGTTGGCCTCCTCCTCCTTCCCCCTGAAACAAACACCCTCCCCTTTACGCTGCCCCCCGAAACCCACATAAAACTACCCGAAAAACAAAACCTGTTTAGGGTTTTTAGGAGGGTTTTTAGGGGGTAATTTTGGTGGTGCTGGTGTGATGGAGCGGCGAATCGGAGGTGAATTAGGGAGTTTCGAGTGGTGGTGGTGGCGGCTGGAGTGTGTTCGGCGGCTTTGGTAATTGTGGGTCGTGTGTCTGGCCGCGGCGACATGCTGCTGTGGCTAGGCTTCGGGGTCGTCGGCACCTGATAATTGGTGTTTTGGTGGCTGGAAGGTGATTATTAGGGTTGCCGACAGCCGCACGGGGAGGGAGACGGGGGCTAAGGGTGGCTGGGAGGTTGCAGTTTTATGGCTAGGCCGACAAACGAAAAACATAACAAAACATGGACGGAGGTACCAAAACCTATAATTTTTCAATTTGACGGGTACCAAAATAAAAATAAATTTTAAAAGGGTGCGAAAATTCAATTAGGTTCATCTTTCACATACCAAAACTCAAAATTTCCTAAAAAATTTGAATTTTCTTATGTTCAAAATTTATGCACATCAAATTTTGGTCATTCTGTTAAAAAAATATGCACATATATATATATGAAGGTTCATGTAAGAACCCTTCTGGATATAAGAATCCAATCTTATATAAGAACCAATCTCAGCCCTTTATTAGTTTTAATCTAACCATCTAAAATGATCTTTTAGTAATGGCATTTCTGTAATTTTGAGGAGTTCAGGTTTAAAACATAGAAAAAAAATTTAAACAGAGAATAAAATTTAGAACATTGGAAAATTTTTAGAACATAAGCCAAAAAATTTTAGAACATAAGTTGAAAAATTAATTTATAGCACAGGAATAAATTTATAACATAAGCTGAAAAATAATTTAGAACATGATAAGTGGTTTACTTGACCATTTATTTTGTTGATTTAAACCCGGTTTTGCAATTTTTTCCCCTCTTTTTAGCCCGTTTTGAATGAAAATGTTGTATCTTGGCTTCGCCCCCTCTTTGCTTGTGTTTTTCCATGATTTGCAGGTATTATGACTTCCTTTGGCAAACAATCAAAGCTTGGAAGTCTTGAAATCAGAGAAAGGAGAGCCCGCTCCAAGCGGAGCGGGTGTGCACCACTCTAGGAGGAGCAGGCGCTCCTTCATCATAGACAACATTCTGCCCAATTCCAACCCTGTGAGGAGCGGGCGAGCGCCCAAGCTTGAGCGGGCGCTACAAGCTGCCCCAAGTCATTCTGCCTCAAGATGAAGCGGGAGGAGCGGGCATGCACCCTCCTTGGAACGACCGCTCCTCCCCTTGAAGATTGAATCAGCCATGTGCTGAAGAACAAGGGAGCGGGCGCACACACTATCAGCCGCTCCTCCCGCTCCTCCCTGCCTCATTCTATCGATGATAGGAGCGGGCATGCAGCTTGGTAGGAGCGCCCGCTCCAGGGCTAGGAGCGCATGCTCCTCACTGGAAATCCGTTTTATTTTGACGGATTAACCTATGTAAATCGGGGAGTATAAATACTTCCCCTTTAGTTCATTTGAGAGTTGGACAACAGTAGTATAGTTTTAAGCAACTCCTCTTAGTTTGAAATAATCCATTTTGGTAATTTAGTTTAGTTTTCATCAAATTAATCATTGTAATAGTGAGTTTCAAGGATTCTCAAGATTTGGCACTTTGTATTCAGCATTTTGAAACTTCAAATAGTAATTTCTTCCACCTTCATCTACTTAATTTCTGGTTTTATTTGGTTTTTACATGTTACTCGAATCCCTTTAGTTCTTGATAATTTGTTGTTAGATGAGTGTTTATTTAATTGTTAATCACTTTTCCCCAATTATTAAAGCAATTAGAACCCTAACCTTTGTTTGCATGTCACTTAAAATGAGTTGTGAGTAGTCCTCTTTGCTAGGGGTTGGGTGAAACTCAACATATTGGTTAGTTATGTGAATGTGGGAGGGTTATTGACATTTGTATTGCAATTAAATTGATTGTCTGAGATTGCTTGTTAGTTCTTCATGATAGGATTAGCTACCCATGACTTAGGAGCTTGATAGCATGATATGCTTAGTTTGACATGGAAATGTGAATTGAGTTTGTCATTACTTATTGCAATTTGATCATGTATCTTCTATTGCCAAACTAATGAGGAATCTAAGTTTGGTAGTGTGAGTTTTTTTTCTCATTGCATGAGGTTGATCTTACATATAGTCCTTGCTATATCTTGTGTATTTTACTCCCCGTTTGCCTAATTGCCTTAGTTGAGTGGATCTCATTCCCTAGTGCCTTTAATCCATCGATTCAGAACCATAGTTTGTTTGTCTATGTGACGAACCCCCAATTCACCAAAGACTTCGAATTAGCTTAAGTGTTAAAATCTTTAGCAACCATATCCCGTTCCTTATGGACTGAATTCTTACTTATCATTATGCTTGGTTTGTAGGATGTTTGTTTATAAGTGTGTTTGATTGAGTGTGGAATGTGCGACCGTTCTAATGCCCATCAGAACATTAGGAAAAAATTTAGAACATAAGCTGAAAAAATAATTTAGAACATAGGAACACATTTAGAACATAAGTTGAAAAAATAATTTAGAACATAGGAACACATTTAGAACATAAGCTTAAAAAAAATTTAGAACATACGGAGTAAAAAATAATTTGGAACATAAGTTGAAAAAATTTAGATTATAGGAAAAACTTTAGAACATAAGCCGAAAAAAATTTAGAATATAGGGAGTAGGAGAAGATCTACCCATTGGGGTGGTGAAGATCTACCCATGGACAATGATGACCGAAAGTTCGCGGTTATGGTGGTGGTCGAACCACCAATTTCAAACGAATTTAATTTAGGTGATATGGGTCGGTGGGTATTTCGATGAGGGCTGGTGTCGGTGGTGGGTAATTTTTAAGGATGCAAGGTGATTTTTGGGTTGGCTAAGGGTAAGTGGTGTGAGTTAGTGTGGGAGCGTTACGGGGTGGTTGTGTGGTGGTTCGGGGTTTGGTTTTAGGTTTTGTGAGGTATGGTTGCAGCGGGGTTGGTTTCGGGTTTGTGTGTGGTGGCTACGGGATGAGTTTTAGGTTTTGGGTTTGAGCGCTAGTGGATATGTGGTGGTTGGGCGGTGCCCGTGAGGCTAGTGTTGGTGGCTGACACTGGGCGGTGCGTCGAGGTGGTGATGCGTGTGGCTGGTGTTATGGAAGGTGGTAAATTCATTATTAATTCATCCCCAATTTCTCTCTCCTTCCTTAATCACATGTCCCTCCCTTTTCTTAATCTCCATTTCTCATTTTTTGCCTAGGAGTCCGTGTCGACTCCAAAGTTGCAAAAAACTTGAAACGAAGGTAGTAAATCATATAAAAAAAGGAGGTTTTCTAAGCTCTGCCCCCCAAGTTATTGAATTTCTAAGTTGTACCCATGCTTTTTCAAAATTATAAGTTGTGCCCTCCACCTCACAATATTTTATCATCAATATCCCTTAACGAACTTTAAGTGGCGTTTTTAATTTGACACGTGTCCTGTTCTAATTGGTCTAACACTTTTAAAAAAAAAATTAAAAAATCAGAAAATAAAATAATTAATACTTAATTAAGAATTAATTAGAAAAACAACCAGCCACCCCTCCCACCACAACAACCCCGCCCATCAGCCCACATCATTGCTGCCGCCGACAACTGTCCACCCTCGCCCAGATAGCCAACGAGCCCCCGACCTTTCCCCCTCACCCTCCTTTCCTTGACACTCCACGAACACAACCACGTGACGCATCATTCCTCCGTTTAGCAACCACGAAACAGCCAACAATTTTTTTCCCCCACCTCGAAACGACCCTCTCTCGCCGTTTCGGGGTGTGGGAAAGGGAGTTAGGGGTTGTTTCAGGTGGGGGAAGGAAGGAGCAGCGTTGTTGGGTGGTTGGGGTTTCGAGAAAGAAGGTAGATGCGGTGGGTGTTAGGGGAAAGGGAGGGTGTCGGGTAAGTCAGATGGGGAGGTAAAGTACCGGCCGGCCGATTTAGGTGGTTAAGGTGGAGTGCCAGCTGGTTTTCCAGCAAGTTTAGGGGAGGGGTTAGGGTTTGGCGGTGGGAGGAAGGTGTCTAGGGAATCATGGCTTTTTTTAATGTTTTTATTTTTATGTTATTATTTTTTTTTAATTAAACAATTTTAGTAACGCCACTTAACATTCTCTAACGTTCGTTAACTTTTGTGGCTGTCAAAGGTTATTGTTGTAATCCTTACAAAAAAAAAAATCACAATGCTCTTAAAAGTTTGTGAAATCCTTACAAAAAAATAAATCTAAATCTTAGAAAATGTTTGATGCATTGCATCAATATTTTAATAAACTTTACATGGATAATTTATTCGAAATCAAATTTTTGCAAAAGAAGGTCAAATTTTCTCCGATTAATTTTTAATCAAAAATGATTTGGTTACACCCCCTGTTTTGTAATAATTGCAACATTAGGGAAGGCACAAATGTTAAAGAGAATTATAGGGTGGAGACCAAAGGGGGAATTTAATTGTATAAAGTACAATTAGTGGGGATACAGTTAATTGTAAATAGGAGAGAAATAATTAAAAAAAAAAAAAAAAAGAAGTGTAAGTGGGGAAACTAAAAGAGACAATATTAAAATATTTGTGGGTCCTTACCAAATAAATAAGTGTTGCAATTATTATGGAATTGAAGGAAAAGGAAAGTGTTGCAATTATTACGAAACGAAGGGAGTGTTTAAATGGACTACAAGTAAATTTATCCGGATAACATTCATCGGAAATTCACTTATATATGGGATTGATGCTACTAAAATAAATTTGTCTTAAAAATTTAAGTAAATAAATTTTTTGATTAAAATTAAAAATTAAATAATTGAACATGTTTAAGTAAATAAAATAAAAGTAGTTTTCATAATGCTTGATATACTACTAAAATAAAGATCGCTATCACGTTGGAGATTGTTTCCAAACAATAATTATACATGATCTATTTTTATTAACCTCAATTATTATGACCAATTATTTTAAAAAACGAAATAAATTAAAATAAGTGGCGACTACATATAAAAATTTCACATATTAAAATATCAAATCATGAATTACTGAACCCAACTCAATTTTAATCGATTCAAATTACACATACAAGTATCACCTCCACAAACTTAGAGGATTGTTATTTTAATTAGCAATTTTTAATTAGATTATACTTATAATGTTAATTTCATTTTCTTGGTTTAATATAATTTAATTAGGTAATTCTACTTAAGTACCCATGTCGAATATGATAACTTAGCAGGTACCCATGTAGCATGAGATAGGCTAACACAAGGGCTACTTAGGCACGCCACGAAAATAATCCAATATGACTACATAATGTGGGACATGGATCAAGCTTAGGCATCATTTAAAAGAATCAAGTCCAATTTTAGGCCCCGTTCACTTCACCTTATTTTTGCTGAATTGAAATTATTTTTACTAAACTAAAATTTATTTTTGCTAAACTTAATTAATTTTTAATGAACTAAAATCAAAACTGAAATTAATTTTGCTGAACTGAAATTATTTTTACTCAATCTCTATTATATTTCTTCTTTACAATTATTGATTTTTATTGACATAGGCAAAAACATTGAAATTCAATCCCGATTCATCCAACACTCATTTTGAACATTGATGCTACTAATTTAACTTAATTTTTAAAACCAAATTCCTAATTTAACTTAATTTTTAAAACCAAATTCCAAACCTAAATATCAAATGTCTTGATTTCTGCACAATGGCATCATATTAAGCATCACTGCATCTTTATTGAAAATAAATAAATTGCATCACAAAGCTACTTTTAGCCAGATACTATGTACTATCAACAGCATGAAATCAGTCTAATTCATACAGTGTTATCCCAGGCATGCATAGTTTTTTCCGTAATGATACAAATACAAAGCTACTTAAACTCTGTATAGGCCGAACAAAAGAAGCATATAAAAAGCATAAAAAGCTAGTACCTGCTCGCTTATCAAAATCAGACTCAGAATTGGCCTACTCAAGCTCCATTGATTGGGACAGTCCTCAAATAAAACAAGCTCAAATAAGGTCTTCAAAATCTGTCAGAAGCAAAAGTAGATTATTACCACAATAGAACACTAAAGCCATCCAAAATAAAATTATGTGCCCCTCCCAGCCATTCTCTCCAACTTTAATAGAACTGAATCAATAGTGTGCAAGACTGCAAACATGTTGCAACCTCATACAAATAGGTGTTTAAGTGTCATAGTCGGCTATATAGCTATGTATAAGGAAAAAGAACTTATTTAAAAAATTAAAAAATAAAAATATCCTCTTCATGATTATTTGAGGATATAAAATCTTACTTCTGGGAACAATGTGGGGCATTCTGCAATATGTCGTGCAAGACTTATTGCAGCTGGTGAAGAAGGTGCATCCCCCATAGTAATGTTGTTGAAATAAAAAGCTGCCAAATTATCAATTGCTGATGCACACTGAGAAGAGCATTGATAAACGTCAAACTAAAATATGATATATGTGAAGAAAACAGCAATCCTTTACATATATTCACTCCACCTAACAAGATTTTCTTTTGAGGATATAACAGTTCACACTGGATTAAACAATGAGTGAAATAATCTAGGGCCATACAAACTAAACAAAAATAATAATAATAATAATAATAATAATAATAATAATAATAATAATAATAATAATAAAAAAAAAAAAAAAAAAGCTGTATGTAATAATTTTAAGAAACGTTGGCTACTGGGATGGCAGGGCAGCTGTAACGCACCTGTGTTGAGATGCCAGTATCTAAACCTTTAAGACCAGATTCAAGGGATCCCATAATGCGCATAAAAGTGCTTGTATCCAGATTCAGTACAAAAGCAATATGACTGCTAAACAAAACCTCCAGAAAGGCAAAATATGCCCTTGTTAACTGCCAACAAAGATAAATGAACTCACATCAAACTTTTTTATGTGTAAATACTAAATGATAAAGTTAATATTTACTAGCATATTTAATGAGCATAGAATAAGAAAGTCCCTTCAAGATTCAACCATAGTAAAAGCAATATCATTTTCTAAATCTGAAATTATTAAAACAGCAGTCAACTATGTCCAGTAATATAGACTCTCCACTGTAAGAGTATAGAAAACTCATACTTTACACATTACACTAACTCAAACTCAGACTTTAGGCTATGTTTGATCCTATTTATTTTGTCTAAATTTGTATCATCTTATCTTATATTGTCTGCTTAAAGCTTATTATGTACTTCCTCCGTTTCTTTTTAATTGACACGTTTCCTTAGTCACATTTGTCAACGCACATACTTAACCATTAATACCTTTAATTACCGATAAGCAAAAATTATAAAAAGTTGATATTTTGAAAAAACATATTGTGACGAATTTAACAAGATCTCACATGACTATATTTTTTTTCGTTATGTATAATTGAATAAATCACAAAATACGGTCAAAGGAAAGTGTATGAGTAGTGCTAAAGTCAAAACGTGTCAACTAAAAAAAACAGAGGTAATATTTAATTTCTAAATTGTCTGTGAAATTCCCCGCCGGGGAGGGGGGGGGGGGAGGGAGAGGAGTAAATAAATAAATCTCTATTTAAACTTCCTGAACTGAACAGAACTAAAGTTATCTTAGTCAAAACAAGGTAAATAGAACAAGGCATAATCTCATAACACTCAATAGTTTCATAAACTGAAATAGGAAACAATCTGGCCTGTACATCAGTTTGCATAACTAAAACTTTGTGTCACGTTCAAAGCTAATAGCTTAATACTCAAAAAAAAATTTAAAAAAAAAAAGAACATAAAGGAGCTGCACCTCAGAAACCAATTCTTATATCATGGAGCTGCACCAGACTGTTCATCCTAGTCCAGTGCATATTATTTGCATTACACTTACATGTTCTTTGTATGAAACCTCTATCTTTTTCAATTTAATAAAAGCACTATCTCTCATCACATCCACCTTTTCTGTGCAAAATAGTCCATAACTCCAATCAAAATTACATTTTAAATAAAATACCAATTCACTAACTGCCACTATAAGTGTAAAAAATAAAAATAATTTGGGAAAAGGGGTGTAACATACTTAAGGGAGCATAGATTAAAATAAGGCTACTCCATTATAGTAAGGTCATTCGTTACAAGAATTTTCAAGTTTTCAGACATAAAGCTTAATAAGTATTACCTCCTTTTTTTTACTTGGAAAACTTCTATATTGTACACTATTCACATTCTTCACTTCAATTACAGTATGTGATTCATACTTAAAGAAATAGTCGTATGGGTAAGATCTGTCTTAAAGTGTACTCTACTAAAATTTAATTTTTACTTTCTTCGTTTCTATATGTTAGTCCCATATGGAAATCAATCACGTAAAATAAGAAAAAAAGAATATTATGAATCTAACATTAAAATACTATAACAGCTCATAATTAGTTGTCTTATTAAATTTTTACAATGTTTTGGAAAGTATAAGCCATAATTGTGGGCCTTTGTGGCTGAGCATGCGACTTAGCTAGGATTTTATTGCCAAGTCATTAATCCACTACATTACAATTAACCAATCAAATTTAACATTTCAAAAGCTTTAACTGCCCAGATTTAAATAAAAAATCCTGAAAAATTAAAATGCAACTTTTTTATTTTCCTAGTAATTAGACTTTTTTTTTATAAAAAAAAAAAAAAAAAAAAAAAAAAACACCACATTAATGTTTTTATATTTCGAAAATTAAACAAAAAAAATTGCATCTTCAAAGACAGTTTGAGCAAATATTACGAGCATTAAACATTGATTTCAATTCAATCTCAATTTGAGCAAATACACCCAGCACATCAGAACTCATGGCTGGCAAGCACCAAACAGATGGCAAATGCAGCTTAATCTCAAATTCTCAATTCAATTTCATTCCTCATCATATACCACTACAATACAGAACAATCAAGACAAGGTTTTATGCACAAAGACTATTAAAGTGGTAAAAACACAATTTTGTTGATGCACTACCAAAAATTAACCGAATTTGTACTAAATATACAACCTATTGAGGAGAGAGAAAATGAACGTCTAACACAACTAACTGGAGGCTTCGTGAAATCTGGTGACACTGACCCAGAAAATCAAAAATTTAAGGAGAATCATGAAGAATTAGCCTTCAGATTGAAGAGGAAAAACCAAGGGTTCTTCATGTAAAATGGATAATGATGGGAGGTTGAAGAAAGAAGAGAGAGGGGAAGAATCTGGATGTTTAAGAAGTTAAATATATCAGTAAAAAAACAAAATAATGTGGTGAAAAATCATTGACTAGAGCTATTAAGCGTGGAAATTTAGGAAACAATCCAAATAGAATCAAGTGATATAATGGGTATTTTAATAAGACGGCATAATAGGAAATAAATATAGGCTAAAAAAGGAATACATTCAATGGGTAGATTTTTTTGAAACGCCTAAAATAGCATATGGGACTAACATTATGAAACGAAAAGAGTACAATATTTAAAAATGCATAGCTAAAGATATTAACGATTGAAATTGAAAAACGTGAAAAACATAAATGTTGCAAGTAAAAACTTAAGACCAATATTTATATTGATACTAACGAATAAAGATAACATAAATACTTTAGACTCATATTTCAATAACCATAACAATTAAAACAATCATATTTCATCAAACATCATATGATAAAGGCCATGAATATATTTTCAAGTACAATTTAAAAAAAAAAAAAATCTAGAAAATTTATAGTTCCATCAGTAGATATATCACTTACTTAAATAGGAACTATCAATATATACACATCACTTTCCTTTTTAACTAATAAACTCTCTCTATCTCTCTCCTATCACATGTCTCTATTTTTTTCTTTCTCTTTATCTCTCTCATCTCCAAAAATGCCTAGGAGTCTGCAATTATTAAAATGATGCAACTAAAAAGAAATGGAGGAAGTAGATAAAATGACATCAACAATGAACATCATCACACCAGTTTGTAATAGACAAACCCAAGGAGGGGCAATATAAGTAGTCATGGTCTTTTATATAGAGAGAGGGAAATGAAGAGGTAGGCAGATTTTTGAGAGAACGCTTAGGAGAGTTGTGACCTCAACTCACTATTAGGAAAGTAGTAGCCTTGAGCAACCTCGTAGATTTGCAACCTAAAGTTGTTAGTCTGTAAAAAGCTCAAACCTTTTAATCAAATAATTAATCTTTTTCTCTCTATTTTCCTGTTATTTTCGTGACTAAGTTAGCAGTAATCTCGGTCTATTACATGTAGTAACACTGTCGCTTCTACAGTTCTGCTACATACCGTAATATTTTTCCCTAAGGATACAAGTTTCCACTGTTTTAATGAGGTAGTTGCAGCCCTGTTTTTCTTTTTCACTTTAAAAGCATTCACATACAAACACACAAATAATTGAGAAATAGCCAAATGGGGATTACCCTACTGCAACACACAAAATTCAAATCCATCACCTACAGTGCAAATGAAATTCATTACTAATCACCTAAAGTTTAGCTGGAGTAACTATGCACCTCCTAAGTCCTACTATGGAGGGCAGTGAGAAACAAGACAGCAGGTATATATCTGCAAACAATGCTGCTTATTGATAAACAGATTTTCAATAAGAAGAATCACTTGAATTAAGTAGGGCTCTTCTGTTACAAATTTTCAGTTTTGTTTCAACAGTTCAATTTAGGACAGCAAGGTACTATAGAAGATTCTAGAGCCAATTTTATAACACATCCAAGCAAAATTTATAGGTGTACTTTAGATGATGAAGATGGCTTTGGCTGAGATTCAATAGGGTTATTTACATATCAATCAATCAATCAAAGAATTAATCCCAAAAGTGGGGTCGGCTACATGACCCAAATTTGATTATTCTGTGTGGTCATCGACAAGAGGGTTATTTACATAGAGGACTGGAAATAATAGCAGCACAATCATCAACAGAAAAAAGATTATCCGTTTAAAAACCTATATTTTCTTCTTTTCGACTATAAACGGAGATTAAAGAGGGAAATTTTCTGATAATATTTGATGGAACTGGTTGAGCTGGTTCACAGAACTCCCTATAGAATATCCACCTTATGTTACAGGTTGGTAATATGTACTCGTTATGTTCACAGTAGCTATTATTGTAGATAGACCAAAACAATGGAATTCAACACAGAAATAGCAGCAATGTAATTATGTAGAGCATCACATACCTTACGAAACACCAAGATGTCCCCCAAAGGAATCGATAATGTCATCTTCAGAGCCATGTCAAGGGCATCAGCAAGAGCTCTATCGCCATAAAGTTCAAATACACCGAAATTGACATAGTTTCCACCAAGAGCTACAGTGAAAAAAGAATTAACAGCATTAATCAAGTCGTGAACATGCCCACAGAATTCTCACATGCAGCAAGAACCCATTAGAAAAGTTATACCATTCAGAATAAAATAAATAAGTAGTATAGTTGTTAATTTCCTCTCTCTTTTCTAGATTGAAATCACTGTTTACTGATATTCATAGAGTGCCAAAAATTTTAATTTGACAATCGCCACCAATGCAGAGCGTCACACTTATATTACTTTTACAAGAAATTAGGGAAGATAATGCTACCTCGTTCTTACAATGAGAATCTTATTTGATTTTCAGCAATTACTTCCCCCGTTGCACAAATATTGCAACAATTATCATTTTAGGAAGTTTCACAAATGTTGCAACATTTCCCTATCTGCACATGTTGTCATACTTTCTCTCTCCTCATCTTTATTCCTCTCTATCTCTCTCCTCTTCTTAAAATTTGTGCCCCTTCCCCATGTTGCAATATTAGGGGAACGGACAAAGTATTAGTTAGGAATTTAACACCACAAATAGTAGTGATTTACAATTGTACGCATTGTGTAATTAAAAAGACAATCGAAGGATACACTATCAAAAGAAAGGAGCCCATTCTTAGGGATGAAGGGTCTAATTAATGGATAACATGATAAAGTCAGGGACAATCAGCAAGCACATCTAGAATACATGTTACTGGTCCAAAACAATCACAAATTCTTCAGCTTTTTTTTTTATGGAAGAACTACAAAAACTTAAAAGGGAGATAACAGGGAATTATTAAAACAAAAAAAAAAAAAAAAAAAAAAAAAAAAAAAGGAAGAAAAACGAGGCATATACATTATTAAAGAGTCACATAGTTACGATGTAAAACCATCCATCAGCAACACACACACACAATGACAGAATAGTAAGAGGTTATGAATGTCAAATGATAATGTTAGTAATCACTCGATGGAGAGAAATTGTGATGACCTTGTGTTACAAAGAAATTTCCACATGAAATAATAAACATTAGATACTAAGAGTTGTATATGGAGTTAAAGACACTCGATGCTGCAGCTTAGGGAAGATATATGTTTAAATTATAGATAATAAATGCCTCCAACACATAGACATGCATCCATGTAGCAGATCCTGTATGACATCTACATAACTAGGAATTGAAAGTATGTTGAGAAAGTTAATGTTGCCTAAAGGGTTGATGGACTCACAACAAGTGGAAACAATGCATGCGTGGTTGATTTTATCAGCATGCTTTCTGTGGTGAATGGCCATCAATTGAACCTATTCTTAGGCTATCAGATGTTCGAGCCTCTTATTTCCTGTATACTCTGATCGCCATCTTTTGTATTAACTTTTTACAGAAAATGTAGGATGTGTCAGGAGGTTTAAGCATTGAGACATGGTGTCTACTTCTCATTAGCAATTCAGAGGCAGCACTATAATTTTGTCTCAAATAAACTTCAGAAGGTCAATAGTATTCACTACCCTTAGATCTTTATGGTAATATTGCTGAGGTCATTCTGCAGCCTTCTTCTCCAAGAGTGTTTGTTCTAAAGTGGGTGAGCGTCCTGAGCGACCCTGATTTTCTGCTTACCTACGTCTGGGTCCCACTCAGAAATCGACGACAATAGTCTAGAGGTCGTGTGAGAGAGTTTTTGAGAGGGGTAGCATTGGGAAGGCTTTATCCTATTCAATTTCAGTGCTATTTATCACTTTACAAGTGAGAGACCATCTTGTACAATTAAACTGTGCATAGGGCTAAAGTAAAACTCTAGCAAGAAAAAAATCTCTAGGGAAGAATTTATCACAGTTCTGGAATTTATGTCTACCTCCTATTTTATATCAAGTGATCAGAGCAGCTATGATACTCTCAAGGCTTTAGGATACACAGACTTCCAGATCCCGTGCATGGACTTACAGTTATAGTTCATACAAATGCATGTCGTATGGTTCCATTGCAAAAATTTGCTAGCTTAGTTAAAAGTGGCATTAGGAAAAAGATTGATTTCCTAAAGTGTACTAAGAAAAGGTTCTTTTTTTCTTTTGGGGAATCTACAATTCGGATGAAGTCCTCTGAATATTGAAAGAGCTTACTAAAAGGTTGGTTAGAGCCTTAGAGGCTTGCCCTTTCTGGATTGTAGATGTTGGAGGATACGGATTGCCAAGTTGGGAATTTATCTATCTTTTTCACTCCTTAATTCCTTATATAAGCACTTTTTGCAAAATTTTGAATGAGTATAGCCCAAGGCATTAAAAGATTAAATGATAGGAGTATAGGACAAACTGCAAATTTGAAAACCCAGCATGGAGACTGGGCATATTCTTTATGAGTTTTGTGCCTGAAAAGACACTGAAATAGGGATTTATTAGTTTATGCATAAGAATACCCACCTACCATTGACTTAGGTTGTCAAAGTCTTAGAAATTTGTCGGAACTGATGGGCTTTGGCACTGGAAAATTTCCCTATGTGTTTTTACCAGAAAGGCATTGAATTTGGGATTTAATATTGAAAAAATAACAATCATTGCCACAAACAACTTTTTATAAGCTCTCCTTTGTCTGAAAACAACCTTATAAAATTTATTTGGCAAGTACAGATCTTAAACTTTTTTTTTTCTTTTTTTTTTTTTGTCAAAGAAGACCTTAGCCAACTTTCCGACGTTGACTCTCTTTTCCAGTGTTGACTAGAGCATGCTTGGCATGTGATCTTATTTTTTTCCTAATTAGACCCCTTTTCCCTCCAAATTCCCCCTCAAAAGACCCATGCTCTCTCACTTCCTCCATAACAATCTTCCATTCGCTCAAATTTGAAGGCTCAATTACTCCCAAAAGCTATTAGATTATGCAATTCAAGTCTTGAACGAATCAATTTATCATTTTTTTGACTAAGGTAATGTGTTTATCCTTCTTTAGATTTCTGATTGTTATGAAATTGGGTTGTTGAAAAGTAGGTTTTTTTCTCTAAAATTTTTCAATTTATGTAGGTCCTGTTTGGCAAAAGTAGCGGGTAACTTTTAGCGGTCGAGTAGCGAGTAGCTGTTAAGGTAGCGAGTAGCGATCAATTAGTAGTGGGTAGTGGTTAGCGGTCAAAGTAACAATTGATAGTATGAGTGTTTGGCAAAAGTAGCGGTGGCAATACCAAAACTCATCAAAATTCATATAAATGTTATTTTAAAAGTTATAAAAATTTGTCAAATGCTACCCCCGCTACTTCTAAATGCTATTATTTTCAACGTTTGAGAAAAGCTACCTAAATACTACCTCTATCGCTAACCGCTACTAGAATCGCTACCTTGCCAAACACTCTTACATTTTTTTCTAGTCTGGTCAAAATGCTACCCGCTACCTCAAATGCTACCACCAAACAGGGCCGTAATCGAAGAACAATGAGGACGAAGATCATAAAGAAGGGAGAGTTCGGTTCAGGAGTCTTGAGATATTGAGGAGGGAAAGGGTTGGGGCATTTGATAAGATGGAGCGAGATATCAAAAATGGGTATCAAAGGGGGGTGATTATGAAGGTGTGGGTTTGAGGACTTTGGAAAAGGATGCAGAATAACAGGATCAGATGAATGAAGATGGTAACAAGGAGGTTGGTGGGTGGAGGGAAAAGGAAAATGGAAGCTAAGGTATTTGATGATCGGTGAATTGGGTGCTCTAATGAGGGGATTTGCTATGAATTTCTTCTGAATTGAGATGAAGAAATTGGATATGATGAGAAAGAATCAAAGATTGACGATTGAAATGGAGAATAAAAGATATTCTTGTTTAATACTTTTGGTTTAGTGCTGATGGTGATGGAATGGTGATAGTGGTGGTGATTGGGGTTGAGATTGGGAAAAAGTAAGGCCAAGTGCCAAGCATGCTCCAGTCAGCGCCGAAAAAGAAAGAGTAAACGCTAAACAGTATGCTTAGGTCTAAATAAATAAAAAAATGTTTAAGGCCTAAACTTTGGCAAAAATATTTTACAAGGTTGTTTCCATCAAACGCAAGCTTTTAAAAGGTTGTTTTGACAATTTTTCCTTCAATATTTTATGCATTAGAAAAATCAACCTTCCTTTGACTTAGGTTATCGGAATCCTAGATACATGTGGGATTCACTAGGCTTCTTGGTCATGTTTACGATTTCTTGTGTCGTATCTCTTGTAGAACCTTAAAGTCAAGTAACCATGTTTCAGAATCCCATGGGTCTTGTGTCTGGACTTTTAAAAAGAGATATTTCGGGATACAATCTCCGGATCATCTACTTCAGACACAGTAGTCAATCTTGCGTACTTTGGATGTTCCTTAAGGACCTTGAGTACTTTTGATGTTCATGTCTAAGCTAACATAATCACTAATTTTACCCTCTTAAGTAATCTTCCCACATTTTTAAACTTTTTTATCATCCACATTAGCTTTTAGAATATTGATCAACTTGCAATATAACCACTATCCCAATTCAATTCATGCAAAGAGTGTTGACCTATAGTATTAACTAAAAAAAAAATCATATAATATTATAGTATCAAGTCAAGGAATAGGAGGCTACGAATGAAATACCACACCCACACACACTTTTCTTATATCATACACATAAATTTCAACAATAATGCTAAAACGCAAATTACAAATGCCCTCACCTCTTGACAGTATAGTTAAGCAAATCCATATGCCCTTGTACTTGAATGAATAGATTTCAGATGCATTAGGAAGAGATAATATCCTTGAGCCATATGCTACTATTAATTTGCTTACTTCCCGGAAAAGTAGTATTCCATTAGCAGAAGAAGAGTCGAATGTCAAACGCTGGGCCTTGTTCAGTACAAATTCAGCCATGAATTTTAATAATGGGGTTGTAACCTGTAAAATGTAATCATGATTTTAACTTTCATGAAACTAATTAATCAAGATAAAATCCTAAAAACAAAAATAGATTAATAAATAAATGTTTTGAAGTATACTCATATAGCAACAAGATTATTATGTATTAAGAAAACAGGAGTTTCCGGTGTCCAGCAATTCTTGTTGAGAAAACACAGAGAATTTGACAACAAACACGTGTGGTTGCAAGGAAATCACAAAGATTAGCCCAACACTCAGTCACCACTAAAAGCATTCTTAAAGAAGAATGGAAGCCTTGCAGTGATCTGAAAAGTCACTAGAACAACGAGAAGATTTTTCTTATTACCCAATAATGCAGCTCTGCAAGTCAATTTACTGTTGAGAGGATAAATAAGTTGAAAAAGGTTAAACATTTTATAAAAATTCAGTATAACTCTCATTAAAAATTATCAATGAGGCATCAAAATATATGATCCAGATCAGCATCACAGTTACCCAAAATTTATTTCTAAGTTAACTAGGCAAAACACAAAAGCATAGAGTAATACAGATCCATTCACAGTAGAAAATTCCAGATTATACATTAGAACATAGAGCCCTTATTTTACATTACCATAAGTTATATATTAGATGCCTCAACGAACTATGAGAATATCATACCTCAGGAGTGTCAGCCCAATGTGAAATGCCTCTCAAGAGGAGTGGCATCCTTGAAGGATACAACCAATCGAACAAGAGCCCATAAGTTCTTCGACTAAAGTTAACAAAGCAAAATTTATCATAAAAATCGAGCTCAGAACTAGGAGCACAAATAAGCAATAATCTGATAGAAAAAGATACCTGTTGGTGGCCATTGCAATTCCCCTGAGATCTCTCATCAGTCCAATTAATGAGTACTTAACATTATCACTTCGAAACATTGTATCTGGAGTTGACTCCAACGAAACAAAAACCTACAAGTACAAGTCATATCACATTACCAGAATTAAATCCTAAATTGCTCCAGGCCACAGAGCCACTTTACAAAGACAAAAAACACCCATTTTTACAGTTGGTATAGTCTTCACAATCATATGTTAATTAAAAAAAGGTAGCAAGCCGTGTGCTTTTCTCCAGCTATTGATTGATAAAGCAATACAAACCGAAGCCTTAATCCCAAAGATGGGTCAGCTAAAACCAACAGTTTGGACTCTAAAAAAGCAATACAACACAAATATTTTTTATATTCCTATGTGCCACGATTTAACAACGATTTTTGGTGTATTAACAAAGATTAAACAGCTTGAGTTGGACAACATTAGTGCAATGACATTCATTTATGTTAACATATCTTTTACTGCCTCACGTTCCTTACATATTATAGATTTCACTGATACCATTAGTCTACGTATTTTTTCCCCTCTCACAATTCATAAGACATACACATACCACCATCGTTTCACAGTACTGTTTTAACTTCTTTAGCTGTCAAAACACAAATTTGACAGTTAATTGTTGTATGCATATCTATAAATATCACTAAAGTAGCAACCACTTACATCATACTGTCCACATGGCAACTTTACAAGAAAATATTTCCCTCCTAAATAAAATATGATGTCATTATATTTTTCTTTGGTTTCAAATTTTTTTCACTTAATTTTACCTCCTCTCAATTTATCTATACTCTTTAATTTATATATTTTCCTTCTATCACCAACTATCTATATCTAATGCATCTTTCCCGACCCTTATGCTTCATAAAATATATAGAATAAACACTTTATGTTTCTTATATGAGGTAATTAAGTAATATGAATACATAAAATATACATTATGTATTTCAAAGCAATATTTAATGTAGTGCATCGCACAAGGCTAATCGCCTAATCTAGTCAATTAGTAAAATTATATGGAAAAGCTACACTTTTGAAAATATACATTGTACGGAGTATTATACTTTGAAAATATCCATTGAAACCTATACAACAATAATTTACATTTGCAAGGTTAAAAAGAAATATTTTAAATTGACATCACCCACACTGTACAATGATATACTCCGTCAGTCTTCTAATCACTGTCCTCTAAGGCTTGGGCATGCATATTAAGAATATATGTATAATGTAGGCTTTTTGGTAGATAGTGGAAAATTACTAGGGGGTAGCAAAAATTCTAGGTACTGGGAATTGAACAGGTTAGGAATTGATGGTTTTGGAACCGGAATCGATTAGGAACCAGAAGGTTTGTAACCAAAATTGGACCAGGTAATGAGTTAAGGAACTGGGTTTTCATTCCCATTCTCAGTTTTTGGAACCGGAAACCGGTTGGGTACCCAGTTACCGACACATATAAAAATATATATGTATTGGAAAAACCAAAACATGTTGAATGTATATAGTTAGTAAATAATTAAAGCTTACATGTTGAAGGTACACAGTTAGTAAATAATTAAAGCTTTAAAAAAAATAGCTTTTTTTTTTGGATAATAAGGAGAAGGGCCGTACTGGTCGGAACCTCTCATAGGTCCTCCCAGCTCGTGTACTTTGGGAGTGAGGGAGAAAGGTAACAGAATCCCCACCCCCTAAGTAGATCTAGTGGAGTTTGATCCCACAACCTCTTGGTTGTGAGATTCAAACTTTCCCACTAACCAAGTAAATTAAATAAAAAAAAACAAAACAAACAAACTTAATGCACAACAAATAAAAGTATTAAAAGCTTGAAAATGAAATAAACGGAAAAAAAAAATATATTATAATTTGTATGGTTCTTCAACAATTATATATATAACCGGGCATCCAGAACCAAAATCAATACCCAGCGGTTCCAAACCTAACTCCGAAATTTTAATAACAAGTCATACCGATTCCAAAATTTTGAGACTCGATTCCAACCAATTCCGGGTCCGGTTATTTAAACCGGGTACCTTATTCGCTCACCCTAAAATTTATGAATAATGGAGAAAGATATAGCAAAGGACCCACATCACCACATATTATAAGAACAGAGAAACAGTGAGGTAGTTATGGTAGAGCCCAAAATCACATAAAATTGGGTAAGGAAAATTTTCCATATAAGGTAAAAAAAAATAATAAATAAATAAAATTATATAAATAATAGTTTATTTTGGGACAAAATATATGTGGACAAAGGGAGTAATTATTATGAGCATCACCAACCATCAAACAAAAAAAAAAAAACATTTCATGGCACCAAACCAATGTATAAAATCATCTCATGGGTACTTGGTACATATCATGCCTCCATTTTTGCAAAAATCAACTACTTCTACTTTTAGTTCTAACTTAAAAAGCTATTTTCTCCAAAATAATATTGATAAAAAAAATTAAAGAAAAAGCAATCAAGAGACATCTTTTTTGTAGAGGTTTAAACAGGCACCACTAGTGGCATATTTTCAATAGAAAAAAAGAATAAGAAAAATTTGTTGTAGGAGAGAGGAGGATTAGTAATTTTGGAACTGTTCATGAGCAGAATAAAGTTTAATGTAAAAATATAATGTCATGACATAGATGATGTGAATGAGAGAGAGAGGAATGATAGTGAAAGTGAAATGTTTAAAGACTTTAAACATAGGCATTATAGTCAAATTGCATAACCCCATCATTGTGGATGTCAGCTAGCCTAGTAGGTATATTCTTGGAAGTTGTGCCTAAGAGTCTAGGACCTAGGTTCAAATCTTGTCTACATCACAACCCTTTTCATACACCAAAAGCATAGCCCTTGTCATTGATGTAGTTACAAATTCAAAGTTTTTCAACAAGGAGAGTGATAAAAGATAGAGGAATCAATCAACAACATTTATGTAACAGGTAGAAGAAGTATGCTCATTTGTTCAAGAAAAAGAAATAGATGAATCAGGTTTTCAAAAAAATAAATAGATGAATCAATTTAAAGCCAACAAGATGTTAGCTTAACATTTAATAATGCAAAAATGGTATAAATTCCCAGACAACCTCTGGATATTCAATTTAACTTCTTTTTCCATTTTGACACTATACATACACACCATTTTGATTGTCTTTTCTATGATATATATTAAAGAAAAACATAATGTGGGATCTTGTTGAATTCATATCGGTATGTACTTTCATAACAATTATACTACCTCCGTTTAATTGACACCATTCTATTATCACGCTTGCCAATGCACCATTTTAACTATCAATATCTCTAA
The DNA here is from genome assembly GCF_001683475.1 of Chenopodium quinoa. Lineage (NCBI taxonomy): Eukaryota > Viridiplantae > Streptophyta > Magnoliopsida > Caryophyllales > Amaranthaceae > Chenopodium > Chenopodium quinoa. Next base: position 7,332,052 of record NW_018742390.1, read on the forward strand.
TTATAAACTTTGTAAAATTATAAATTAAAAGAAAAAAAAAATAGATATTATTAAAATAGACATTAGGACGATTCAAACAAACTCCCATATGACTATGCTTTATCGTAGCTATAGATCACAAAAGTTAGTCAAATTATAGTTTGTGAATAGTGCAAAAGACAGATGGTGTCAACTGTCAACTAAAGAAAAACGGAGGAAGTAAAAAAAATTATAATTTTACATGTAAAAAGTTAAATCACACGGATTTTGTTATTAAGAAATTGTACGTTTGCAAGTGGAAAAAGTCAAATATAGTAAACAATCAGATAGAAACGAGTAAAACAGACTATAGATGCTTGTCAACTTTCTCTATACCATCACAAATTTCCTGGACTTCGTCCTTAACACATTACTTTCAATCAACCGCATCAGGGCCAATATACAAGAATGATCATATTCAACTTCCTTATACAGCAGGGCTAGATAAAAAATGTCATATATATTCAGAAAGATCAGGCTCTATTCACTTTAAAATAAACTGCTTGACTAACACTATTCTTATGTCCCCTTCTTTTATCACTTTTCTCACCAAATATAGAGGAATACCTTTAGAAGAGACTCCATTGAAGACTTGAATTTTACAGGGCTATCCTCCATAAAGATTAGCCAACCAATTATATAATAAAAAGTTGTTCTGCTACGAGAGCACCTATGCTCTTCCAGAAATGGAAAGTGGTCCCTCTGAAATTAAAAGGTCAAAAATAGAGTCAAAACCACTTTTGAGCTTAAGTTCCTCAGCTAACAAAATAGGGAAATGACAGATTGAAATACATTAGACGAACAGTACCGTGTGGTTTGCGACAATGAACTTGACTGTGTCCAGCCTCAGAAGAAACTTTCCAGTCATATAACTGCAAAACAACCAAAGGCTACATCAGTTTACTTTTTCTAGGTTTTTCTTATACAATAAGCAGTATAGCAATCTAGGTGAACATAATTACTTACCCAGAAGCCAGCTCCAAGAATAGACTCAATGTATGATCAATAACTTGTTCACTCTACATACAAGAAGAAAAGCAGAGGTTAGATGAATATATAAATCTACTGAGAATAAATAAGCAATCAAGACCCACCTCTGTATAACATTTTAAATTTGTTGCAATCTTGCTCACAATGACATTTAGTAAAACTAAATGATCATTAAGCCCTAGAAGCTCCGATAATCGAGCATATAACTGCTGCACCCAAAGATAAGAGTCTTAAGCACAACTTTAGAGATAAATATTGTGTGGTAATCATATTATATTATCTTGTTACCTTGGACGAATGCATGGCCTGGTCACCAATATAACACTTTCGGAAATTCTGGAAAAACATTAGTATTGCACGATCTAACCTCTGCTTGCTAATTTCAGAATATCTCTTCAACATGCAAAAAATTAAAGGTTATTTTACATTGAAAAGCAAGATAGAATAATAGGAAAAGAACCAAAAATAGTCACACGAGGACCCAAAATTTCTCTCAACTTTTACATGCAGTTAATGTACATAAAAGTACGGAAGAAATAATAACCTTCCCACTCGCATTCAAAAAAGAAACACCAATAAAAAATTCTAACAAAATGGACCAAGTTTCCAACAAAAAATTCTGCAACCTGCTAAAAATGACGTTGAAAACTAAACTCTGCAAAGGCGGTGTTGGGAATCAAAATGACTAAAACTACTCCAGGTATTAAATCCCTGTCGTTAACAAGGTAGCAAGATTGCAGAGAAACCTAAGTTCCTTTTCATCAGCTTGCAGACATAATGAATATAAATTCTTTTACACTGTCTCAGAAAGTTCTACTGTGGTACACTAGGATTAGATTTAATGCAACTAGATAGTGGGCTAATACTCTAATAGTTTATTTAAAATACAAGATGTGAGAAGAGAAAAATAATAAAGAGGATAGGAGTGGGAATCATGAGTGGAGAGAAATAATTAGAATCGTAGTAGAGGGGAGCAGGGAACCAAGGGAGGAGAGATAATTAAAAGTAGTATAAAGTTTCCAAATTGGACAAGTGTAGCACTTAGAAGATAAAACAACAGGAGTACAAAATATTAAGTCACAATGCTAAGGATGTTGTAAAGTTAAAATCCAAAATACTGAACCATCAATGACACTTGTGCGGCTGAAAAACAGGATGGAACAATGGGAGGCAGAAAATATGGAACAATAAAATTTGGTTCGAATCCTGCCTCTTAAAAGATGGAGGGGAGCAGGAAAAGAGGAAAATTGGTCATTATTTAACCGTAGGCATCTTGCCAGGAAGTTGGTGGGCTCATCATAAATTAGGTCGGGGTGGCTGGTGGTGGTATACTACCATAATGAAACTGCCTTTTTTTTTTTTTTTTTTTTTTTTTTTTTTTTTACGTATGTACTGGAGTTATAACATTTGAATTTCTCTTACATTCTACATTCCAAAAATCATTTCTGAGAATTCTATTTAATAGACGAAACATCCTTAGTACACAGCTGAGGAAAAAAATCAGTAAAAGTAAAAGATTAAAAAGTCAAATTTAAAATTAAAAATTAAAAATAATATTCTGAGGGTTTTTTTTTTTTTTTTTGGAGTTAGAGAAATAAAGTTAATAACTCATTAATATGATATGTAACACAGTTTGTGACAGAATAAACACCTACAACTTTCACAGCTTTTACCTGACTATAAATTTCAAACACGCAATCTGCAGACTTTTCAGAACCAGTTCTTTAAAAATGGTATAGAAAAATAAGAAAAAAGTAGTTTCAAACAAACAAAGTCACAGCAAAAGAAGACCAAGAATCATCCCTCATTGAAGAAGAGTCAAACACTATACATCTGTTATCAGGATAACCCCTTACAGAAAATGAAGCATGACACAAAGAAAATACAAAAATGAAAAAATAAAAATAAAAATCTCAATCAGAATCCATGAGCAAATAAAATAAAATTAAGCTACTTCCTATTTTCTACAATACCAAAATATCACAGCAAGTGCTGCTTATTTAAACACAATCCCCCACCCACGCCCTTCAACAAAAGGATTTTTTTTGAAATCCTTTCTGATGGATCTACCTAAAGAGCCAGTTTTTGTTGACATAAGCCAGGCCAAGAAATAAGGGGATGATGGGATCCAGAAGGCTGTTAGAAAGTGTAAGGTGGCAATATGTAAGTATATAATCAGGATAAGTGGGATTTGAGGATTGCTGTAATGACAAGCTGTGAAAGCAGAACAGAACAAAAGAGGAAAAAGAGGATAGTAGCGATTTATTGATTGTGTACTGTTTTTCTTGGGAGAGTGTGAACCTCTTGAAAGCTCATTGTTATCATCATCATTTATTTTGCAGCCTGAATATTATTAAAATTATCTTTTTACTTGATTTCAATGTTTATTTGTGATTAAGCTCATTTAGACTATCTTGCATTAGAGTTTATCTCACCTTTCCCACACAGTAGTCTGGTACTATATCAATATCAGCCACTTGGGAGGATCAAGACTTGCAGGTTGGTCATTACTGATTCACAATGGATCCCACATTCCCACGTGTCCCATAATATTTGCACCAGATCATAAGTTACTGATGCTTCCAGCTACTAGTATCTAACCATCTAGAGTGCACCAATCCACATTCCACAGTTGCCTAGAAGGACACTAGATCATAACACATTGGGGTGCCTGCAATCTTTGCTAAAAGCACTTAATAAAGATCGCTGTGATACCTTACTGAGTAATCCACTGTCTGCAATCTTCACTAACTGCAGAACACGTGCTGAAAGTTCAGCATCAATTACCTCTTGTGACTCTGTACTGCAATAAAGTAAGATAATAACAATTATTTTCCACCCAAAAATAACATGGATATTTATAGAAGAATTCAAGCATAAACTGTCTGTTATACCTACTGCCTGTGCATTGCTTGATTTTGAGAATAGCAGCAATAATATGAACAATCCATGCAAGTTTGGCTTCAATAACAGATAGCTCTTTGATATCACTGGTAGGCATTTGAGCTCTTTCCTGTAACATAATACTAGTAAATAACTTCTAAAACACTGCCAACATGAATAACTCAGAAGTCTCATTCACAAATCAATTCAGAGTACCGTATAACTCTGCAGGATAGGCTCTATGACATTAATTATATATAGGCTGCTGCGTTCATACTGCAAAATAACGTTAATAAACAAAATCAGTGCCAAAACAAGAAATAACAGTGATTTTAGTAGTTTATTGCTATACGCCTATACATGTATCCATGGAACAACTACCAATTAAGATACAAACATTTTAAACAACAATTCATACTCTAAGAAGAAAATCAACGCAAAGGAAAAGGAGCAACCTGGAATCTGCAAAGATAAGGAAAACAATCAAGCTGGTCCTGAAGAAGTTCAACATTGTCGAGGGGATTCTCAGAGAAGTCATCAGGAAGCACAGCCTAAAAAGCAAAATTAAAAAGGATAATTAAACTTTCATATCAGAATTAGAAAGTGAAACTAAAGAACACTAGCAAAAGTTTCATTTTGAGACAAAACCTGCACAGAGTCAAATCTGGAGGTGATAAAACCCTCGGTGATCTTTGGCACGAACTCATCAAGCAAACTTGGAGCATCACCTTTTAAATATGGTACAGAAGTTACCAACCTCGACCACAGCCCCAGAAGATAGTATACGCTGCTGCTGGCCCACTTATACACCATTCACAAGGTAAACAATAAGGGTCATGGCAACTCGTGAAGCATCAGCAGTAAAAGAAATTTATCAATGAATTAACTGGGAGACAATACTTTCCAAACAAAGACAGGATAGGAGTAAAAATATATCAGCAAGATCTCAGATAAAAAGAAGACAGCTCTTTCAACTACAAGGATTACGGGATTAGATAAAGTTAGGACAGCACACCCTTCAATTGAAGAAAAGTCCATTAAAGCAAGAGCTTTTTAATCCAAAATAAGTGCTGCTTTATAATACTTTGAGAGAATACAAACTTTAAAATCTCCACCCAATATGAAGTTCCACATTAGTATATTTGGATGACTAAACGACCAACATAAAAACTATATCCCTTTTTGCTTTTTCTCCCTCCAGTACATCAGCCCTCTTCTCTCCGTGTCACAACATTTTCCCTCTTACAATTTTTCCTCTTTCCATCCACTTAAAACCCCATGCCAATAGTCCCTCTAATACAAATTAAGTGTTTGAGATTCAACCACATAGAGCAGACTAAGTAAGGATCTCATAGGAATCCACAAAACTAACCTGCCAGGATTGTAACGATTTTGATGTGAACTCAGCCACGAGATGTATCCAATCACTGTAACCTTCCATATTAACAAGTTCTGACAACTGTAATACAGACATAGAATTACCGAGTTGGCAGTGAGAAAAACATACTGTGTTATTAATCATGTGACAACAGACCACAAAAAATGCAAAAGAAGGAAATGGAAAGCCAGCAGCGTTCCTTTAGAAACAAACATAGAATCATCTCGTCTGCCTTTGTTCATTAGAAAAACATAGTTATAGTGATCATGAGATTCATGACAACAATGCTGGTAAAGAACAAGTGCCCATTGCCAAAATTCACCATACTAACAAGTCAAGAAACTGCTAGAAATTCCACAAATAGACTCCAAATGATCTATCCAGTTGATTTACAGAAACCACTTTCCAATGATTCTACAGCTACATGTTTGGGAAGAAGAGACCTTAAAGGCAGTGGATCACTCTTAGGTCTCAGCCTCCCTGAGACCATCTCCACTTAGAAGATAATACTCATGCCGTTAGGATTTTCAATATTCAGGTAAGAGCACTGGAGCTATAATCATCCTAGACTAGAGCATCGCCAACAACAAAACAAGATTCTGATCAAAAGGATGCTCTTCCAAACAAGTTTATTTTTTTATGATTAACTATTAAAGAATCAGAATACATTAAACTTTTCTTTCTACATAAATTTTCCATGTCTTCACATGCCAGATTTGATTTAGCAAATCACTCAAGAAGCAGAATTTTGGCTCCTAAGTTTTCAACAAGGTTTTTAATTTCTATCCGCTTCTAATTTTTATTCTTCATAATATAGCAATATAAATTAACATGTATCTGTAACAAAGATCCATTCAGTGAGGAACAACTGAGTAAATGAGTGGTAAAATCAGTCACTAACTCCATGCAGAAGGGCTTCAATGCATCACATACAAATGAAAAGATATATATGCATATGTTTTACCTGATAATTCACTCTAAAACGACCAAGAAGACGGCAAAACTCATGGTAGTTATCATGTTGCGCAAGACCTGTAAAAAATTTCACAGGAAATGAAAAAATGAAATACAAAAAACAATGCAAATAATAGCCAAGCCTTCAAAAGTCATGAAATTTAAGTAAAAGCTAAGACTATTTAGAAAGAGCATAAAACCCAAGTGATAACATGATGAACCTATATTTAAGATACATTATTGGGAAATTCTACAAGGTGATCTTGTGTTTTGCAAAATTTTATATGGTGGGATTTTTTTCCCCATGGTGAAATTGAGTATTTGCTTAACATTCTGTGACCTTGTATAGCATAGTCTGTTAAAATTCAATTAATTAATCAACTTTTTTTCTATATCATCCCTTTATCTCCATGACCAACGACCACCACCGTCCTTCACAACTATCGACCACCCCCTTCCTCCATGACCATCAACCACTGCCCCCTTCCACCATAAGTTACCACCACCCCTTTCTTGCATGAACACTGACCACACTGCCCAGCCTCCATGACACCCACCCAGACCACCCTCCCTAGAAAAACTGGCAATCGGTACCCAAAACAGCCACTACCTCCACCCCTTCAGATTTACTATTCTGGTTGTACAAACGTTCACAAAAGTCATACTGAATTGGAGAAAAGCCTCAAAGGCCACTGGCAATAGATAGAACAGATGTAATAAAACAGCCCAGTTCCATTAGCAAGTATTAACAATAAATTCAGCAAATTAAAAACAAAGCTGATTTACCAAAATAGGAATATATATACCACAGATATCAGAAATACTAATCTTCTTTCTTCATGATATTATCATCTTCAATGCATAAAATAATAAAGCTCAAGACACTAAGGCAATAGGGATTCAACTACACCTAAGTGCTCCTAGGGTGCACCTCATAGAAGTGAGGAACGCTTAACAAAATTACAGATGGGCTTAAAAAACTATAATATACTCAGTATATGCATTAAAGAATTTTACAGCTTCAGTAACATGACTATTCTCAAAGACATAATAAATGAGCAATCTTCATTTTTCTTGCCCATAGGAAGCTCCATACACATGCCATAATAAGAGCCACACCAAAAACACTTTTAACATTTTACTAATTAATTTTTTATTTCTTTAGACAAAAATCAGTGTCTTCAGGTTGTAAAAACTTTTCCATATACGCTGTAATAAACATTGAATGAGCAAAAAGTACCTTGTCCACTTTGTAATATTTCTTTAGTTCCTGTCATTAGATGGGCCAAATATTTGGAACGCACACTATCAGAGAAAACAGAGCGCCTTACTGAAGCCAAACGCACTAAGCATTCGAGAGCCTGAGAACATAAGAAAGAATATTTAGGAACAGGTCAACAAATTAAGACTTAAGAGACACCTATGACTTATAATAATCAAATAGCATAGAGAGAAGGGAGAAAACTATGTAAAATGTAGATAGAAATATAAAACTGTCTTATTATTCATCATCATATATAGTGATATATATGTACAAAGATAACTACCAAAATGATAATGAACAACACAAATTTACAACACTTCCCCTTGGATGTTCATTATCTAAAACAATACAATATCTATTAATGCGCATGAAATGCTAATTTTCAGTATTTAAGAAAAGAAAATTTCCAATTTTCAATATGACCATTGGTATGGAGTCCCTTTATATACCAATTGCAATACCATTATGCTTTGGCGACCAACAGAGGCATCACAGCGTAATCTCTATGCAACTGTGCTCTCAATGAAGTACATCATCAGTTCAAAATGACCATTGTCAACTAGCGAGTCAAAAACATCCAATGAGCTACTGTAATATACAACAATAACTACTGAAGCCTCAGGGTGATGTTACAAAGCGTAACAGTACATGAAAAATTAGAAAAGCAATACTGCTATGTTACTAGGACTTTCAAACTCATGTCGGACGTAGATACTTATCTATGTGTTAAACTCAGCTAAATTATATAAAATTAAAAAATAAATTTGAACCCAATTTAATGGTCTAAAATGAGGTTTCACTAATACCCATGTCACAGTGTCACAAGAATTTGACACAGGTACATGAGGATTTAAGGTGATAGAGGTTAAATGAAGAGTTAGAGTAACATAGGTTAAAAGATACAGAGCCAAACAGTTCAACAACCAACTTTCTATAGAAAAGTTCAACATCAAAATAAAAATTGAAATGATAAATGTATCATAAACCTCCTTTGAAATTGGGGGCTGTGTGATAGCGTAGTAGTCAAAAAATATTTTTAGTGTTGAAGGATCTTCAAGAATAGGTTTCCAAGAAGATGGAACCTGCAATGAGACCAAGAGTCTATAATCATCATTCAAAGTAATAAAAAAAAACATGACGGACATTGTCTTTGTTCAAGCATCAAATCCGTATTATAACAAGGTTTTTAACAAAAGGGAATTCTGACCTGGACAGCACCAAACTCTTCAGAGCTCTCATCAACAGTTGTGCCAACAAAGTCAAAAGATAAACATTTCAGCGCAAGTGAAAGTGCCAGCTCTTGCAACTTGCTTGTCGCTGCATGAAGTTTTATTAGAAATCATTGTGGTTAGAGAAAATTACGAAATTTCTACAATGAGAGGACTATTTGAAAAGGAAAACAAGAAAATTAAGAAAGACGACTAGATGATAAGACATATTACAATCACTAGCAAGTTGCTGCAAGGACGTTAGGGAAATTTGGAAAATTTGAAAAAGTGATTGATCCCTGAAGGAGCATGCTACCCTCCGATGATGAGTTGCTGGTAACCCTGAATTAGGCTACAAATCAAAAGCAATGAACATAAATGTATTCAGGTAAAGTTAGCTAAAAAACTGGAGTAAAATAAAAACATTGATTTAATGCAAAATGTAATGAGCATACAATTAGCAACAATTGATTTTACATATTGCACATAGAAATATAGAAAAACACATTTCATGACAATTAGAATTATTAACCATGCTTTCAAGATTCAAGTATAATTCCCAACTGCTCAAAAAAAATCCACTAGCAAGGACAAGTAATATGCACAAGTCACATAAATCTTATGTAGCTTTAGGATAATCTTAACAAACTTCATTGCTTCAGATAAACAGTGGGAAAATTTTTAAAATTGGCTAACGTATACACCATCACCACCACAAAGATATAGATTCCACCTATAGGTAGGGACTAGGAATGTCCAAATGTAACAGCCTTAACCTAGGCAATGCAATACTTTCTATGGAAGTATGGAACCCCATAGAAAACATGTTTTTAATACAATCGAAGATATTTAATATGTGTGAAATTCAATGTCGGTCCAGCCGTCTAGGGCAATGGAGGCTGCGGGATACAACCAAACTTAGTCACATTCAGAAGGATGAGAACATACCGAACAAAACAGAGTACATAGAGTGCCATTTCAGTATTAAAACTTAGAGTGGGTCAAACAAGGTTGTAGAAACGTTAGATGGTTAGGAGTTGCTTATAAGACCACAACTGAGTGAGTTAATTATTTTAGGTTGGTTTTACAAAGTGATGAAGACATTGACCAAAATTTAAATTACTTCCTCCGTTTCTTTTTAGTTGCTACACTTTCTTATTTTGGAAATTGTTGATTAGTTGCAACACTTTCCATTTTTTACATTTCCTTCTCTCTATCTCTCTCTAACCTCTAATTTTTCTCTCTCTCTCTCTCCTGTTAAAAAGTTGTCTAGGAGACCGTGAAAAAGAAAAATGTAGCAACTAAAAAAAACGGAGGAAGTAAATGATTACGTCTGTGTGGCTCAAATGAAAATTGATACATTGTGCAACAATTGTGTGCCTTAAAGGTTTAAGAATACCTTACAAGATTCTATCATACCAACTTTTTAAGAAATTAGAATGTCGGGCATATACGAATTATCATACTATAAATTTGGGAATGGTAAAGATGTGACGACACATAAAAACAGTATAGTTTGAAGAGGAATGGTAAAAATAGTCAATACATAAAAATAGTCAATTTTAAGAATTCTAAAGAATGTACCAATGCGAACAACAAACCTGATTTATCTCAGAAACAAGCTGGTTTAATATCTTCAGCCCAATAGCATAGTGATGCGGTGTTGCCTGATATGTTTACAAAAAGGAGAATAAGGATTCATTCACAAAAATAACATGCTAAAATTTTAATAAATTTCTTCAAATAAGAGGTTATAAGAATTTGCAAGTTCTGTAGCATCTCCATCCTCCAATCAAAGTATAATGCTCAAAGATCAATTTGAAGGTACTATTAGTTAGATAGTACAACAATGATGATAGTTTGCTCCATCAACAGCAAAATTACTACTCCTAGAAGGGTTGGACTGGCCATAAATAGACACTACTGCAGTATATCACCAACAGATCAGACATAACAAAAGAACATTGGGAAACCACATTTGAGGTTAAAAATATATCTTTAGTGTGTTGCTCCTATTGAGCTTCAATCCAACTAAATTTTTCCATGAACAACATATAATGAGTTGCCATAAAGTATTTTGCTAGTGTATTTTGTTTGAGTGTTTCAGAGCTTTCAGTCATTAACCTTGCTACAATGTTTACCAAAACAATTATTAAAACAGAAGTCACAAGACAAATTTAAAGTTATTTGCTAAATAGAATATTGTCAAATCTTCTATAGAGGCTCCGTTATATCCGTATGTGCCTAAGAAATCGACAAATTTACTGTGATAGGTTACCTTACTCAAGGAGAACTATAAAACAAAAATTCAGAGACCATTTCTCAAACTCAAGCAGTTATGTCTTTTGGTTTATAAAGGGCGTAGCTTTGCACAAATTCAGAAATATTTACTCTGTCAATTAATAAGTTTGTATGAGCACAAAAAGATACAGCCTGCTTATGGACCTCTTTTATCAATAAATTGACAGCAAAATCAAAGATTGGAAATTTGTTGATTACAGAATTGTAGCTCACTAAAATAGCGACTACTAATACTTGTATGAACCCCATCAACGACAAGGTAAAGAAGTCATGAACTTAGGTTGTACATGTACATAGTTAAACCTATAACTAGTTGAGCAGCTACAGTGCTATGTACGGTCTCTCAACAGGAAAAATAAATAAATAATAGAAAGAAAGCAACAAGATTTTGTAGAAGAGAGGTTCAAAACCTAAAAAATCAAAATATGAAGTAAAAGAAAAAATGATGAGGACTAAAACTTATGGCTAGTCTAAATAAAGAAAATACAAAGTATAATTTATTGACAGATCACAGCAACAATTTTCTACTACTTGTATGTGACAATGGATAGCAATCTGTTTGCCATCTCTTCTTCTGAAGACCATTTCCTTTTCCTTTTCTTTTTTGTTTTTTTTGTTTTTTTGGACAGGAAAGACCATTTCCTTGAAGCTGCTATGTTAGTGTGAAAACTATAGTTTATGTGAAGTGCTTGCTAACTGGAACAAGCTTTAGAGACGACTAAAAGGAAGCATCAGGACTTATCTATTTAACACCTGTTCTTGAGTACTGTGTCAACCTTACAAATGAAATCAACAAGTACATTTACAACAATAAGCACCTGGCTAAGAAAGTTCATGGACTCTTTAACCACGTCCCTGAATCTATCATCATCAAACCAACCAAACTTTGTGAGCCGGCACAGTAGTTGAATGAGAGACTGTATCACAAAGTGTTGTAATTCCGGCCCTCTTGTAGCCAAATAGTTTATCAAGTAATTCCCTTGCACAAAAATAAAAAAAATATAAACAAAGAGATCAGACAAGAATGAAAAGGTGAACTCAAAGCTGAGATTAGTCTTATGCCAGTATTAGCAAGAATTGCAACCGTCCCTGTAGTTTGAATCACCCAGCTCTACGAGGCATTTATATTATAAACCAATGAATCATTTCTACAACAAATAATATAGATCAATGAACCATTTTAGAAAATTCGGTACCACTCCATCACCAAATGTATCACTAACAATAACACACATAATGACACAAGGACTGCAGATAAAATTATGGAAACCTACTGTTCAGTTAGTGGAATTGATTTTATTAACCCCAAGCCAAAGCATAGATAACCTCAACTCCACTCACAATACTTTCACAGCTTAACTGACATAAATCTTAGTACCTTACCATTGCAATTTTGTTTCCATTTGACCTTTAATCAGGAAATGGGAAAACAAGAATCATAATTGAATCATGTTTGCTGTAGTCCATTTCTCAATACTGAAAAGTTGTGCATCAGTGTGGCTTTCAGATTTGTTTAGTCAATTCTACTATTATATCCAATTGAGCACTTCATTGTCCATTAACTAGAAATTTGATGCAGATCATAGTGAGGTAAATGTACTTTCTATTTTTACATAACAAACAAATAAAGAATATGTAGAATAACGAACTTTCACAATTCAAATTTAAACTAAGTTGCTATTTTGCAGCTATCTCGCATACACAAACTGAATTTCAGTTCAATAATTCAACATAGTTCCTCATAGGATGCTACAGGCCAACATGCAATATAAATTCTAGAAATTCTAAGAAAACAAAAGATAATTATTTTTTAAGCTAAATCTATGACAGAATTAAAAAAAAAAAAAAAAAAAAAAAAAAAAAAAAAAAAAAACAATAACTAAGTACTAACTCAAATAATTAGCCAAAATAGGATCTAATTTGCACGACAACATCATTGTATTTTCCAAATACGCATCTAACTCCCCTTCTCAAAAAAAAAAAAAAAAAAAAAAAAAACTTCGCCCTCAACAAATACCCACATATGAATTATGACAATATTCTGGAGTTGTACCACCAAAGTATTAAATGAAACATCATCATCTTCACCCATAGTTTCCCATGAATCAAGGAGTAAAATTATCTTGTGCAAACAATTAATGCATTGCGTCAAAAGTTTGACATTGGCTGGGAATTCGTTACTTAATAGCAGCGAAAATTGTACAACAAAGTTCTAACATTTTTTAATGCAACACAAAACAAATCGTTCCAAGTAAAAATCCAGATATAATCAAAACGACCCAACTGCGCAAAACTGATGCAAAACAGGATATCGAATGAGTTATCTAAAGTTAAGTCGGACAATGGATCAATTTGAGAAATGATCTCCCTATATGATGCAGATCATGGTGAGGTAAAAGGGATATAATTTAAGAAGTTTGCAGCTATCTCAGCTTACACAATTTAAACTAAGAAGTTGCAAAAGAAGTGCCTTCTCAGTCAAACTTCAAATTCAATTAACTTAACATCATTCCTCATAAATTACTACAACATAATGCCTTTTATATATGCAATATAAATTCCACAAAGTTTCATATGTGGCAAGCTACTTCGTGTGGCTGGGTTACTTGGTCAAGGGATACTGGATAGTCAAGGGTTACTTGGTCGGTCAAGGGTTACTGGTCGGTGTTTTGGTGTGTGGTAGCCAGCCACACAAAAAATGCACTGAATAAATTCTAGCATATTCTAAGATAAAAAAAGATAACTTTTTTATAAAACCAAAACTATAACAAAGAAAACAATAATAACTCATTATTATCTTTAACAATTACCCAAAAGATAAAAATTAGCAAACTTGGACCTAATTTGCACAACATCAACATTGTATTTTCTAGATACACATCAAACTGTTACTAAAGTTGCCCATATGTAGTTACCACATTGTTAATCTATGTTACATGGACTCGGGTACCCATGTCCAACACAAGCATTCGACTCTGCTATTATGGTAAAAGTTCCATGATTTTGAATTAAAATTGAAGTATCCAAGTTTCATACCTATATCCATCTATAGTCCTACATAAGTACTTAAAGTAAAATGAAAAGTTCGGATAACATAGGTCCTAATGCCTCATAAACAAGGGTATGGCACAATCATACTAAAAAGAACCACTATTAAAAATTAAACCATCTAAACACTATCATACACAATCTAAATCAGGGTTCGAATAAAATTGGTATTCTAGATAAATTAATCACAAACTATATACTTATTAACCAAATGTGACTAATAACACACACACATAACTAAATTTTAAGGGTGAATGGGAATATAAAAAAAAATGGCATTCTATAAAAAAAAATCACAACCATACATATCATATATATTGCAAGAAATGTGACACATTATATCGAACATCCTAAAATGGCATATGTGACTAATATTTACGGATAAAGGGAGATTAAAAACAAAGGCCATAGACAGCTGCACATACTGATATCAAGGCGAAGCTGCAATGACAGTGAATGATCTGTAACTTGTTTCAACAAGCTCGAACTCGCGAGCATCAACGCATACGGTGTCAATGCATTGTCTAGAATGTACTGGCATTGCGGAATATACTCGGAATTCATCGAAAAACATTTCAAAGTATTCTCAGCATGAGCTCTTTCCGCTGAGTCTTGTGAATTATATAGCCTCTCACATAATGCCTCCAATTGTTGCAAACTTTCCATGATGTTGCACTCAAATCCAACTCCTTTCACAAACAATTATCACCAACTTAATCTCCAAACATTCAAAATCATAACTTTAATCAAAAATCAAACTTTATCATGAAAATACCCTAATTACTCCTCATTTACTTACTATGCTACAATTAAATCCACAAAATATAGCCTAAAATTTCGAAAATAAATAAACAATAAACAAAATAAATCATCGAAAAGCGTGAAGATCGATCGATTACCTTGCTACAAACAGAGATTGGAATTGAAAGTTGAGATCAACGAGTCAAATCGATTGATTGAGTGAATCAGTTTATCAGTGTTTTAGGGATGAAATGAGAAAGAAAGGAAAATTTACGTAAAGAGATTGCTGACATTGTTAAAAATGAAAGGGAAAGGTAAAAAGAAATAAATACATTGAGCTAAAAATGGAGGACATAAATACTATAATTAACTTCATAACTATAGATTAAATTTAAAAATGTTACCTTGAAAAAGAAAATAAAATAAATAAAAATAAAAAATATATATATATAAATAAATAAAATTTTAAAAAAATGATATCAACAATAGTTTTGGATGGAAAATTTTTAATAAGAAGATGACACGTGTATAGTTATTATGATGTAATCGGTAATTACTTTAGTATTAGTTATACATAGATCGAAGATTTGGTTAGTGAAATAAAATGATACAAAATATTTAAAATTTACTTCATATAAAACTTTTATTTTTCTCTTTCCAGTCGAATTCCTCCAATTTTTCCTCCCACTTCCCTTCATTTTCTTTGAATTCTCATGTTATTTATTCAACCTAATATGGGAACATGATTAAAACCCTTTCCTTTCATTTCTTTTCCACCCAAATCCCTTCAACCAAAAATGGCCTAAAGC
The DNA here is from genome assembly GCF_001683475.1 of Chenopodium quinoa. Lineage (NCBI taxonomy): Eukaryota > Viridiplantae > Streptophyta > Magnoliopsida > Caryophyllales > Amaranthaceae > Chenopodium > Chenopodium quinoa. The sequence continues at coordinate 7,347,646 of NW_018742390.1, forward strand.
AAACTTTATAAATAGCGTAAATGACCTGCTATTTTAACAAAATAATAATAATAAGTGTAAATGACCCTGCAATTGTTTTTAGGGAATTTTAGAAAACAATACCATAAAAAAGTCACGATTTTAATTATAACACCACAAAAAAAAACCCAAAAATTTTGATTTTATAACCACCTAGTGGATGCCTTCCAAAAAACCATTTTGTAAACCCCATCAAGTACACGTGTCACTTATATACTAGTTAAAAAACATAATTTAAAAACCTTTAAACCTTAAGCCAGCCAACAAGCCCACCACCTACAACCCCTACAATCCTATATCCCATCGTCGAATACCCCACGACCACCAAGCTCACTTGCCAGAACCTCTCCTTTATCGCCTAAACCGTCGGCACCCCCTTCTTTTAATGCCCACCGTCGAAAGTATCCCAACACTAGCAACACTGAAACACCCATCCCCAATTTGGTTTGGGTTTCAGATTTCGGCTCTGGGTGCGGGGTTTGGATTTAGGTGAGCGTGAGAGGGCTTTTGGGTCTAGATGAGGGCTGGGATGCGTCCGCGACGCCAGCAAGGCTAAGGTGGGATCTGAGCGGTCACCGGAAATGTTATGGTGCATATGTTAAGGTTTTTTTTTCCCAATATTCACTAGTAGAATAAATGTGATGGGAAGCTATTATTGGCAAGCGGTTTTAATAATCCGCTTCCCATTACTAATAAAAAAATAATAATAAAACCCATGAAATGGCAAGCGGTTTTGGCGCGAACCGCTTGCAATTTAACTAATGGCAAGCGGTTTTGGCGCGAACCGCTTACCATTAGTTAAATTGGCAAGCGGTTCAACCCCAAACCGCTTGCCATTTTAAAAAAAAAAACCCTAAAATCGTGCCCACCCCTCCCTTTATTTCTCTTTCTCCTCTTTCTTTACTCAGCTCTCTCTCTCTCTCTCTCTCTCTCTCCTCTTTCATTTTCGATGCTCTATCTCTCTCCTCTTTCTTTCTCCCGTTTTCCCCCTCTCTCCTCTTCTCTTTCCTTCAATCCTTTCTTCTTTCACTTTCTTTTTTTCTTTGTTCTTTCTCATCTCCAAAAAATCGAGCCAAAACCAAAAAAATTCGAGCAAATTCAACCAAAACATCAAGTTTTCGAGCAGATTGAGGACAATTTCGGGCAAATTTCGAGTACAATTTCAAGCAAATTCGTGCATGCGTTTGGGTGTTCAAGTTTTTTAGGTCAAATTCGACCATGAAAACTCTAGATCTAGAGTTTTTATGGTCGAATTTGACCTTTAAAACCTTAATTTCAAGCCCAAATTGGCGTTTTCATGGGGTGGGTGGAGGTCGTGGTGGGCTAGATGGTTTTTTTTTTAAGGTGGGTCGAATTTATTTTTTTTTAAATTTCGATTTTAGATTTATTTTTGGTGTGGGTACGGTCGTGGTGGGTCATGGGTCGTGGTTTGGGTGGGGTCTGGTCGTGGTTTGGTTGGGGGTCTGGTTGAGTGGGTGGGGGTTGTGGTTTGGGTTAGGGTTTTGGTGGGTGGGGGTTAGTTGGTGGTTCTGGTGGGTGAGGGGTGGTGGGGGGTCGTGGTGGGTTTTGGTGGGTTTCGGTGAGGGTTTTGGTGGGTGGGAGTTAGTTGGTGGTTCTGGTGGGTGAGGGGTGGTGGGGGGTCGTGGTGGGTTTTGGTGGGTTTCGGTGAGGGTTTTGGTGGGTGGGGGTTAGTTGGTGGTTCTGGTGGGTGAGGGGTGGTGGGGGGTCGTGGTGGGTTTTGGTGGGTTTCGGTGAGGGTTTGGTGGGTGGGGGTCATCAGTTGGGGTTCTGATGGTGGTGGCTGCTCGTGGGGGTCGTGGTGGGTGGTGGTGTTGGACGGTGGTGTTGGTGGTCGTGGCTGGAAGTCTGATCTGTAACATGAGTTTTTTTTTTTTTTATTATTATTTGTATTAATTTTTTTTTGAGGAATATTATTTGTATTAATTTTATTTATTAATTTTTTTTAATGTAAATGTAATATTACAACAAATAATTAATAAAAATATTAATGTTTTTACATATGTTTGGTTTATATATCAATTTTTGTGGAAAAAACCCAAAAAATTTTATTTTTTTATTTTTTATACCCATAATGGGCAGCGGTTTGGCGCTAAAACCGCTGCCCTTTCTCTAGTAATGGCAAGCGGTTCTGAACCGCTTGCCATTTAAATGGCTAATGGCAAGCCCCCTAAGCCCATGCGGTTCAAAACCGCTTGCCATTAGGGGGTTTGAACCGCTTGCCATTACGTTTATTCTACTATTGATTATGTCATTTGTTTTAAGTATTAACCCGGTGCAGCTCTTAGGCTACACTAGTTTTTTTTTTTAAAAAAAAAAATCATTGTTATACAGATACGTGTACATGGTGGGTCCCACTAACAGATTCCATCCAAGAATCTGTTAAGTGGTGGTGTAGGGAATATTTCAAACATTATCCCTAGCTTGAACCCCACTGTGATCATACACTAAATTACGGTGCCGTCCAAAGGGAAAGAAGATAGAGCAAAAGAGTCGCCAACAAGTTTTAGGAACTTGTAAACCGTTCACGAGGTGAAGGTTACACCCCTTAACGATCCAAGAGATCGTCAACTCCAATAGGTCTGGAACCATGACTAGTAGTTCGGGGATGAAGGTACAAATCCAACCTAAAAGAGATTGAACCTGCCCTAATAATAGGCCTCTACCTTTATTCTGATCGTATTCATGTGCGCTTTCTGACTAACATGCAATCATTAGGATTAACCCTAAACCTGTTTATCTATGTTGGTTGAATATTAATGCACAAATAAAACTATTATTGGCGACCACTTGAATTATAATCATAATAACAACCTAGACATGATTTCTATATCACAATAACAATGAAACCAATTAAAGCACTTACTTGGATGTCTCGTACCTCTTTCTAATAACAAAATACACGCGTAAGTAACTTCAAGGAAAATAATAATCAAAGAATTAAATTAAATAATTGAAAGAGAGATTTGGGACCAAACCCTCATAAATTAAACCTTTCACGTTTAGGGCGAAGGCAACTTCGAATATGGCTAGGTGTGTCTAGTGCTAATGAATGAAGAATTGTATTTGTAAAAGGCTAGTCTAGAAAGAGAGAGAGAATCAAGAATTTCTTGATGAGAGTTGGTGAATGAAAAAGGAGTTTTTAGAAGATTATTTATAGAGAAAATCAGCCAAAAAGATAAAAAATCGAAACAGAGTTCTGACGCGTAAAATGAGGTTAGCGTCAGACGCTGACATTAGCGCCAGGCGCTAACGCTAGCGCCATGCGCCAAGCTTAGCGTCAGGCGCTAATGCTGGCGTTTGGCGCTAACTTAATTATTGATGCGTTTTCTAAAAATCAGATAGAAATTGCCGTACAGGAAGATAAAATCGGATTTTCCTCAACAAACATTCTTTTATTCTGATTAAAATTCTAAAAAGTCAACAAAAGTCAATTTATCAATGCTAATTGAATTAGGAATGAAAAGAACTTTCTAGAAGAATCTAGAAGACTAAAACCATTCTTAATTGCATTAGGAATGATAAATCCATATTAGGTTCTCCTCTAGATCATTGGGCCGCATATAAGGCTCACACCATGCCCAGTTTAGTAATTTGGCCATAACTTCCTCAATATTCATCGGAATTGGGCTTATAATATATCGTCGGAAAGGTCTTTTCAAGCCCTATCCAACTACACTACTATTGGACCCATATCATGGACCAACCAAGATGGGTTGGCTGTTTTCTTAAAATAGATTTTCAAAAACAGAGAGAAGAGAAAAGAAATTAAAACTATCCGCAACACTAAACTTTCCACACTTTCACTTCATTCGATTATGATTCGATGTGAAAGGTGCTCATCACTGGGTTTAGTTTTGGGAAAACACAAATGGGTGTCTACAGGTGGTAAAATCAATCTTTGGAGTTTTTTTGTGGTGTTATAGTAAAAGTTTTTTTTGTGATGTTATAACCAAGTGTAGACACCTAAAAATGTCTCCCGAAAACCAAACCCGATGATGAACAACCTTTCACCGCCACTATTGGTCGGGTTTAGTATTTAATCCCGAGAGTGCTTAAAAAATCGTATTTGATTAAATTCATACTTTTGAACTGTCCATGGATTAGTCTTGTTGTTTGGTAAAAGCATGGTTTTAATTTCAGCCTAAACTTATTATTTAATTTTAGCCCAAACCTTTTTTATTTTATTGTTTTATTATTTAATTTTGGCCCAAACCTTTTATTTATTTTTATTTAATTATTTTCTTATTTTAGCCCAAATAATAATAAGTCAGAAAAGGCCCGAAATTATCAATCGGCACTTAAAATGCCGAATGAAATTAGGGTTAAAAATGTATTTAGACGGAAAAATAGGCTGGAAATTCCCGCGCCACGGCAGGTACCCATCGTGTCACGGGAATCCTTCCCGTCTGACGGTGGGATTTCCCGTGACACGAGAAGTTTGCCGTGACACGGGACATTCAGTGTCTTTTCCGCGTAAACCCTTGACGCGTTTTCTATCCCGTTTTCTGAAAATTTCCCGCGTCACTCCAAAAATGTACCGTGACACGAAAAGTGTGCCGTCTGACGGTGGGAATTCCCGTGTCACGGTACAGTTTGTCGTGTCACGGGATACTTTTTTAGGGTTTTTATCATTTTAGGGTTCCGTGTGCTCCCTCAGCACATTTTCCCTATAAATACCCCCTCATTTATGATGTACGGGGCATCAATTAACTCTCTGATTTATTTTTCTCTCTTTTATGCTTTAGCCTAAAACACTAGCCTACCCTTCTTATTTCAAAATTCCTTCTTCAAGTGCTCAAAGGAGTCCATACTTTACTCGTGGTATTGTCCTTAAGCCAAGACGTGAAAGGTAGAACTGTTTGAGGGTGCGGCCCCAAAATCAACTTTACTTTATTTAATTTAATTTAATCATCGCTTTATTATTTCCTTGAAGTTACTAACTCGTTTATTATTTTGTAGTTGCAAACAAACATAATCAAAGTAAGAATCACGTTCCTTTTATTTCTATTATTTTTCTAACGATTTTATGTTGTTGGAATTGTGATTGAATTGCTTCCAATATTAATGTTAATTCTATTATATTTATTGATCACCATATTGCATTTTTAAAGGGAATATGTAATTGAAAATCATGCCTAATAAGATAATTTGGACAACCGGTTTAGGTTCCTTTTTAATCTTGTTAATTAATTCAAGTGATCACCAAATATTTTAGAATTATGTGTGCATTAATATTCAACCAATTTAGTTAAATAATAGTTTGGAGCGAATTGAATATTTTGTTTGTATGCCTTTGAGATCACAGGAATGCTTTTCAATATAAGAATCGAGTAGAGGCCAATACGGGCGAATGTGACTCCATGACTCACTTCGTACCATCATCCCCGATCCTCCTTTCGTGGTTCCGAACCATATGGAGTTAGTAATCTCATGGATTATGAATGGGGTGTAACCTTCACGGGTCAATCGTTGTTGCCTTCGTTGTCCCTTTATCGTGGTTGCCTTTTATGATCCGTGAACTGTTTACAAGTTCCTTAAAAACTTGTTGGCGGCTCCCTACTTTATTTGTCCCTAATCGTTGTCCCTAATCGTAATGTCAATTCCCACTTCCTATGAGTGTCGAGCATATTCACAACATGCTTTTAACGTAGGCGCACTTTGAGCGACTCCTACAATTTTGCGACTCCACTGGGGAGGATTCTTGATTATCTATCGATTTGAGTAATCGGTATTTAATTAAGATGAGTGGATGAGACTTGAAAGATTCTTGAAAAAATATTCCTGTGATTAATTTGGCATTTTTGCATCTTCATAGACATTTTAACATCGCATTCAGGTCTGTCCCGTAGAAAAAATTGGATAACTTGGTTGCGCGCGAAGGAAAACAGGGCACCAGTCAGATCTTCTGACTGCCGCGCCACGGCAAAATCTGCCGTGTCACGGTATAGTGTACCGTCTGACGGTGCACAATATCGTGACACGGGAATTTTTTCCGTGTCACGGCAGTCCTAAAATCAGTCTGGTGGCTTATTTTCTTTCCTCACGGTCGACTTCCTTCGATTTTTCTGAAAAAACGTATGTGTTCTACATGCGTCTTAGCCCCGGGGGATTTAAGCTCTATCGACCCAACAACGCTCATGGCAATAAGGGTTCATCCGAGATTTTAAATCCACCCAAACCATGGAGTCGAGTTCGATTTCATCACGAACTCGCGGAGCCGCCCGTTGGCATACACCCTCAAGGGAGGCTGCCTTGCTAACGCGTCCAAACTTTTAACCATGGTACCCTTTTGAAACCCAAAGCTTGACCAATAGTTGAACATAGATCTTGACTCTAGGTTGCGAACTTTTTTTTTACATCATCGTGCTTAAATGCTATGTGGTTTTTTGGTGCTAACCTTCATGTGTTTACTCTTTTGTTTAACCCATGACCGAGGGTTTTTATTCTCACATAGTAATTAGTATGGACCTAAAATCTGGAAAAATCACAAAACTGACCTGGAACTACGCACCGTGTCACGACAGGTTCTGCTGCGCCACGGTGAACAGTGCCGTGACACGGGGCTGTCTACCGTCTGACGGTAGGCTGCACCGTGTCACGCCAGTCTGCACCGTGACACGGTGCCCAGGAAAGTGTCATGTCAGCCTTTTTTCGATTTTTGTGCGAATGCTGTGTCCAGTATGGTGCCATGTCTACCTATACGGTTAAAACACGCGTCTATAACCTCACTTAATCACTCACATATCGTGTTCACACACTTTTTTTTTTTTCTTTTTTAAGTCGTGCACCACTTTTTGACCGTATTTTAGGGAAGTCTTGGTTTTGCGTCTTTTTTTTTCGGAGTAAGTCGGATGGTATCCTCCCATATGTTTTTTTTTTAAAAAAAATAAACAAGTAGAGTTTCAAAATTATAGATTCTTAATAAAAAAAAAAATTTTAAAAAAATTGTAGATTTTTTTTTATTCTTTTTAATCCGGATGGGTTCAGGTTAAGTTTGGTCATTAAAGGTGTGTTTGTTTCGGTGTCACAGCACTTGGTCATGAAGTAGGGGTAGATTGTTATGGTTCGATTCCATACCTCAACAACCTTTGATACCAAAGAGGCGTACAAGGAAACCACCTCAATCATATCCACAAGATCCATCTCCAGTCTACTTTCAACCAATGGCCACTAAGGAAGATATCGAGAACCTCAACAGGACAATTGAAAGATTGTCTGACATGATGCAAACACTCACCACTAGAGTCAACACGGTAGAACAAGACAATCAAAACAATGTCACTACTGCTGCAATGGACAAGATTAAGGAGCAGATGAGCAAGATTTCTGAAGAGTTCACTTATGTGGAACAGCCTGTCACCTCTTCGTCCATAAGAGACAAGCTTCCTGAGAAGTTTTCCACTGCTGACATTCCCAAATTCAAGCCTACTGATAATCCGCTTTTCCATTTGAAGGCTTTTTCTGCAACTATGGCTCTTAAGGGAGTAGATGTGACACTTTTCCCTATGGTGTTCCCTCTTTCCTTAGAGCATGCCTGTCAACAGTGGTTCCATTCTTTGGAATCCAAACATGTCGCGACCTGGGAGGATGTTGTTGAAAGCTTTATGAATCGTTACAAGTGTAACATCCAGGCCAAGACTTCTGAACGTGAACTCTCCATTCTCAAACAGAAAGAGAATGAAGGCTTCACCACTTACTTAAGCAGGTGGGGGGAAACAGTTGCGCTCCTGGTGGATCCCCCCAAGGAGAAAGAAATGGTTCGCTTGTTCATTTCCAATCTGACTCATAAGTACAAGAAACACTTGAAGTTTCTGCCTCTAAGTACCTTTGAAGCTGTATACGATATTGGAATCAATATCGAGGATGAACTAATGAAGTCTGTTGGTAGCAACAATAATAACAACACTTGGAAAAACAAGAAGAACGACACTCCTTCTTCTTCGTCTTCTAAGCCCAATAATGCTACCAACAGTATCAATATCAATGATGTGCTGGCCCTTAATGCTCCTCCTCAAAGATTCCAAAGGCAAAGGAGGGTTTACACGCCTTTGGGAATGACTTATGATGCTGCTTATGATCGTTTGCATGGTCAAGGACTGATTATGCCAATCGGACCATTTCCAGAACCTCGGCCAGAGAATAGGACCGCTAGCTATGACCCCAATGCTTATTGCAAGTTTCATCAAGGCAAGGGTCATAACACTGAGAAGTGTTGGAGGCTGAAGGATGCAATCCAAGACCTAATCGATGCTAATCAACTTCCCGTCCCTCCAGGGGGCAAGAAGCCTAACATTCAAACAGGTCCTCTTTCTGATGCTTTGGCTATCATGGAAGATGAAGTCTCCTTTGATCCGTCGATACTCATTCAACCTGTGAATGAACCTCTGCCAGAAGTTGTATTTATCTCAAGTACTGAAGAAGTGGATGGGATTTGGGATAGTGATGATGAAGACGTCTATCTCAAGGATATAGCCTGTTCATCTCTTGGCACAAGTGAAGATATTTGGGGGGACTTTGAGGTCAAGGTTCTCACCAGAAGTGGACGGTTGCAACAACCTAATCCACCTCCACCTCCTCCACAATCACATCCGATAGTTGATCCCATCGACCCTGTGAACAACGATGTGGTCAAACAACTGCAAAAGACCAAGGTGGAGATGAATGTATGGAAGCTTTTGGCCACTTCCCACGAGCATCGAAAGGCTGTGATGAATGCTCTGGTGAAGATAGGAGTTGATGATGACATGAATCCTCAAGGACTGGTCAACTTTCTCACTACTGAATTGCCAAGTACTAGCAATCTGATTTCGTTTTCTGATAAGGATCTGCCCCCGGAAGGGGACCAACATAATAAGGCCTTACACCTCTGAGCCTGGTGATAATGGCTCTGCAATCAATGTGTGCCCACTCAGTACTGCAAAGAAGTTGGGTATAAAGAATGAAGAACTGACTCCCTCCACTCAAGGGATTCGCGCTTATGATAATACTCGCCGTCAAGCCGTGGGTACTATCATACTGAATATAACTACTGGGGCCATTGAACGTCGCACCAAATTTCAAGTGGTGGACATTAAGGCCTCTTTCAATCTGTTGTTAAAACGCCCTTGGCTTCATGAGCTAAAGGCGATTCCATCATCGCTGCACCAGAAAGTGAAAGCCATAGTTGGAGGGGTTCCGATTACTATTGATGCTTCTCCTATGCGCATTCAAGTTATTGATACTCCTATCGTCCATTTTGAACATGACGAAGAAGATGAAGATCTTTGGGGGTTTTCACTAGATGATGTTCTCATGATTGAAGAGGAGGAAAAGTGCCATCTCAACTTCGATCCCTATTCAAACACCAATATCAATGCCATTCTGAAGAAGCAAGGTCATTTCCCTGGAATGACCCTTGGACTCAAGAAGAAAATGGTTGGATCTTGGGGCCATCCTGGTGCACTCAAGAAGGATACTTTTGGCTTGGGATTCAAGCCAACAAAAGAGGATGTGAAACAAGCGTTATTGAAGATGAAGTCTTGCAATAATGCTCGAATCATGAAGACGGAAATGGCCATGGATCCATATTCGTTCACCCTCAATGGCCAGTACATCAAAGAAGGGGAAGACTTCCCATGCAATGAATTCCCTGAACCATTCGTCCATGATGGGATCCGTGAGCCAGGATTCGAGATGTTCCTCGATTGTGTCTTTGTTGATGAAGATGAAGAACTTTTCACAACCGAGAAGCCAGCTAGCCCGAGTTCTGATGATCTAGGAATCAACCTCGTTTTTGGATTGGAGAAGAAGGAGTTTAAGCCGGTCCGCAATTATAACTCCGAGCTAGTTCAAGCTGTCATAGCAAACAATTATTTTGACCCTTCCGAGTTAATCGTCCAAGCTGACAACATTTCAAGGGGATGGCGCAAGACATTGAGGATCACTAAGCCAAGTGGAGAGAAGTTGGAAATAACCTCTGGCGAGGGTCCTATGTTTGATGAGTCTGAGTCGTCTGGGTCCGAGTCCGAATCTGAGTCTAAGTCTGTAGACGAATCCTTAGAGTCTGAGGCCGACCCTCTTTCTGCTATAGAGTTTAACCCTAAGTCTCTTGTTGAGTCCCCTCTTTTTAGTCCTAATAATTCCGGTGAGGTCGCAGCCGACCTTGCCTCTCTTGATGTATTAGCCAATGAATTCAATAAAATGAGTACCTTTGCTTACGATGCGAGTCATTCCCCTAACCCAGAAATCTCTTATGCATAGCCATCACGGGAGAACTCCACAAGAGAACTGCAATGGGAAGAATCTCTTATGCATAGCCAAGAAAGAAGCACATAAAACCATGGAAAACCTGCATGCCGGTATATGTGGAACACACATGAATGCAAAGATGTTAGTCCAAAAGATTCAACGACAAGGTTACTATTGGACTACCACGGAGAGAGATTGTCACGAATACGTCAGGAAATGTACGAAGTGTCAAGTCTACGCAAATTTACAGCATGTTCCACCTTCGCTTCTCTACACATATACTTCTCCATGGCCTTTCTCCACTTGGGGCATCGACATCATTGGAAAAATAACACCACCCGGACAAGGGGGGCATGAATTCATTCTCGTAGCAATCGACTATTTCACCAAATGGGTCGAAGCTGCCTCATATGCTAAACTGACGGCGAAACATGTAGCTCAATTCATTGAGAAAAATATCATATGCCGCTATGGGGTACCACATGAGATGATCAGTGATAATGGAACACATTTCCAAGCCGAATGCGCGGAATTATTACAGAAATATCATATCAAGCATAACAGATCATCACCTTATAGACCACAAACAAATGGTGCAGTCGAATCGGCCAAAAAAAATGTGAAAACTATCATCGAAAAGATGACAGAAAATTACAAGGATTGGCCAAGTAAGCTACATTTCGCCCTTTGGGTTTATCGAACCTCTGTTCGTACATCAACGGGGGCTACCCCTTTCTCTTTGGTCTATGGAGTTGAAGTTGTACAACCAATCGAACTCGAAAGTCCTTCTCTTCGAATCGCATTGGAAAGCCAACTAGATGAAGTCGACTGGATTAGAGCAAGATACGATGAACTGGTCTTACTTGATGAAAAACGCTTGGCAGCTTTGCATCATGTCCAAACTTACCAACAGCGTATGGTACGATATTTTAATAAAAAAGTCAGGACCAGGAACATCAAAGAGGGTGACCTAGTGCTTAAGGCGCTTCGTAAAAATGTGTTAGATCCAAGAGGAAAATTCAGACCGAATTGGTCAGGCCCGTACATTGTTAAAGCCATCTTGTCTGGCGGAGCGGCACAATTGGTAGGCATGGACGGTAATGGTTTCCACAATTTAACCAACTTGGATCAACTCAAGAAATTCTATGCCTAGTTGCATGGGTTCATGACCCAATAGAGCTACGTTTGGCCTGATTCCTTTTTAGGATACGTAGGCAACCCCTCAAGGGGGTCCGACCACTTTAAAAAATAAAAATCCTCCCTCTGTTGATCAAATATGCGCGTCAGTTCAGCATTGCGTCACGACAAAAAAAAAGGGGGGGGTTCTGCCGCGACATGGGACATTCCACCGTGTCACGGTACAGTTCACCGTGGCGCGGTGGACCTGAGTGCAAAAAAAAAAAAAAAAAAAAGGAATTGCCGTGACGCGGGAATTTGTAACGTGTCACGGGATTTTTCACCGTGACATGGTGGAATTTTTGGTTTTTCGTTTTTTGCGCAACTGCGAATTCATTGTTCGTTCGAGGTTTTTTTATTTTCGTTCTTCCATTGCGTCCGACTCCTTGACTCGGATAAATAAATAATAAATAAAAGTAATTGTAATTTTTTTTATTTTTAAGGCTGAAATAAATATGCTGTTATTATTGATATAAATGCGACTACAATTATTGGCATCATATGCCTCATTTTAAATAAAAATTATAAATCATAAAAAGCAAAGCACTGTTGATCTAATCTCTCTTCACTTTAGGAACATCCTTCTCTTGGTCAATTAGGTCGGCCTTCAACATTAATGTGTCTTTTGTAGCCCGAATCGTCACACCCCTAGTCGAACTTTCACCCCTTTCACCTTTCTTGAATTTTTTCGGTTGTTTCTCCCTATAGACCATCTTTTCTTTACCTTTCCCTTTCACATAATTCTTCTTTCTTGGCATTATAGGAGTCTTAAACTCAATCCCTTGTGTTCTCGGACCTAGACGATCTTTAGGAGGGGTTTTCTTATTTCCAAGACGACTCTTCACATCAGACTTGCGTGATCCGAATCTTTCCCTCCTACTTCTAGGGTTCAACCATGCTTTTTATGCACTAGATAATGGAGGAGGAGCTTGGTCACTTGTAGAAACGGTCCACAAAGGTCTTCCAATCCAATAAGTCTCGTACTTGTGAACGTTACTTTCATGCAACGATACTTCACGAGGACTATCGTTATAGCGTGGAACTACTTGTTCAAGTCCATACTGTCGCATCAGTCGAGAAGGACAATAAAAGGTCAGTTTTGAGATACTAGGAACACGACAATATGGAGTATCATTCGTGCCAACCATCTTAGTAAGCCTCTACCAAGGCACTACCCAACGAATGGAAAATTCCCTCTTTGCAAAGAAATTTTTCCAATCTTCATACGACATGTTCGCAGAGTAATTCTTTTTCCTGCGGACTAGGTCGTTAGGGCCATATTTTTCAACACCGTCGGGGGCTTCAAATAATTCTAAACGCTCCATCAACCAAATCTACAAAAAAAAAAAAAAAAAAATTGCAGATTCCCGTGACACGGCTGTTTTCACCGTGTCACGGCAGACACCCACCATGACACGGTGCCTGTTTTGTGTCACGGGGGCTACTCGAAGCGTATTTTTACCTGCAGCAGTACCAACGAGCCCTTCCTGATGGCTTTCCGGTCAGCTTTTGCTTCGTAAGGCCACGAAATGTTTCTCCAAGGCACGTCGGCATAGGAGATCTTCCAGATTCAACATGTTCAAGCACGGACGCTAGACAAGCATGTCCTACCTTACCGTTTGCAAATAAAAGCTTGCTAAACATGCAAAAAAATATATGCCCTTCTACGATATACATGATAAGACTCAGAGATAGGGCGATTAAAATATAAATTTGCAAGTTTTTCTAAGTCACCTCATTACCACACACAATTCTATTTAAATCTGGATCTGTTAGATTCAGATGGCGTTCAAAATCTTGGTAATAATATTCACGTAGGGTAGGCATGGCAATAAGATTTCTAGCAGGAAATCCAAAGATTGCACCGAATTCCTCCGACAGGGGACAAATTTCATCATAATCAAATTTAAAACAGTGTGTTTCTGGACTCCAATAATCTAATGCTGCCCTAAGAAAATCATGTTCAATAGCTACATGTCGCAGGGCTAGCAAACCCCTGACATGAAATAATTCTAACTCTCTTTTTTCAGCATTGGTCAAAGAATAAGACCAGTCGCGCAATGTATTATCAAAATTCTGAGACATGATTATTGAAATATGGAATTCTAAATTATTTTGTGTTTCGTAATTATGCATATCATGAATAAACTGGTCTTATTTTATAGCAAAGCGCTCGAAACTGTCCAGAAATTATCTTTTCATACGCGTAAAACACACCGCTGAGTAATACGCGTACCGTGACACGGGGAGTCCCACCGTGTCACGGGAACTTTTGCCGCGACACGGCATGTTCTGCTGTGACACGGTGCATAGTGCCGTGTCACGACACCTCACGCGTTTTCTTTTTTCATCTTTTCCCGTATCTATCCGGATTTTTTATAGTATTTTATCTTCACCGTTTATTTTTCAGTTTTCTAAGAGTTTTATTTTTAATAAAATTCTCAACTTTTTTTATCTCTATTATTATTATTTTTATTATCCTTATTTTATTTATTTATTTATTCATCACTTTAATATTATATTTCTTTATCATTTTATTTATTTTTTGCTTGTCTTTTTATTTCTTTTTCTTTTGGGGAAGGTCGGTACCCTCCATTACTCCACTTAATTTTTTTGTCGTGTCATTAATAAATACACGATCATACACAATGAGTCTCAAGCACACACTAAACACAATAATAAATACATAAACTATGAATAATGTACAAAAGAGTCATAATAAATAAACATGTCAAGTGTCATCATAGTATGTACAAATAAAAACCCTCGATCAAAAGTCTCTAGAGCCAAAATCAGTATCATCTCCACCCTACGAATATGGGAACGGTGAGCCAAAGAGTCCCTCCATCATCCGAGCACGGGGAGTAGTGTCCCTACTAGTCCCTGTGACCCCAGCAGTAGTCAAACTCAAGGCAGGACCCGTCCAGCCGGAAAACGGTGTAGACTGGCTCAAAGACACGGGAATCGTCGGTGAAGGCATCGTCCCATACATCGGAACTGAGAACAAGCCCGACACCGGTGGAGGAATCCCGGACAATGGAGCTGAAAATGAACCAGGATCCAAGGGAGTCAAAACAGACCCAAGCTCGGGCTGTGGAGGCTGTAAAAACGACTGCCGCAGCCCCTGACTCTGGCCCGGAAAGCGCTGGGAAGACTGAGGCTGCTGCCACTGAGCCTCCTGAAACGGCTGAGTAACCTAAGGCTCTCGCTGAGAATGAGAACGCCGGTGAATCTCAGGAGATCATCTACCATGACCAAGATCCTCCTCGTCCGAGCCCCTATGCCTCAAGCGCGAGCGGGACCTCCGTCGCTCCTGAAAGATACAAATCAAAAGGTGTCAACAACGCAAAATAAAACAAATGGTAGAAGTAAAAAAAATGAATGATACCTCAAGAACATCGCTAGAGCTCCGACAACTCACACCACGCCGAAGCTTGATGATGAAATACTTTAGGGCGTCAACCAGCTTCATGAGTCCTATCATCTCCGGGTGGTTAGGATGAGGATAAAAAAAAGAAAAGTCAGTAACAAGCAGTGTTAAAAGGATGAATAATGCATCAAAAAACTTACCGACTCAAAGACCTCGGGCAGAGACTCCTGCGCCTATTTGTAACCCTCTAGCGCGTCAGCAATATGGTCCTCGGTGATACTAATCGGCCCTGGATAGCGGACAGATTGAGGCGGAATCTCGATCCTCCCCACAGGGCGAATAGTCGTCTGAAAATATGATCGAATAATCAAGTTATTCGACTATTTAAAACAGAGACTAGTAACAAAGATCCTCAAAAGAAATCATACCTCAGGAAGACAGGGTGGAGGAGCCAGAGAGGGAAGCAAGTCCTGCGCATAATCACCCTCCATGTGCATAAGCTCCTGCCATGGAAAAGTATAGCGTTCTCCCCTGTTTATCAACTCCCTAATCAAGCGTGAGTCCAACATCGACTCTGGTGGAGATGAGGGCACCACAAAACAATCGCCGCTATGCTGACGAACGACACGCTTCCCTAAATACCAGACAAAGCGTCCGGTACCAACCAAAATGGTGCGGTGCGCTGAAAGACGCAAGGCCTCAGGAAAATCAATCATCCCGGCCTAAGGACGATACTGGACATCAATGGCAGCCTGAAAAACGTAAAAAGTTGGCGTGAAACAACGGAAACAACGTCAGAGGGAAAATAACAGGCAACAAAACTAAGTCTTACGCCAACAGAAGAGGTGCCTTGGCGTAGCAGCCCACGCAGCATAGGGACATACTCCACCCGCGACTCTCCTCGATCACGCCAGCTGGCCCCGACAGGGAAATCATGGACCGCTCCATGACGCCAGCGAGGAGCCAAGCCTGGGAAATACTCGTAGAACCATAGTTGCAATGAAAAGTAATCTTTAGCACATGAGTCGAACAAGTTAAAGTGAAACAAAAGGGGAAAAGATCATCACCTCTACGACTCTCCACAGACCATAGACGGTGATGGGAGACTCGTCATTCAGCTGCCGACAGCCATGACGCAGTGATAAGAGAAGATCGGCGTATCCAAGGCTGGCCCAGCTATAGGATCCTATCTCATGGATCCTGACCAAAGAGGGGAGGTAGCAAAGGAGTAAGCGTGAATTCTTATCAGGAGAAAGGGTCATGACGATCAGAATTAGGATGAAGATCCGAACCCGCTGCTCAGCCGATGTATCCTCCATGTCGAAGCCACGAGCTAAAACTGAAGCCAGCTCCGATCGCCCGCTCCTAGGACCACCTCGAGACACTGGTCGGGTCCTGATATGCTGAACGATCGGACCTAACAAATCAGCTGCCTCAGCCGATCCCCAAGACAGATCAGACATCTGAGCTACAGCCCGCTCGGTGAAGCGCAACCCGCTAATCATACTGAAGTCTAGAGGGGTCACCATCATCTCCCCCCAAGCAAAATGAAAAGTGTTGGTAGTATCCCAAAAATACTCCAACAATGCGCGAACGACCGTCGCACCACAACCCCGGGGGCTGCGAAACCCTAAAACTGCCGTATAGAAATCTACTAAACCAGCCGATTCCCACAGGGCGTTCGTAGCAGGATCCCTCGTAATGATCTGGTGAAGTCGAGGAATCAAATCGCCGGCTCCAGAACCGTGGTGGCGAAGCGTGCCGTCGACTATGTCGGAGAGTGGGCGATGAGAAACATGGTTTTCATGGCAGAAAACCAACTGGTCTGGAGTCCACGGAGGTGGAACCCACCTACCTCTACTCGTAGAAGCCCGAGGCTCGGACTCTAAGGCATCGTCGTCCATACCCTCAGGAATAGTGAGAGTGTCCTCCTGAAAAGCCTGACGCCGGCCCTGGGTAGAAAGATCGCGATCCCGTCGCCTAGGCATGCTATTATAAAGATCTAATTGCTTAGCATCATTTCCTAAGACATTTAATTCAAGTTGCATTTTTATAAAAATAAAGATCTAAATACTTAGCATCATTTCCTAAGTTATTTTGTTATTTATCAAATTATACGCTAAATTTTTACCTCCAGGCTAAAAATTGGAAAAATTATGGTATTTAGTTTCTCCATGACAAACTAATACTACAGTTCTCCTAGCCGCATGATACTATGTTCTCCATGACAATATAGTACATACGCAAAATATGTTTCGAAGTTACACAAAAACAATGAATCAACACATCATGAAATATTTCACAAGGTTTACCACCATTTTTTCACCATTTCAAGTGCAAAGAAGTAACATGAACATCATTTCACAAAAATAGTACCCAAAAATGGTGATTTGCTCAATTCTCCATCAAATCATGCAATTTTTGTCTCAAATTTCTCACAAACACACATACATACATATACAAGTAAAATTATGGCAAGAATTTCAACATAAAACCTCAAAATCAAAAATCCCCAAATTGATTTTTAAGGGTTTTTTTTTTATGAAATTACTAATTTGAAGCAAATTTGAGACACAAATTAAGAAGAACTTACATAGATCCTTGTAGAGGTTCGAAAATGAGGAGTATGGCAAAAATTTGGAGAAAATTCGGTGGAAAATCGAGAACCAAAAGCTCGAAAAAAAATCCAGCAACCCAACAGACCGCCGCGACACGGTCAGATAACGCCGTGACACGGTGAGTCTGTCCCGTGTCATGGTGAGCCTGAAAAGACACGGAGCTCCGACGACTCCGACGACAACTTCAGGCGAAGCAACAGTAGTAAGTAGCAACGAACAACAACAACAACAAGTCGCAGAAAAAAAAATAAAAAAAAAAGAGAGAGAGGAAGCAAACCGCCGAGACACGGTGGTGAACGCCGGCCGACGGGAAATGACACCGAGCGCCGGTGAGAAGAAGCAGAGACACGGAAAACAGAGCAAAAGAAATTTTTTTTCGAGTTTTTAGGTGAAAATCAGACGAGAAAGAGAATGAGCCAAAATGAGAAAAATGTTGATATTTAAAACCAAAAAATCCCGTGCAACGGACCCCGTTCCCACGTAACGGTTTGATTTTGTGTGGTGCACAAGCTTTGACTGGTCAAAGATGCTTTTTGACCGTTTTTCAGCCACTTGATTCCCGCGCCACGGGATCCCCTTGCCGTGTCACGAGAAGCAGCTCCGCGTGACTGGGATCTGTACCGTGTCACGGGAATATTTTTTCGTGACACGGTGGCTTTGCACAATTATTTGCGAATATTCCTGACATTTTGACTAAGGTTGCATGATTTTTTGCATAAATTGGACAGTTATTTTTCACTTGAATTACCCGGAAAATTGTAATTGATACTTAAAGGGGACTAAAATTACCATTTTACCCCTAGCAAGCATCAAAGTCTATTTTTCGGCATTTTAAGCACCTAATATGGTCGGATAATCGACTTAAAGGTGTGAATAATCTGCGGCCCATGTTCGGGGATAATCGAACCATCATATGCTTACAAATTTCAGTAATTGTCGGCTTTCCTCAAGCATGGAAAGCGTTATCGGTGGATTTTTCTTCAAGTATAGAAAACCGCCAAGTCGGCTTTCCTCAAGCATGGAAAGCGTTATCGGTGGATTTTTCTTCAAGTATAGTAAACCGCCAAGTCGGCTTTCCTCAAGCATGGAAAGCGTTGTCGGTGGATTTGTCTTCAAGTATAGATTACCGCCAAATTCCTTTGTCGGCTTTCCTCAAGCATGGAAAGCGTTATCGGTGGATTTTTCTTCAAGTATAGAAAACCGCCAAATTCCTTTGTTGGCTTTCCTCAGGCATGGAAAGAGTTATCGGTGGATTTTTCTTCAAGTATAGAAAACCGCCAAATTCCTTTGTCGGCTTTCCTCAAGCATGGAAAGCGTTATCGGTGGATTTTTCTTCAAGTATAGAAAACCGCCAAATTCCTTTGTCAGCTTTCCTCAGGCATGGAAAGCGTTATCGGTGGATTTTTCTTCAAGTATAGAAAACCGCCAAATTCCTTTGTCGGCTTTCCTCAAGCATGGAAGGCATTATCGGTGGATTTATTCAAGCAAAGAATGACACCAAATTCGTTTGTCGACTTTCCTCAGGCATGGAAAGTATTATCCGGTAGCTTTCTTCAAGCTTAGGAAGCTACCAAGCTCTTCAATCGGCTTTCCTCAAGTATGGAAAGCGTTTTAACAAATGTCACTCGGTGGATTCCTTCAAGCTTAGGAAGCTGCCAAATTCGTTTGTCACCAATACACTGGTGCCAGATATGTATTCTATCCCTTTACTCTTTTATCTGTGGAATTAACATTTTTCTGCAGGTATCGGCGAATACAGAGTGATTTAGGATCGCAGAACGTCTTAAATCATTCTCCGTCCCTATCGGCTACTTTGACTATCGTTTTCAAAACTGACGTTTCTACAAACTCAGTCAAAGTGGGGGCTTCTGTAGACATCTAAAAATGTCTCCCGAAAACCAAACCCGGTGATGAACAACCTTTCACCGCCACTATTGGTCGGGTTTAGTATTTAATCCCGAGAGTGCTTAAAAAATCGTATTTGATTAAATTCATACTTTTGAACTGTCCATGGATTAGTCTTGTTGTTTGGTAAAAGCATGGTTTTAATTTCAGCCTAAACTTATTATTTAATTTTAGCCCAAACCTTTTTTATTTTATTGTTTTATTATTTAATTTTGGCCCAAACCTTTTATTTATTTTTATTTAATTATTTTCTTATTTTAGCCCAAATAATAATAAGTCAGAAAAGGCCCGAAATTATCAATCGGCACTTAAAATGCCGAATGAAATTAGGGTTAAAAATGTATTTAGACGAAAAAATAGGCTGGAAATTCCCGCGCCACGGCAGGTACCCACCGTGTCACGGGAATCCTTCCCGTCTGACGGTGGGATTTCCCGTGACACGAGAAGTTTGCCGTGACACGGGACATTCAGTGTCTTTTCCGCGTAAACCCTTGACGCGTTTTCTATCCCGTTTTCTGAAAATTTCCCGCGTCACTCCAAAAATGTACCGTGACACGAAAAGTGTGCCGTCTGACGGTGGGAATTCCCATGTCACGGTACAGTTTGTCGTGTCACGAGATACTTTTTTAGGGTTTTTATCATTTTAGGGTTCCGTGTGCTCCCTCAGCACATTTTCCCTATAAATACCCCCTCATTTATGATGTACGGGGCATCAATTAACTCTCTGATTTATTTTTCTCTCTTTTATGCTTTAGCCTAAAACACTAGCCTACCTTTCTTATTTCAAAATTCCTTCTTAAGTGCTCAAAGGAGTCCATACTTTACTCGTGGTTCTGTCCTTAAGCCAAGACGTGAAAGGTAGAACTGTTTGAGGGTGCGGCCCCAAAATCAACTTTACTTTATTTAATTTAATTTAATCATCATTTTATTATTTCCTTGAAGTTACTAACTCGTTTATTATTTTGTCGTTGCAAACAAACAGAATCAAAGTAAGAATCACGTTCCTTTTATTTCTATTATTTTTCTAACGATTTTATGTTGTTGGAATTGTGATTGAATTGCTTCCAATATTAATGTTTATTCTATTATATTTATTGATCACCATATTGCATTTTTAAAGGGAATATGTAATTGAAAATCACGCCTAATAAGATAATTTGGACAACCGGTTTAGGTTCCTTTTTAATCTTGTTAATTAATTCAAGTGATCACCAAATATTTTAGAATTATGTGTGCATTAATATTCAACCAATTTAGTTAAATAATAGTTTGGAGCGAATTGAATATTTTGTTTGTATGCCTTTGAGATCACAGGAATGCTTTTCAATATAAGAATCGAGTAGAGGCCAATACGGGCGAATGTGACTCCATGACTCACTTCGTACCATCATCCCCGATCCTCCTTTCGTGGTTCCGAACCATATGGAGTTAGTAATCTCATGGATTATGAATGGGGTGTAACCTTCACGGGTCAATCGTTGTTGCCTTCGTTGTCCCTTTATCGTGGTTGCCTTTTATGATCCGTGAACTGTTTACAAGTTCCTTAAAAACTTGTTGGCGGCTCCCTACTTTATTTGTCCCTAATCGTTGTCCCTAATCGTAATGTCAATTCCCACTTCCTATGAGTTCCGAGCATATACACAACATGCTTCTAACGTAGGCGCACTTCGAGCGACTCCTACACCAAGTTTTTGGTTTTTTTGTGGTGTTATTTTCTAAAATATGCTAGTTTTAACTTGCAAAAAAAAAAAACGTTTAATCCAAATGTCTTAATACATGCTTCAAAAAACAGTTTTACATGATTAATTTGCAATTATACATTATACATACACGATTTGCTATTAAGTGTCTTCGGTTCCAAACAAACTAAATCCGACATAATCCAATCTAAATCCAAATCCTCATTAATTTTTTATTGGAATTAAAATCTTGATTTGATCCAAATTAATGATTTAGGTCTTGTTTAGTTCAACTTGTTTTTACTTATTATATGAAAAATAAGCTAAGATCATATCAGATCAGATTAGAAAAAATAAGTTCAGATCAGGACAGATAAGAAAAAATAAGTTCAGATTAGATCATCGTTTTATGTGCAATTTTTTATCGCTAAATATCTTCAATTTTGTAATAAAAAAATTATGAAAAACTACATATAAATAAAATACACATTATTACAAATCTAAGATCCCATTTGATACATTTTTTCCTTATAGTTTATCGTACATTTAAGTTTAAATTTTCGTCAAATTAGACAATAAGATTAGACGAGATCAAATAAGATCAGATCAGATTAGATCATACCAGATCAAATTAAATCAAATCAGATCAGATTAGAGCAGCCCGGATCAAATTAGATCAAACCAGATCAGATTGCCCAAATCAGATAAATTCAGATAATCGATAATAAGGTGAATTAAACAGGGTCTTGATTTAAATTGATATGAACTATAATGTGCCTGTGTTAATGCACAGATTATAATTAAGGATAAGATTAAAAAAATATAAAGTATATAGATGCATATAGTATTTGATAAATTCAAAAATAATAACAATAAAAAAAAATTGCCCGAAATAATCCCACCTTTGGGGCGTCCGCTAAAAATAATCCCACCTTTGGATTATTTTTTAATAATCCGACCTTTAATGTCAAGCTTCTTCAAATGGTCCCAAGTGACTTGTAACCGATTGAGTAGGTTATTTTTTTTTAAAAAAAAAAGTTTAATTTACACTTGTCGCCACTTGATTGGTCAAAAATTAAAAAAAAAAACAAAAAAAAAAACCACCACCTACCTTAGCCACACCACTTCAGCCACCAGCATCCTCACCACCACCATCAACCAAACCCAAACCCAAAATCTAGAACCACCATCTCACCTAGAACCGAAACCACTGCCAACTGACCGCATTGACCGGAATCCCACCCCAGCCAACCCAACCTCAAAACCACTTTAATCAATTCCCCATAAACCCAAGACCATTTGAAAACAAACCAAACCAAATCTTAGGAAACGATTGGAGAGCTCAATGCGGACGAAATCAAGCGCATTTGAGGTCAGCGCAGCCATAATCGGAGGATGAGGGAGGTCGGTGCGGCCAGAATTGGGGGATGGAGGAGGTTGGCGAGGCCGAAATTGAGGGATGGGGATGGGGGAGGTCAGCGAGTCCGGCATCGGGGGCAGGGGTTGTTAGTGAGACTGACATCGGAGGACAGGGGAGGTTAGCTCGGCCAGATTCGAGGACAAGGGAGTTCGGCACAGCCGACAGTACAGTGGTAGGGGTGGTCGGCGCGGCAGGGTTGGTGGTATGGCTGGTGGGTAGTTTTTAAATTTAATCAATTGTTTTTTTTTTAACTTTTTTCTTTTAATTTTTTTATTTTTTTGGACCAATTAGGCGCCGACACGTGTCAAGTAACTTGCTATAACAAGTTAATTGACCGGTTGGGACCATTTAAAGAAAATTGTTATTAAAGGTCGGATTATTAAAAAATAACACAAAGGTGGGATTATTTTTAGCGGGCGTCCCAAAGGTGGGATTATTCCCGGCAATTTTTCCAAAAAAAAAAATTAAAGTCATTAAATATTATGCTGATGAATCTAAGTCTTCAATTAGATTGTCCACGCATCTAAATATTATGCTGAATAAATCTGAGTTTTCAATTAGATTGTCCACGCATCTCTCGTTTCAGATAGTAGAATTCTTCGTTCCTCCCATATTACTTGTAAAATAGATGCAACTATCATATCATCGTTTCCTATCTCAGGAACATGTAGAATGAAAGTGAATATATTCATCAAACGTTCACTCAGATACTCCTCTAAACAGTAGTCTCCAAATTCCTGTTCATAAATAACAAATGTAGTCATTATGAAGGTGAGTAATTCCTTAATATATATAATTAAAGGATATACTTACATTATTTGTCATCGCTTGAATACTTGATATTGGACAACCAATAATCATCTCAACATATTGGCCAAAGAGTGTAACAGACAATGTATTTATTATGGGATCACCAATTTTTATATTGATTCTATATCTGTTATTATATGGATATTTTTTTTGACAAGTGTTATCATATGGATATGATATAATTAAGTATAGTGATTTGTAAAGCACATTATAATTATATTTTTAAATAAAATAAAAAAGTGAAAATACCTTGGTCTACTGAAGGAGGGGTCACACTCCATGCACATATCATCTCTCCTTAAGTATCAAGCACATGATTTATACCAACTAGGCATAGAAGAATCAGTGGATAACACTTTTGCTAGTACTCGAAAGTATTTTACCTGAAAACACACATCAAATATTAAATACCTCATGTATAAGAAAATGAAATAAATAATTGTTGATATACATACATTATGAGCAACTGAAAACTAATTTAACTTCATCCTTTTAACATTAAACACCATTTCCATTTCAGAGATACTATTGGCTAATATCTGGCTTCAGATATGTTTTGGATATATCCATCATTCGCATACCTATATGAGCTATATAAATACATAAGTATGCAACATAAACTTACATTGTTGATTATGATGTTTGTAAGGCTTACCAGCCATGTAGATCATTAGTTTCATCAATATAAGCTCATAGAATAAGAATCGACCTTAATCATGAGCAAACCCTTCCCATAAAATTAGCCTCATTATTTCCGTCTGTAAATTAAAAAATGTCATTTAAAAAAAACACCTTAATATTGCATAAGTTGTTATAATTGTATAAACATATTGTAACTTGTTTAATATGCTCTTACTTTGTGTTGCATAGTAACACATCTCTTTTGAATTGTTGTCTCCCACCCGAGACTCTATATGATTCAGACACATATAAGACCAATCCAATAACATATGTGTACATTCATCATCCGGAAAAAAGATCGGATATGACCATTAAAACTGAAGAAATAATTTTTAAAAATGCAATAAATATTCATACTATTTATATTAAATACTAAAAGACACATATGAGAGGAGAATTGCGTATGTGAAGGTAATGTGGAATGTGGAAAAATTCAATAAACCTGAAATTGTACCTTGGGATATCATCACAATCATCAAGAATTTATATTACCATGGTCTTGTTGCCAAATTTCAACCTCATTTGGTTATTGACATATTTGTAAGATGTATCTAGAGGCATAGGCTCTAGCTGAGAAATTGAATAAACCTTTCCTTGTTTCAAGATCTCTTTATATTTATCAATGTTAGCATTAAATAATGTGATCTGAACTTCGACTACCTAGTAATTGAAAATTTCATACATGAGTGTGAAATAAATGAATATATTGAAAAAAAAGAAGCACTAAGTAAAAAATATAGTCCAAACCTCTGAATCAATGAATACCATACTTCATGAACGATGGACGTAATTTGTATCCCTAGCTCTACTTTGTTTATTGACCATCCATAATAAACGCACTCTCATATTCATATTCAATGTCGTAAGGGTAATAGAACGACATGGTGTGTAACTTGTGTTCATTTTCTGCATTTTAACATCATTGACGTGGACATAAAAAATAATTTACATAATATATCATCATTGAATTGATCTCCTCGCACATGTACAGAGGTTATATAAATAGTATAGATAATGAAATAAATCGTTAATAAAGTCAAATGGAAGCATTAACATGACAAAGAAAATCTTATATATATCTATACACCTTAAAAGCCAAATTGGTGAGAAAATGGGTTTTACATTCCTATTCTTATGAATAGTGTGTTTCCCCTTTTACCCTTAAAAAAGTCCCTTAAGAAAGTTGAATGACCACTTTCTCCTTATTGTAGGTGTCCCTTGTAGAACTGCCACATGCATGCTCAAGCTTCCTCTTTGGCTAGCCACGTGCGTGAGGATATCTCCTTTGCTACTGTTAAGTTCTTATTTTTTGTTTTTTTTAAAGTAGTTGCAGCAATTGTAAATTTGTAGTTGTTCATCCCAAATTCAGTGAATTTGTATTTTTTCTATTTTTTGGCAATTTGAATTTTAAGTTACGATTACATCGCATAATTATTTCCTGTAATTTTAGGTTTATGGGTTTATTGGTAATGTTATTTTAGGCTAATTCCATTTTTTGATTACTTTGTACAGAACCAAAACTCATTATTTATTATTCTCTCAATGCTGATTTTGTTTTGCTTGAACCTTGCTTTTGATTACTTTATTTTCTATGCTCTAAGAAATGAATTTTAAAAATTGTACACTATTTTGGGTTTGCTTTTGGATTTATGAGTTTGTTGGTCTTGGTAATTTTACCAATTTGAAGTATGGAAATTTTTACAAATCTTGGAAATAAGCAATTGCTTTATGTGAAATACCCAATTGCTTTATGTCACAATTGATAGATTTTTTGCTTTTCTCAAGCACAGAGATTAAGCATCCTCAACGATATTGCATTACCTTATTACATGTTGGTTAAAAGCTCTTCTAATTGGTTTTAAGTGTTTCATGCCAAAAATTGCTAGCCACAGTAATTTCCAATTGTTCAGTGTTAATAGGTTACAAATTCCTTTATTTTTTATAGATTTCTTTTGGGTTTTGAATTGTTTAGCTTTAATTGCATGTTGATTTGGTTTGTTTGGTTAATGATGCATTAATGTTTTTATTATTTCCTTAATCTATTAGATTTGTTGATATTGGATTTAAAGTGAAAAAAAAATAGAAATTCTTCATTTAATTGGCAATAGTCCCTTCAATGAATTAATTGGCCAACGATATTGGATTTGGGCCAGCCACATTTTGCATTAGTTAGAGTTTGGGCTCTTTACATACTTTGTCCTATTAAACTAACACATTGTAACTAATTCAACATATCCATCAACTCAACAAATTGATGACCCTACTGTAGACACCCATTTGTGTCTCCCCAAAACCAAACCCGGTGATGAGTACCTTTCACGTCGAATCATAATCGAATGAAGTGAAAGTATGGAAAGTTTAGTGTTGCGGATAGTTTTAATTTCTTTTCTCTTCTCTCTGTTTTTGAAAACTTATTTTAAGAAAACAGCCAATCCAGTTTGGTTGGTCCATGATATGGGTCCAATAGTAGTGTAGTTAGATGGGGCTTGACAAGAGCTTTCCAACAATATATTATAATCCCGATTCCGATGAATATTGAGGAAGTTATGGCCAATTTACTAAACTAGGCCTGGTTTGAGCCTCATATGCGACCCAATGATCTAGGGGAGGGCCTAATAGATTTTTCATTCCTAATGCAATTAGGAATGGTTTTAGTCTTCTAGATTCTTCTAGAAGGTTCTTTTCATTCCTAATTCAATTAGCATTGATAAATTGACTTTTGTTGACTTTTTAGAATTTAAATTAAAATCAAAGAGCATTTTTGAGGAAAAATACGATTTTATCCTCCTGTACGGCAATTTTTATCTGATTTTAAGAAAACGCGTGAATTTCTGAATCAGCGCCAAACGCCAGCTGTAGCGCCAGGCGTTACGCTTGGCGCTAGCATTGGCGCCTTGCGCTAATGTTGGCGTTTGGCGCCAATAGCCAGCGTTGGCGCTAATCAGATTTTATGTGCGCCAGAACTCTGTTTTTATATTTTATGTTTTTGGCTGATTTTCTTTATAAATAATGTGCTAAAAACTCCGTTTTCGATAACCAATTTTCATTCACGAATTCTAACCTACAATCATCAATTCTCTCTATTTTCACCAACTCTTGATTATTCTTTTTTTCTCTCTTTTCTAAACTAGATTTTCACAAATATAAAAATTCCGCATTCATCAGATGTAGATACACCTAGCCATATTCGAAGTTGCCTTCGCCCTAGACGTGAAAGGTTCAATTTCTGAGGGTTTGGTCCCAAATCTTTATTTCCATTATTTAATTTAATTGCTTTGTTTATTATTTTCCCTGAAGTTACTAACGTGTGTATTTTATTATTAGAAAGAGATACGAGGCATCAAAGTAAGTGCTTTAATGGTTTTTATTGATGTTATGATATAGAGTTCATGCTTAGATTGTTATTTTGATTCCTGGTATCATGTATAGGATAACTTTAATATCAAGTATGATTAAAAGTATGATGCTTCCTATGTTCTTCCTAATATTTATGATTGTTAGTATCATGTTAGGATTAAAGATTTGATTTTTGATGCTTAGTGACATGCTAGGGTTTGTTATTAATCTTGTTAGTATCATGCCTAGGATCTTGCTATGCTTTAACATGATTACTATTATTATTAATATGATTGTTATTATGATGATTATTGTTTTGATTATTATTATGATTATACTTTATGATTTATGATTATAATTTTTATAACTATGATTGTTATGATTATAATTTTATTATTTTGAGTATAATTTGATTATTATATTGTTGCTTGATTATTTATTGTTACTGCTTGATCACGCTTTTTATGCATGTTTAAAGGGATTTGGTACTTGAAATCACGCTTGATAAGACATTTAATAATCTTTTTAGGGTTAATATGATTATAATTCAAGTGATCGCCAATAATAGATTTATTTGTGCATTAAATTCAACCAACATGGATAAACAGGTTTAGGGTTAATCCTATTGATTGCATGTTAGTCAAAAAGCGCACATGAATACGATCAGAATAAAGTAGAGGCCTATTATTAGGGCAGGTTCAATCTCTTTTAGGTTGTATTTGTACCTTCATCCCCTAACCCTATTTGGTTCAAGACCTTATGGAGTTGACGATCTCTTGGATCGTTAAGGGGTGTAACCTTCACCCTGTGAACGGTTTACAAGTTCATAAAACTTGTTGGCGACTCTTTTGCTCTATCTTCTTCCCTTTTGGACGCCACCGTACTTTAGTGTATGATCGCAGTGGAGTTCAAGCTAGGGGTTAATGCTTGAAATTACTCCCTACAGTTTTTGGCGACTCCACTGGGGAGGATTTCTATTTTAATTCCTGAATTTGTTTCGGAAATGATGTAGAATAAGTGGATGAGACTCGAAACGTTCTAAGTATTTCATGTGTGTAATTTTGATAAATATTATTGTCATATGCATAAAAAAGATCTCATTGGAAATCCCATCCGTAATGAGTTAAAAACATAGGATTTTACACGTAGGAAATTTGAGAAATATCTTTCACAACTAGGACCGAAATAACACTGCGCGAAACTGGAAAATTTTATCGAGCACAGAAAGCTGCTGAGGCATGTAGGAATTAGCGCCAGAATTTTAACTGTAGCGCCAGATGCCAGCATTGGCGCCAGGCGCTACAGCTAAAATTTGGCGCCAAGCTCTGTTTGCTGGCGCCAAAATCTTCCAATACCGAGCCAGAAATATGCGTTCTAATTTCGACCAGTTTTTCGTATTGTTTGCTCGATCCTACTTCCTGATTGAATTTTTTCTCACTTTTCTGAAACCCGTATGTGTTCTACATATGGACATAACCCTCTGGGAATTCATGCTCCATCTACCTGATTGAATGTTCTGAGCAATAAAGGGTACATCCGAGATTGTTGAAATCACGAAATCATGGAAACGAGTTTTTTCTAAAACTCACGGTGTCCCATCCACTCGCGCCGACCCTTCATGGTTAGGCTTCCGCACGGTGCATCCGGACAATTAACCATGGACCCTTTATTGACTAAACCATATCTCGAACTTTAGAGAACTAGAGCCATGGTTAGGTTGCAAACTCATTGCATCATATTGTGCCTACTTGACTAATTGTGCATTTATTCTATGTTTTCTTAACCGTTTGTTTGACTTTTGCTGAGATTAAATAAATTAATGACTTAAAGAACTTTGCCTAATTAATTAATTGATTAATTAATTTGAGTCAATAAAGTCTAATATTTTAATCAGAATTGACCTAGTACGACTTTAGGCATACCCCTGTTGATTAATAACACCAAAAACAGTCACAGATTGAAGCTCCAGCATTGGCGCCAAAGTCTGGACTGTAGCGCCACTCTGTGGAGTGTGGCGCCTGGCGACAGCTCTGTCGTCTGGCGCTACACTACACAGTGCGACGCCAGTCCTGTTGTTTTGCCGACAGTTCGGATTATTGGTCGAGTCATCACCTAGTGTCTAATTAACTAGTTTGCTAATTAAATCGGTTAATTTTCGCTGTCAATAGTACTTGGTCGAGTCATTAATCGAGTTTAGGCATTAAGTCCCATGGTCTTAAACAAGAGTCCAAGCATGTCACTTACACTCAACGCACACACCAATACACACAATTTGACCATGTCTAAGGGAGTCTTGCATGCGCGTTTTTCCGTCATTTTTTTAGGGGGGTAAGTCGGATATTAATCCTCCAATAAAACTATACTTAGTTCCCTAAAAATATGTACCTTTTTTTTTAATTTTTTCTCTTTTTTTAAGAACCGTAAAGTCAAGTCGATTTGAGTCAATGATTAAAACGCAAAATGGTTTAAATTACAGCGCGTGGTCAAGAAAGGAAGGACGGTTAATCAAAGACAACCTCTCCATACAAGTCCAACTTTTCGACAAACCCATAGCTCATAAGAGGAAAGCTAAGACCATACTGCAACACAAGAAGAAGTCAATGAGCTTAGGAACCAACTGGTTACCGTGACTGAAACACTAAAGCTCCTCACACTTAAGATCGATGATCCCATGAAACAACAATAGATAGACCTCATGCAAGAGAGTCTAAGCAAGCTATCTAGCGACTACAAATTTCAAGGGCTTACTTCACAAGGGGTCTCGGTGGACAAAGATCTTCTTCCGCAGAAGTTCAATGCCAACGACATCCCAAAATTCGGAGCATTCGAAACAATAATGAGTATTAAGGGTATCGATAAGAAGGTTTTCCCCTCTCTGTTCTCACTATCTCTCGAGACCGTTTGCCAACAATGGTTCTTTTCTCTCGAGAAAGAAAAGACTTCTACCTAGGAGTCCATAGAAAACGCTTTCGTTGATAGATACAAGTGCAACATTCAAGTTGAGACTGAACATAGGGAACTTGAAATCCTCAAGCAGAAAGAGAACGAAGGCTTCACCTCTTTCTTTAACAAATGGAGAGAAACCTCAGCTAAGATGATTGAGGTGCCAAGTGAAAAAGAGTCTGTAAGGTTGTTCATCAAGAACCTCAAAGAAAAATATTCCAAGCATCTCAAGTATCAAAATAATCTCCATACCTTCAAGGTCGTCTACGACATTGGGATCAATATTGAAGACGACCTGGCTAAGTTAAAAGCTGCCAACAATAACTCCAACAGTGGCTGGAAAGGAAAGAAGAACAACAATCCTCCTTCTTCCAAAACCACCCACTCAAACAACGTTAGCACTTTTAATTTAGGTGAAGTCCTTGCTATGAACAATCAAGGACAGAAGAAACCATTTAGGAAAAACTTTACTCCTATTGGCATGAGTTATGATACCGCATTTGATCGATTAAATGCAAAAGGTCTTATAACTCCTATTGGACCATTTGGATACCCACCAGTCGAAAAGAGGTCGGCTAATTGGAACCCCATTGCACACTGTAAGTATCACCAAGGTAGGGGCCATCTCACCTAAAACTGTTGGAAGATTAAGGAAGCTATCCAAGACTTAATCGATAACAACAAGCTGCCATTGCCCCCTGCCAGTAACAAGCCAAGCATTGATAATGCACCTCTCGCTCATGCCTTGGCTATCTCTGATGAGGAAAACGAGATTGACCCCTCGTCTCTCATTAAACCTGTCAAAGAAATCCATGCCATTGAAGAAGACGAGAAGATATTATTCAATGCCATGGATAGCCTTCCAGAACCGGCGAGTAAAGAAGACATACATTCACTCACACTGTTTATGATGGAAGGGTCGCGCTTGCTACGTGAAACTCTCAAAGCTATAAAGGAACTTCAGAAGAAATATGACGAAGTTCCACTCCTAAAAGAAGAACCTAAGAGAGAATTCACACCCATGAGAATGACTTATGAGGCAAAGCGTTTTCCTTTACAAGTCACTGAAAAACCCAAGAAGAGTAATAGAATTAACACTCCAATTGAGATCCCATATGCACAATTGTTCGAAATGCTCTCCGAGAGTGGCGAGATCAAACCTCTCGAACCAAGACCATTCGAATAATTGAAAAGGACAGATAGGTATTACTGTCAGTATCTTCAATCAGGGGGTCACACTATCAAAAACTGTTTCAAATTCAAGGATTTAGTTCATAAAATGATTGATGAAAACAAACAAGTCCAAGTTCCACAAGAATACGATGCAACCATTAATGGAGTTTGGGACAGTGATGAAGAAGACGTCTATTTAAAAGACATAGTAGGATCTCCACCTTCTGTGTCATACGCCATGGATGACTTTTGGACTGAAGAATACTCATCGATAGACGTCCTCACAAGATCCGGGAGAATGCAACCTCCCGTTTCAACACAACCTATGTCGACCACACAACAAGTTCCCATACCTATCATTGAAGACAATGATATCGTTAAGCAGTTTAAGTAGACAAAAGTGGAGATGAACGTATGGAAACTTTTGGCGACATATCGAGAACATAGGTTGGATGTAATGAATGCCTTGGACAAAATAGGGATAGATTCTGACACTAATCCTGAGGGGTTAGCCAACTTCCTCACAAGTGATCTTCCTAGTCCAATTAATTTGATCACCTTTTCTGACAAGGATTTACCTCAAGAAGGTGAGAAACATTACAAGGAATTAAACCTCACAGTAGTTTGCAAGAGAATGAATGTTCCTATGACTCTTGTAGACAATGGATCGGCCATCAACGTCTGTCCACTTAGAACTGCGAGGATGCTAGGCATAAAGGATGAAGATTTAACTCCGTCTACACAAGGAATAAGGGCCTACGACAACACTCGACGTCAAGCTCTTGGTAAAATTACCCTTAACATAACGGCGGGAGCAATAGAACATGCTACTACTTTCCAAGTGGTAGACATTTAAGCTTCGTTCAACTTACTGTTGGGGCGCCCTTGGCTTCATGACCTAAAGGTCATCCCCTCATCTCTCCACCAACAAGTAAAAGCTATAGTTGGGGGAATTCCTATCACCATCGATGCTTCGCCTATGAGGATCAAGTCTATAGAAAATCCAATCATAAATGTGGAGCACGACGAGGATGATGAAGACTTATGGGGCTTTAACGAAGAAGTCTCCTTAATCCAGGAAGATGAAAGGACCCCTCTTTGCCATGACCCCCATTCCAACATGGTTATAAATGCTATGCTGAAGAAACAAGGACATTTCCCTGGGATGACCCTAGGAAAGAAGAAAGGAATAGCAAAGTTGCTGGAGTCACCTGGCCTCCTTAAGTTAGACACTTTCGGAGTTGGTTTCGAACCGCGGAAAGATCTCAAGCGGGCTCAGGAAAAGTCAAAGGCACGTAGAGACGCTCGCATTCAAAATAAAGCAATCCCAATGGATCAATACCCTCTTACACTTAATGGCCAATTTATAAAAGAAGGAGAAGACTATCCATGCCATGAATTTCCCGAGCCATTTGTTGTAAACGGCATAAGGCAACCGGGATTTGAGATTTTCTTGGATTGTTATTTCACAGATGAAATCCCAACTCCTGTCCATAAGGAGAAAGCACCCCCATGCTTTAACTTTAACATCATGGGATTACTATTTGGGCGAGAAAAGAATGAGCCAACTTATAGAGAAGACAACTCCTCGCTCATTCAGACAGTCCTACAAAGCGAAAGCTTCGATCCCTCGAAGCTAATCACTCCAGTTGAAGGATCACTACAAGGGTGGCGCAAGACTATCAAGGTGAATACTCCAAGCGGAAGAAAAATATCCATCACAACAGGGCAAGGACCAATGTTTGAAGAGTCGTCAGAATCCGAGTCGGAGTCCCTCCCTATAGAGTCTTCTAGGTCTTTAGTAGTAGAACCTTCCCTTCCTATTCCTTATCCTAGAATAGTTAGTGATCAAGTCCCTGAGGACATATCACTCTTTGATGTAATGATCTCAGAGTATAATAATATTTCTCCTTCTCCTTATTTCTTGTGTTCTTCTCTAACCAAAGATGACGAGCATTGCTTAACTAACAATGACAAAGACAAAGAACTTATTAAAGCAATGGAAACACTCGAAAAGAAAACACCAATAATTGAAGAAACTGAAACGATTGATATCTCAAATGATTCAACCAATAAAAGAGAAGTTAAAATCGGATTAACACTAAATGAATAAGAAAGAACCGATTTTAATTAACTTACTTAAAAAATTTATCAATGTATTTGCTTGGTCATACGAGGATATGCCAGGCATTAATAGAGAAATAGCTCAACACACTATACCACTAATTCCAGGACTGAAACCCGTAAAACAAAAGTTACGTCGAATGAAACCCGACGTAGCCCTTAAAATAAAAGAAGAAGTCCAAAAACAAATAACTGCAGGTTTCATCAAGGTATCCAAATACCTTGAATGGGTCGCCAACGTTGGCCCAATTCCGAAGAAAGACGGAAGGGTAAGAATGTGTGTCGACTATCGAGATCTAAATAAGGCAAGTCCAAAGGACGACTTCCCTTTGCCACACATTGATATTCTGGTAGATAACACGGCAAATCACGCGCTCCTCTCGTTCATGGATGGGTACGCAGGTTACAACAAGATTCTCATGGCAGAAGAAGACATGGAGAAAACAACTTTTATAACACCATGGGGCACTTACTGCTACACGTTAATGCCATTCGGGTTGAAAAACGCGGGTGCTACTTACCAACGCGCAACAACTGCCTTACTCCATGACATGATGCATAAAGAAGTCGAGGTATATGTCTATGACATGATTGTGAAATGAAAAGACCGTCCAGGCCATCAAGTAGCCTTAAGGAAATTTTTCGAAAGGATAAGAAAATATAATATGAGGTTGAATCCATCTAAGTGTGCTTTTGGAGTTACCTCAGGCAAGCTTTTGGATTATGTCATAAGCTCTCGAGGAATAGAGATAGACCCAATCAAGATCAAAGCAACCATGTCAATGCCACCGCCCAAGACTGAGAAACAGATTCGAGGATTTATTGGTCGGTTGCAATACATAAGTAGATTCATATCAAAATTGACAACAATATGTGAACCAATCTTCAAAAAGCTCAAGAAGAATGTACCAGTGATATGGGATGATAAGTGTCAAAAAGACTTTGAAAAGATCAAAGCATATCTTGCAAATCCTCCCATATTAGCACCAGCACTTCCGGGAATACCTCTTAGGTTATATTTGACGGTTACCAAAGAGACAATGGGAGCCATGCTAGCACAAGAAGTAGAAGGCAAAGAAAACGCAATCTACTATCTAAGCGAGAAGATGCTCGAATACGAAGCACGCTATACACCACTCGAGAAGTTGTGCCTCGCCTTGCTGTGGGCCACAGCCAAGTTAAGACATTACATGCTAGTGCATACCGTCTTCGTAATCTCCCGATTAGATCCACTCAAGTATCTTTTTGAGAAATCTACACTCAATGGACGCATATCAAGATAGATAGTCAATCTAGCCCAGTTTGATGTAAGGTTTATGCCACAAAAAGCTATCAAAGGATTCGTGGTGTTAGACTTTCTAGCAGACTTCCCAATAGAAGAATCGACGCCAATACAAGACAATGAATTTCCAGATGAAGACTTAATGGTCATTGAAGATGATACTTGGACCTTATACTTCGACGGAGCCTCAAACCAAAAGGGATGTGGCGTTGGAGTATTACTAGTATCACCTAAAGAAGAGCATGTTCCAATCTCCATAAAGCTTGATTTCGACGTTACCAACAATGCTGCTGAATATGAAGCATGCGTGGTAGGCCTTGAAACAGCTTTGGCATTAGGAGTAAAAAAGTTAAGGATATTCGGAGACTCTTCTTTAATTATCAACCAAATATCTAAAAGGTGGAAAGTAAGGAGCGAAAGTCTAGCCCCTTACCAAACCTATCTGGAAACTCTCACCGATCAGTTAGAGAAGGTAGAATATACATACCTACCTAGGGAAGAAAATCAATTTATTGATGCCTTGGCAAGACTAGCCTCAATGGTTAGGATTCCCACGAAAATCGAGCAAATGCCTCTAACTATAGAGAAAAGGCACAAACCAGCATACATCCAGGCTATAGAAGACGACGAAGTAGTCCAAGACGAAGAAGAAGAAGAACCGTGGTACACGGATATACTTAATTATGTCACCAAAGGAGAATACCCTCCCCATGCTGATAAAAGAGAAAAACGAGCATTAAGACTCTTGGCTTCCCAATATGTACTCATAGACAACGAGTTACATAAAAGAGTACCTAAGGGTCGAGCTCTTTTATGCGTAGGAAAAAAGGATGCACAAAGAGCAATGAGAATAGTCCAAGAAGGAATCTGTGGCACTCATATAAATGGCAAAATGTTAGTCCAAAAAATAATTCGAGAAGGATATTATTGGACTACAATGAATAGGGATTGCCATCAATATGTAAAAAGATGCCCTAAGTGCCAAATCTATGCCAATTTACAACATGTTCCTCCATCCTTGCTCTACACCTATACGTCGCCATGGCCATTCTCTACATGGGGAATTGACATCATCGGCAAAATCACTCCCCCAGGAAGAGGAGGCCACGAATACATACTAGTAGCAATTGATTACTTCAGAAAGTGGGTCAAAGCGCAATCATACGCTAAACTCACTGCAAAACATGTAGCATTCTTTATCGAGAGAAATATTATTTGTCGATATGGAGTCCCACATGAAATGATAAGTGACAATGGAACTCACTTTCAAGCCGAATGTGAAGAATTGTTACAAAAATATAGCATTCAACATCATCATTCTTCCCCTTACAGACCTCAAGCAAATGGAGAAGTCGAGGCAGCTAATAAAAATCTAAAGACTATCATCGAGAAAATGACGGAAAATTATAAAGATTGGCCTGACAAACTTCACTTCGCATTGTGGGGTTACCGCACGTCAATCCATACATCAACAGGAAATACGCCATTTTCCTTAGTATATGAAATGGATGTCGTACAACCTGTTGAACTAGAAATTCCATCTCTACGCATCGCGTTAGAGAGCAAGCTCGATGAAGTTGAATGGACTAGGGCAAGATATGAAGAGTTAATTTTACTCGATGAAGAATGACTAGAAGCTCTACATCACACTCAGTGTTATCAAACTTGTATGGCTAGGCATTTTAATAAGAAGGTCAAGACAAGAAACATCAAAGTAGGAGACTTGGTGTTAAAATCATTAAAGAAAAATGTTTTAGATCCAAGGGGAAAATTTAGACCTAATTGGTCTGGACCCTACATTTTCAAAACAATCCTGTCAGGAGGTGCAGCAAAACTAACTGATATGGATGGCAATGAGTTCTCGAACATGACAAATCTTGACCAGCTTAAGAAATACTACCCATAATTACTTGAGTAGGATACTCAAGAAAGCTACGTTTGGCCTGATTCCTTAAGAAAGGATACGTAGGCAACCCTTTACGGGTGCGGCCACTTTATTTTTTCGACATTCCCGCGTCCCAAAATCAATTAAAAATTCGACAGAAGATCGGCGAAATATCGGCGTCGCAGATAAAATTATGGCGCCAGCCAACGACCATCAGCGCCAGCTGACGACACTGGCGCCTGACGCAAGACTGCTATGGCCGGCGCCAGTCGCAAATAAGTGGCGCCAATTCACAGCTAAATTCTGGGCATATTTCGGTGTTTTTCGGAAAATTTTTGACTTCCGTACTCGAAGAATTTCTGGAAAATTAATTTTTTTTTCGGTTTTCATTCTTTAATAAAATAAATTTAAAGTAAATAATTAATTAAAAGCTGAAATTTCATTAATAAAATAAAATTACATTATTGATGGAATTTTAATAAAGCTGAAATAAATTAACTTTAAATAAAAAAATATAAACTAAGTCTAGTAATTGGAAATTAAGCAATGCTCCTAATCTTTCTTTTCTTTCCTAACCCTTTTCCAATTTTTTTTCTGCTTCCTCCTCCTCATCCTTAACCTTAGCTAGTAGGCATCCTTTAGAGGACCTACATTCAATCTTAGAGTAGATAGTGTTCCCTTCAGCTAGGACTCCATGCTTCTTTTCTACCCAAACCTTTTTATCTGTGGTGTCAGCTTTCCTTTTTCCCTTATCTTTTATAGTACTTTTCTTCCTAGGCATTGTAGGTTTTTTGAATTCAACTCTTTCACCTAAGCGCTCCTTGGCAGGAATCACCCTGTCACCTAGACGACTCTTCACATCAGTTTTACCCTGATCTTTCTTCAATTCCTTTGAAGGTTTCCTGAGCAACCACTTCTTCACATCATTGGGCAAGGAAGGAGGAACCTTTTGGGTAATTACTTCCCATAAAGGTCTAGTACTCCAATAAGCATCAAATCTTCTACTTCCTGGGAGACAGGGAACTCGTAGGGAGAACGAAGATCTCCGGAAGGAATATTCTGAAGTAAGCCGTATTGTCTTTTTACCCTGCAGGGATAGTAGTAAGTCATACGAGACAAACTTGGAAGACGGCAGAAAGGTTGCTTGTTGACACCAACCATCCTTTCTATATTCCACCATGGGACGACCCACTTGATAGCAAAATTGCGAGATTCGAAGACCCTTCTCCACTCATGGCGCCCCATTTTAGAGAAGCGTTTCTTCCTCCTCACAAAGCAATTTGGAGTGTACTTCTCAATGTTGTCCGGAGGGCTAGTTAATTCTAGCCTTTCCATTAGCCACATCTGTAAAAAAAAATTACAATGCAAATAAATTATTATTACTATACAAAAATATATTTTTTGATTTTTGTAATTAAAAATATTATTTTTCTACCTGTAATAAAATTGGAGAGCCTCGAAAAGGTGCTTTTGGGTTCCTTTTCAATTCATCAAGACTAATCATGGTCTCTCCAACTATCAATGGCATTGGATTTCTCCCT
Organism: Chenopodium quinoa; assembly: GCF_001683475.1. NCBI lineage: Eukaryota > Viridiplantae > Streptophyta > Magnoliopsida > Caryophyllales > Amaranthaceae > Chenopodium > Chenopodium quinoa. The sequence goes on from NW_018742390.1 coordinate 7,385,855, forward strand.
GATTCAATGTGTTCCAGTACGGTGGTTATAATTGATTGACCCTCATTATTTTTACCACTACTAAGGAAAAATTGATTAAGCGTGCAAAATAAGAAAGCCCTTCTTTTATAAATATGAAAAGATTCAGAAAAAGGTTTATCAAAATAATGGCGAGCAAATTCTTTTAAATTAACTATGTTGCCATCTACTATTTTTGATAAATCCCTTTCTTTTAAATTGAAGAAGCGTTCAAAATCCTTGTAATAATATGCATCTATTCTAGGGATTACTATGAGGTTTATTGCAGGGAAACCTAAAATAGCACCAAATTCTTCCGGCAAAGGGCTAATTTCATCATACCCTATTCTAAATCAATGAGTACCAACATCCCAATATTCTAGAGCGGTATGAATGAAATCTAAGTCAAGATCTACCCCTTTGATACCATAAATTCCCCCCAAGTGAAACAAATCTAATTCTTTTCTTTCTTTGGCATTAAGAGACCGACACCATTAATGGGTGTATTGGGTAAAAGTTTTGGTGACTAGAGACATGATATTATTTTTCTAAGGCCACGAATTATTTTATTTGCTGAAATTATGAAAAGAATCGGCTGGGTAGGGGGCTATTTATGCACGAATTAGGAGCAATTTTAATCAGGGTAGAATACGGAGTCAGCGCTACTTGGCGCTAGACGCTGTGATTGGCGCCAGACGCCAAAGCTTGGCGCCACACACTAAGTGTAGTGCCTAGCGCAACATCCAATTGCGTAGCTGGTGCCAATGTGCCACGTCATACGCGCTTTCTAAAACCGCGTTTTTACCTTAATTCAAGTCTGCTATTGACTTTACGGCTCCCTTATCTTTTCTAAACATCTTTTTATTCTTTTTAAAATTAATATATTATATTATTCTTTTTCGGATTTTTTTTAGGTTAATTTCCAAGTTTTTTATAAACCCAAGCTTTTATTTGATTTTTCCTTTTTTCATTTTTCTTTTTGGGGGAGAAAGTCGAATACCCTCCATCAATAATAAAAATAATGGAATTTTTGCGCAAAATTACTTGTCACACTTTCTTGCACACACAAACATGCACATAATAATATAAATAAAAAATGATAAAATGATAAATAAATTAAACTAATAATAGTATGTATATACAAAATATGTCTAAAAAAATGAGTTTAACTAAAAGGCAAAGTTCTATACAAAGTCAAAAAAAATAATGAAAAAAGTACAGGAACAAACTACAGCGCCGGGGGGGGGGGGGGGGGGGGGGCGTACACCCATCATCTCGTAAAACTGCGTCGTACGAGGAGTAACCTCTCCACCAGCTCCGGCTCCAACTCCAGTCTCCGCAGGAGGAGGAAAGATCAACGTGGGTCAACTCCACCCGAGATCAACCTAAGGCTGAGGCTGTGGTCCTGTGGAGGCTGCTGCGATGACGAGCCGACCTCGTACATCCCACAACCTCTAAGAGCCGAGGTAGCCTCTCCCTGGCCTACTGTTGCAGCATGAGCACCCTCAGAGGAAGAACCCGAGCCCTCCGCCACATCAGCACGGGCAGCCTCAGAGCGACCGCCTCTACCCCCTGACGTAGTGCGGCGATTCCTCGAGCTAGACCTCGCCGAATCCCTCCGCATCTCAGGTCTCGTGCGGGTATGAGAAGCAATAGGCTGACCCTGCAAAAAGAATTAAAATCAGAAACAAGGCAAAATCGAAGCGGTAATGCAAAACATATGAAAGAAAGACTACCTCCTGAACAGCGTCGTAGCAGGTAGCCACATTCCTCATCCGGACGAGCTGGCTCCAGAAGGCATCTATACATCGTGCCATCGCCAAAACCACCTCGCGCGAAAACTGTCAAAGAAATAAGTCGGTAAACGTGCATAATATATATGGACAAAAATTGCAAATAACTAAGCTTACCCGAGTCTGGTGGCGAGGAATCGACTGTTCTACGAAGCGCTCGTCCTCAGGAGTCGGAGGAATCATCTCCTCGATCGGCCCGTATGTCTCCTGGTAATGGATAGACATACGGGGTGGCAGGAACTCAGCAGCATCGTCCTAATAAAGCAAAACAAAATCAGTAAAGCATTACTCGGGGGCTACTTAATGAAAGGTAAAAGCAGAAAAATCGTACCGCCACATCCTCTGCCGGTACAGGAATTGGAGCTAACAACGGCAGTAGCTCCTCCGCATAGCATCGCCCGGGGATCGTGCAAGATCGCCAAGGGGTACCACTCCCTCTGACATGCTCAACAACCTCGCGGCGTCAAACATATGACGTGGTGGAGGAGCAGGAACGAAAAAAACATCGGAGGAATGTTGTCTAGCAACCCTCTCTCCCATGTATGTGATCGCTCCGTAAGTCCCCAGGAAATAGCGACGCTCAGCAGAATACTGTGCGACTAACCCAGGGACTGCCAAGCCAACCCATGGCCGGTACACCACCTCAGGCTCCTGCAAAGAGCATCAATTAGGCAAGGATTTGTCTAGAGCATCACAAAATGGCAAATAAGAAAGAATCGTACCGCGATAATCCAATCTTAGACATACGCAATGGAAATCCCCACACGGCGCCTGCCCCAAGAAGCACTCACTGGAAACCCGCGCGGCGACGGTCTCGCCGGCGCAGCAGAAGGGAAGTACTCGTAGAACCAGATCTACAAGGATTTAAAATTATAAGCAAGTGCTAGCTAAAGTGTAGAGCTAAACTTTATAGGGAATAATGTTTACCTCTACGACCCTCCAAAAGCCGGACAAAGCAACATTCGTCCCAAAGGACCGGTGTCGACACGAGTCCCTTAGCGCACGAATGAAGTCAGCATAGGCCAAGCTGGCCCAGTCATAAGTCTTGATCCGGTGTAGATTGCGGACAGCAGGAAGGTAGTAAAGCAGCGCCCTACTACCCTTGTCAGGGGAGAACGTCCCTGACAACAAAATAAGCGCAAAGATGCGCACCCGCTGCTCTCGGGTGGTCGCATCATCATCGAAAGCCGCTGCCAGAGTCGAGCGACGAATCCCCCTAGCACTGAACTGAGACGACTCGACCTCAGCTCGGGCCCAAATGGTAATCGGCCCCAAAAGCTCCTCGACCTCGGGAGAAAAGACGTCGATCCCACTGTCGAATGGTAGTGGCACACAGCTGAACTCCAGTCCTGTGATGAGACTGAAGTCCGTAGGAGTAACCATCATCTCACCACAGGGAAAGTGGAAAGTGTTGGTGGTGTCCCAGAAGAACTCCACCAGAGCACGCACTACGTGGTGACCCCCGCTGGAGGCAACTATCGCCTCGGAGGTCTCAAACAACGCAGCAAGACCGCAAGACTCCCATAGGAGTCTCGTCTCAACATCCCTGGCGATATACATCTTGTATAGGTCGCCTAAACCGTCACAGCCGGAACCGTGACAACGCGTCCTCCCAACGGTAATGCCCCGTCTCACCCTCTCAGAAATGTGGTGGACGGGGGAAAAGAACAAGGTCCGCTCATCCCATTCGGGGAGTCGACTAAGCGAAGTGGACGGCGCGACGTCGTCCACCACGGGCTTATGCTCCCGTCGAGTGTCTCGGGACCGTGAACCAGAGCCTCGCTGTCTAGCCATGATACATTGTGAAGAATTATCATAAATTAAGGTTCTATAGTATCTAAGGTTTGCCTAGCCGCATGATACTATGTTCGCAAAAAACAGAGTACGTAGTACTAAAACAGAGCACAAATTCAAATTGAGCATATACGACATTTTTCAAGCAATCAAATAATTTCTTGCAATACTATAGTAATTATTGTGACAAATTGGACAAGAATTGCTAGCAAAAACATCAAGAACAAGTCACATTGCATTCCCGACCTCAAGAGGTCCAACAATGGCAATTTGCTCACTTCTTCACCAAATTGAGTCAAACAAGTCTCAAATTACTCCCAAGGCAATATATAAACATAATCAAGAAATTTCATGGCATAAAATTTGATAAATAAAGAGAATTAAGCCTTCTAAATTTCAAAATTTCATGAAATTCGAATATAAACATGTGTAAAATTCATAAAAATCGGTGTGAATTTGAGGAAAAATTACATAGATCAGGAAAATGGATGAAACGAGCTTTGATTTGCAACAAATTTGAGTGAATTCGGTTGAGAAACGAGCAAGAATGAAGCAAATGAAGTTTTCCGGTTTTTCGAGCAAAGCACGACGAGCAAAACAGCGAAAATGAGGAAGAAAGGGGTATTTAAGGAAAACCCCGTTTTGGCGCCAAGCGCTAGGCTTTGGCGTCAAAAATCAGGCTTGGCGCCTGGCGCCAATCCCAGCGCCTGGCGCTAAGGCCAGTTGTGTGGCGCTGATGCTTTTTCAGCGGCGCTAGGACACTTAGCCACTCAGCGGGGTTGTTCTACCTTTTTGCAATATATTTTGGGTTCCTTGGTACGCTTGTTAGCCCCTCTAAGCAATTTGAAACGATTTTTAGTAATCGGCTTGATCGCACAAAGTGATCGACCTGATGAAAGATCGTCTCACTTAGCTTAAAGCGCCTAAGCATTGGCCCATTAACAAAAGACACCGACATAGTGATTCATTCTGCAAAGGGAACCAACGTACAGGCTCAAAAGCAACAAAAGCGCCAACGTACAGGCATAGCGAGAGCAAAGTTCAAGCGAGCTTCTAAAGATCGACAAGCGGAGATCTTCGGTAATTTTCTTTGGAAAATTATCGCAACAAATGAGGATAGCTTCAAGCGAGGATATCTTCGGCAACATTCCCTGACTTGTGGAGAGTTGTCACAAACAACTGAAGGTGGTTTCAAGCGAAACAATCTTCGATGGTATTCCCTTGGACGTGGAATATTATCATAGCGGGATAGGATCGTTTCAGGCGAAGTAGTCTTCTATATTGGAAGCAGTTACAAGCGTAGCAGTTTTCAAGCGGGATGACATTCTCTTGGCAGGAGGTCATCAAAACAACAGCAAAGCAGCAGCAAATCGGTTACTTTTAGAGACGTGTGCTCGACGGTGCAAGATACGCGTTTCTTAACTCTTTTATCTGTTTGACTAACGCTAGTTTTGCAGGTATCGGCGTTACAAGAGTGGTTTAGGATCGCAGAACGTTCTGAATCATTCTCCGTCCCCATCGATACTTTGACTTTTGTTTTCGAAACTTGCGTTTCTCCAAACTCAGTCAAAGTGGGGGCTTCTATAGACACCCATTTGTGTCTCCCCAAAACCAAACCCAGTGATGAGTACCTTTCATGTCGAATCATAATCGAATGAAGTGAAAGTGTGGAAAGTTTAGTGTTGCGGATAGTTTTAATTTCTTTTCTCTTCTCTCTGTTTTTGAAAACTTATTTTAAGAAAATAGTCAATCCAGTTTGGTTGGTCCATGATATGGGTCCTTTGGATGGGGCTTGACAAGAGCTTTCCAACGATATATTGTAAGCCCAATTCCGATGAATATTGAGGAAGTTATGACCAATTTACTAAAATGGGAATGTTTCGAGCCTTATATGCGGCCCAATTATCTAGGGGAGGGCCTAATATAAATTTATCATTCCTAATGCAACTAGAAATGGTTTTAGTCTTCTAGATTCTTCTAGAAGGTTCTTTTCATTCCTAATTCAATTAGCATTGATAAATTGACTTTTGTTGACTTTTCAGAGTTTTAATTTAAATCAAAGAGCATTTTTGAGGAAAATACGATTTTATCCTCCTGTACGGCAATTTTTATTTGATTTTAAGAAAACGCGTGAATTTCCAGGTCAGCGCCAAACGCCAGCTGTAGCGCCTGGCGCTACGCTTGGCACCTGGCGCCAGGGTCAGCGTCTGGCTCCAATAGCTAGCGTTGGCGCCAACCTTGTTTCATGTGCGCGAGACTTTGTTTTGATATTTTATCTTTTTGGCTGATTTTCTTTATAAATAACGTCGTAAAAACTCGGTTTCCATTCATTCACAATCATCAATTCTCTCTCATTCTCTTCAATAATCATTCACCAACTCTCATCAAGATTTTCTTGATTACTCTCTCTCTCTTTTCTAAACTAGCTTCTCTCAAATATAAAAATTCCGCATTTATTAGATCTAGAAACACCTAGCCATATTCTAAGTTGCCTTCGCCCTAGACGTGAAAGGTTCAATTTCTGAGGGTTTGGTCCCAAATCCTTATTTCCATTATTTAATTTAATTGCTTTGTTTATTATTTTCCTTGAAGTTACTAACGTGTGTATTTTGTTATTAGAAAGAGATACGAGGCATCAAAGTAAGTACTTTAATGGTTTTTATTGATGTTATGATATAGAGTTCATGCTTAGATTGTTATTTTGATTCCTGGTATCATGTATAGGATAACTTTAATATCATGTATGATTAAAAGTATGATGCTTCCTATGTTCTTCCTAATATTTATGATTGTTAGTATCATGTTAGGATTAAAGATTTGATTTTTGATGCTTAGTGACATTCTAGGGTTTGTTATTAATCTTGTTAGTATCATGCCTAGGATCTTGCTATACTTTAACATGATTATTATTATTATTAATATCATTGTTATTATGATGATTATTGTTTTTATTATTATTATAATTATTCTTTATGATTTATGATTATAATTTTTATAATTATGATTGTTATGATTATAATTTTATTATTTTGAGTATAATTTGATTATTATATTGTTGCTTGATTATTTATTGTTACTGCTTGATCACGCTTTTTATGCATGTTTAAAGGGATTTGGTACTTGTAATCACGCTTAATAAGACATTTAATAATCTTGTTAGGGTTAATATGATTATAATTCAAGTGATCGCCAATAATAGATTTATTTGTGCATTAAATTCAACCAACATGGATAAACAGGTTTAGTTTTAATCCTATTGATTGCAAGTTAGTCAAAAAGCGCACATGAATACGATCAGAATAAAGTAGAGGCCTATTATTAGGGCAGGTTCAATCTCTTTTAGGTTGGATTTGTACCTTCATCCCCTAACCCTATTTGGTTCAAGACCTTATGGAGTTGACGATCTCTTTGATCGTTAAGGGGTGTAAACTTCACCCTGTGAACGGTTTACAAGTTCATAAAACTTGTTGGCGACTCTTTTGCTCTATCTTCTTGCCTTTTGGACGCCACCGTACTTTAGTGTATGATCACAGTGGGGTTCAAGCTAGGGGTTAATGCTTGAAATTATTCCCTACAACACCTTTCTTTTCCCTTAGATTAATTTTGTAGATTCTTTCTTTTCCCTTTTTTTTTTTAATAAAATGAGCATTTATTCTCTTACATATGATCGTTGCATTACATTGCATTGCTTTAAAAAAAAAAACATGTCGAATTAAGCACATCTAACGATAGACCTTTCTTTTTTCAATCCCACATCTACCTAACCTTGGGATGGGATGGTGTGTAACTTATGCAATCTTAAAAGCTTGAGTGATTTCAAAAGATCAAAATAAATAAAATAAGCAAAAAATAAATAAAAGTGTACAAAAGGGTAAGTGTTCCAATGTCTTTGATATGAACATGTCTTTGATATGAACACGTCTCAAATTGCGTCTCTTATCGAGTGCTCGGTACCGTGCCTGAGAAACATGAATGCCAAGTGAGTGATAGACCGCATGATCGGGATTGCCCACACTTATAAAAATGAACTAAATGCTAAAGCAAAGAAATAAAGTAAAAAAAAAAGTAGAAACTCAAGCATGAAAATATAAAGATTCAAAAGCAAGGTTGCACACCTTGGGGGCTTATATAGAGTCTTGAGCCTTTATCCCCTTCTTCTTCAGCCTTTAGCCTAACCGCGTTACAACCCTTAAAAAAGACCTTTTTTGAGGTATACACATACTTGTGCGAGGTTCGGCTAGAGCTACGTTCGTCCTGATTCCTAACGGATACGTAGGCAACCTCACATCGAGGTGCGGCCGTAATAAAAATGCATTCATATTTACATTCACTATTGATCATATCAAGGGATCCCTGTGCTCATCCCTATTTACTTAGAGCTAGACTTGGGGGCTTGATCCTTACATCATTAGCTTACCTAGCCTAAGAGTCACCACCATTTGACTCTTTTCAATATATTTTTCCACACACTTAGCCCTTGTGGCTTAACTTTAGTATCACTTTCACACACCGCACAGATACATGACCAAATATACTTTCCTTTAGGAACCCTTTGTCAAGAAATCTTAACACAACACTAAAGCATGCCTTGTCATATCAACATCACTCATCATTGCATCACGAAGTATAAAGTGCTTAGCCTCCGTGCCTAAGTTACCCAAATGCTTTCATCATTGAGTCAACCATTGAGATAGCCTAGGATGGATTAATCCTTGCACCTTGAGAGATAGTATCAAACAACATTTGACTAAGCTCATTCAACATGCACCTTCAAAACTTCGATTCTTTTTTCACATCTTTCTTTTTCGGGAGAAAGTCGGTACCCTCCACAAAAATGACGGAAAAATTTAAAATTTTTGCCTTTTTTCATTTTCGAGTCGCACAATCAACACTATGCACACACGGGTCATGAGTCACACGTGTCATTTCACTTCGAGTCGAGTCAACCCCGAGTCAAGTTTATACCTTGAGTCATGTCAAGTCGATGAGTCAAGTGACACTAAACCTTAGGTCAACCCTAAGATGATTAAAGAAATATTAGCAAAGTTCTATGGTAAAAAATAAATACAGGTGCAGCAGAATAGGGAAGACCCTACTCCAGCGCCAGACGAAAACATCTAGGTCTGGCAATAGTTTTTAGCACTTGGCGCTAGATCATAGCATCTGGCGACAGAGTCAATTCTTGGCGCCAGAGATATTTCAGCAGCGACAAAGCTCGAAGCCTCTTAGAAAGGTGATTTCGACCTCATACAGCAATTTCGGGTTCCTTAGTATGCCAGTTAGCCCCTATAAGCAATTTGACATGATTAAGTAATCTGTTCGATTTCAATCACAATAAGTGATCGACCTGATGAAAGATCGTCTCACTTAGCTTAAAGCGCCTAAGAATTGGCTCATCACGGAGACACCGACATACTGGTTTTAACGGAAGCAAAGTTCAAGCGAGCTTTAGAGATCAACAAGCGTTGGTCTTCGGAAATTTTTCTTTGGAATATTATCATCAAAGCTCTTTTTTTAGAGACGAGTGGACATTTCTTTCAAAGCTCTTTTGTTCAGAGACGCGTAGACAATCCTTTCAAGCTCTTTTGCTCTAGAGACGCGTGGGCATCCAATTATCAAGTTCTTTTGTTCAGAGACGCGTGGACATTTCTTTCAAGCTCTTTTGTTCAGAGACGCGTGGACATATCATCGAAGCTCTTTACTCCAGAGACGCGTGGACATATTAATCCAAGCTCTTTTTCTCAGAGACGCATGGGCATCCTATTTTCAAGCTCTATTGTTCAGAGACGCGTGAACATTTCTTTCAAGCTCTATTGTTCAGAGACGCGTGAACATTTCTTTCAAGCTCTTTTGCTCAGAGACGCGTGGGCATCCTATTATCAAGCTCTTTGTTCAGAGACGCGTGGACACATCATTCAAAAGTTCATATCCTAAAGAAAATAAAGAAGCTCTATTGTTCAGAGACGTGTGGACATATCCAAAAAAGAAGCTCTTTGTTCAGAGGCGCGTGAACATATCCAAAAAAAAGAACCTCTTTGTTCAGAGACGAGTGAACATCGAAACAGCAAGATGACGTTCCCTAGATTGTGGAGAGTTGTCATAAACATTTGAAGGTAATTTCAAGCGAAGTTGTCTTCGATCATGTTCCCTTAGACGTGGAGGATGGTCATAAAGCGGAAGAGGATTGTTTCAAGCGAATAAATCTTCGATAGTATTCCCTTGGACGTGGAATATTATTAAAGCGAAAGAGGATTGTTTCAAGAAAAGCAATCTTCAATATTGGAAGCAGTTACAAGCGTAGAAGTTTTCAAGCGGGATGACATTCTCTTGGCAGGAGGTCATCAAAACAACAGCAAAGCAGCAGCAAATCGGTTACTTTTAGAGACGTGTGCTCGACGGTGCAAGATACGCGTTTCTTAACTCTTTTATCTGCTTAACTAACGCTAGTTTTTTGCAGGTATCGGCGTTGCAAGAGTGGTTTAGAATCGCAGAACGTTCTGAATCATTCTCCGTCCCTATCGATACTTTGACTTTTGTTTTCGAAACTTGTGTTTCTCCAAACTCAGTCAAAGTGGGGGCTTATGTAGACATCCATTTGTGTCTCCCCAAAACCAAACCCGGTGATGAGTACCTTTCACGTCGAATCATAATCGAATGAAGTGAAAGTGTGGAAAGGTTAGTGTTGCGGATAGTTTTAATTTCTTTTCTCTTCTCTGTTATTTTAAGAAAACAGCCAATCCAGTTTGGTTGGTCCATGATATGGGTCCAAAAGTAGTGTAGTTGGATGGGGCTTGACAAGAGCTTTCCAACGATATATTATAAGCCCAATTTTGATGAATATTGAGGAAGTTATGACCAATTTACTAAACTGGGCCCGGTTTGAGCCTCATATGCGGCCCAATGATCTAGGGGAGGGCCTAATAGATTTATCATTCCTAATGCAATTAGGAATGATTTTAGTCTTCTAGATTCTTCTAGAAGGTTGTTTTCATTCCTAATTCAATTAGCATTGATAAATTGACTTTTGTTGACTTTTCAGAGTTTTAATTAAAATCAAAGAGCATTTTTGAGGAAAAATACGATTTTATCCTCCTGTACGACAATTTTTATCTAATTTTAAGAAAACGCGTGAATTTCTGAATCAGCGCCAAACGCCAGCTGTAGCGCCTGGCGCTAATGTTGGCGTTTGACGCCAATAGCCAGCGTTGGCGCTAATTAGATTTTATGTGCGCCAGAACTCTGTTTTGATATTTTATCTTTGTGGCTGATTTTCTTTATAAATAATGTGCTAAAAACTCCGTTTTCGATAACCAATTTTCATTCACGAATTCTAACCTACAATCATCGATTCTCTCTATTTTCACCAACTCTTGATTATTCTCTTTTTCTCTCTTTTTTAAACTAGCTTTTCTCAAATATAAAAATTCCGCATTCATCTGATCTAGATACACCTAGCCATATTTGAAGTTGCCTTCGCCCTAGACGTGAAAGGTTTAATTTCTTAGGGTTTGGTCCCAAATCTCTCTTTCCATTATTTAATTTAATTGTTTTAATTATTATTTTCCTTGAAGTTACTAACGTGTGTATTTTGTTATTAGAAAGAGGTACGAGGCATCCAAGTAAGTAATTTAATGGTTTTATTGATGTTATGATATAGAAATCATGTTTAGGTTGTTATTATGATATTTCTAGTATCATGTCTAGGGTAATTTTAATATCAAATATGATTGTTATGATGTCTTTTATGTTCTTCCTAATATTTATGATTGTTAGTATCATGTTAGGGTTAAAGATTTGATTTTTATTGCTTAGTGACATGCTAGGGTTTGTTATTAATCTTGTTAGTATCATGCCTAGGATCTTGCTATTATTATGCTTTAACATGATTTATGATTATTAATTATGATTATGATTATTTTTATTTATGATTATAATTATTATTTTGTTTATTGATTATATATTATGTTGCTTGATATTTATTGTTATTGCTTGATCACACCTTTTATGCATGTTTAAAGGAAATTTATACTTGTAATCACGCTTAATAAGATAATTAATAATCTTGTTTAAGGTTAATTTAATTATAATTCAAGTGATCGCCAATAATAGTTTATTTTTGCATTAATATTCAACCGACATAGATAAATAGGTTTAGGGTTAAACTATTGATTTTATGTTAGTCAGAAAGCGCACATGAATACGATTTGAATAAAGTAGAGGCCTATTATTAGGGCAGGTTCAATCTCTTTTAGGTTGGATTTTTACCTTCATCCCCGAACCCTATTTGGTTCAAGACCTTATGGAGTTGACGATCTTTTGGATCGTTAAGGGGTGTAACCTTTACCTCGTGAACGGTTTACAAGTTCCTAAAAAAACTTGTTGGCGACTCTTTTGCTCTATCTTCTTCCCTTTGGACCCCACCGTACTTTAGTGTATGATCACAGTGGGGTTCAAGCTAGGGGATTAACGCTTGAAATATTCCCTACACCTACTTACATCCTAAATGTTTTTTAAAAGGAAATTATACACATTCACCAAATTAAAGCGTTGTTCTATAATATTGTCAAAACATTCGACTTGTGCAATTCAGAGTTGATTTACCCCACTATTAAACTAACACACAACTCAACAAATTGATGACCTACTTACATCCTATCATAACTCAACAAATTGATGACCCTACTTACATCCTAAATGTTTTCCAATAGGAAAATAAACACATTCACCAAATTAAAGTGTTGTTCTATAATATTGTCAAACCATTCAACTTGTTGATTTACCTATTCCGATAAACAAGATGTTGCGTGCGCATCGCGCGCGTGCACCAACACTATATATATATATATATATATATATATATATATATATATATATATATATATATATATATATATATATATATATATATATATAATGCTTCCATTTTACTTTATTAAAGATTTATTTCATTGTTGGGTTATAGCTTTTAAGTTATACTAAATTAAACATTGTTAAGAGTTACTAAATAAATGTTATAACAAAACTACATACATAGCTAATTTACACTGTTTAATACTTCCTTATACACAATGTTTTTAGTCAAACTGTGAGAAACACCCTTCTTATTTTGTACTAAGATTTTTAGCCCGGAAGGAGATGTAACTCGTGACATTGCAACATATAAATACGGGCCTAGGGAGAAAAATGGCAACTTTGCTCAACGTTTGTCCTTGGCTTTTATTTATTGTCATGGCAAAGGCTAATTTTAATGGAAATTGCCTTCTTTTAAGAGGGAGATATATCTTCTTGTTGGAAGGCGTTAAATCAATTCGCAGAAGTAGAACTGATTCTGTAGCTCTTGGACCCATGATCACTTGTGCTTCAATCACCCTATAACCTAACTTCTTGATTATATATAAGGCGTGTTCCATTGAACAACCCTATGGATAGGTTCATATATTTCGCATCAATATTACAGGGGCACCAACTTTCAACTCTAAGCAATGATTAGGAAGACCTGACAAATTTAATGAGTGTAATAATTCCATAGGCTCCATGTTATCATGAAACCCACCATCTCCCGTATGACCCAAAGTATCTTAACTATAAAAACTCTTCACGTTTCCTGGTAGCATTGATAAAATTTTCGAATTTAACTCATTTACATCATTGTTTGTTGGTGCTAGAATTCCTCGATCCTTCAGGTACTCCCAATCCGTGTAATCTGAAGGCAAGTTGGGGTAGACAAAGTTAATGAGATTTTGCAAACCATGTTCATCATCGTTTATAAAAAAATAACGTGGCATTTCAATCCAATTTGGGTCCCCTTATCTGTAATGGGCACTCCTGCTATATTTCATTCTCTAACCTTTATTATCCAATCAACAAATTCTCGAATTTGTTCAAGAGTATCAAAAGGAACTTCACTTCGACATAAACGCATGTTTATCCTTAGGCACATAACTTGGCACTCTCTTCAAAAGGACGCTCGATGCAAGGTGGTTGCAACAATAGATTCTCGTCCTTCATTTGGCTCCACAGGAAGTATCTATCTAAAGTCTCCACAACAACCAATAATTTACCTCTAAAAAATCTATTGTCATTAGGAATGTCCTTGAAATGTCGATCTACTGCCTCAAATGATATTTTTAGAGAGCAGTTAGTGGATGGCGAATTGTATGTAAACTACGTGTGTAATCCTCTTTGTTTTTTTAATATAAATTAATGAAAAAGGCGGGAGTGAATGAGACTATGAGAGTGTAGTATTGGGAATTTGGAGGGTTCTCGTGAAAACGTCTCTTAAATTATATCAAAGACTAGAGTGTCCCCGTGCAAAATGCACGGGATATATAAGAAAAAATATATTTAAAATATGGAAAGTTGATTTTGATGTTGCTGAAATTTATATAAGGTAGTGCCTTCATACTTTGCCAATAATAATACTCGGTATACTTTGCAAGCTATAATCCTTAGTTTTCTGTCAAAAAAAAAAAGCCTTAGTTTATATTTTAGTTCAGAATATATTATTTTTATAATTTTATATTCCTCAATTTATTTCTATTAGAATTATATTGATTAGGTGAAGAATTGAAGTTACTAATGGTGTACCCATTTCTTGTATCAATTCTCTTTCGTAGTGAGTAGGGGATTAGAAATTAGAATTGATTTTTTTTTTTTTTTTGAAAGAGATAAATTAAACCTTTTAATTCAGTGTATTTTTTTTTAAATATTAATCATTATTAGTAACAGAGATTAAATTAGAACTTTTTAAGATATAATTGAGAGAATTTGGATGGTTGATTAAGATTTAATTGTAATCTTTTATATACTCTATACAGTAGACAAATACAATAAATAATCATCCATAACCAATAATCAAAAGTACTGAAAACCTTGCAACGTTAATTTTTTTAATCAAATTTTATAACTTGATCAATATCTTTCAATCCTTTTACATGTACATATGCAGAAGTGCAGAATTTATATATTCACACATAAGAAATTATAACCAATCTAATTACATAATATGATGGCACATTCCTTATTCAGTTTCCAACTCACAGTATTCAACTCACAGTATTAATATAGTAAAAATTAATTATGTATCTGATAAAAGCAAAACCTTGTATTCCCAAAAGCACCCTACTTGGTAAAGATCAAACCAACCGATAAAAGCAAAACCTTGTATTTCCAAAAGCACTGTACTTGGTAAAGATCAAACCAACATTATTGCTTCCTGTCAAAAAAAAAAAAAAAAAAAAACATTATTGCTCTGAAAAATAAAATTTTAAAGATATAAATATAATCAGTACATTGATACCATTCATTATAATCATACGTTGATAACATTCGTTATATTCAAACAGCTTAAAAAGTAAAAGTTTATAATCATATACTAAACTGGGAGTCCTCATAATAATCTGTATAAGATTATAAGTGAAAATTGATTGCTTACCGAATCAGAAACCGAAGATACCCAATACAATAATCTACTATATCGCCAAGTTTGATTTTGTCTTTGTTTAGATTGTTTTGATATGAAGTATGAGTACTGATAAGTGTAGTAGTAATCTTAAGTTTGGTATATTATGAGGAGTGAAAATGAAGGTGGAGGTGTGGAGTTTTACAACTGATTAGCACGTTTAGTGGGTTTTTTTTTTTTTTTTTTTTTTTTTTTTTTTTTTTTTTTTTAAATGAGATTAGAAATAGATTAAGATAAGGCTAATATTTTTAGAGAGTAGTTAGTGGATGGTGAATTGTATGTAAACTACTTGTGTAAAAAAAAATTTAAATCAGTGAAAAAGGCGGGAGTAAATGAGAGTGTAGTATTGGGGATTTGGAGGATTCTCGTGAAAAGTGTCTCTATAATTATATTCTTCCTCCGTTCTTTTTTTATTGCACAATAAGGGGTTTCACGTTTGTCAATGCATTACTTTGGCTATTAATATCTTTAATTATACTTTTGTAAAAATTATGAAAAATTGATATTTGAAAAGTAGATTTTGAGACGAATCTAACTAGATCCCACATGACTATATTTTTCCTAATGGATAAATTACAAAAGATAGTCAAAGAAGATTAAGTGAATAGTAAAAAAGTCCTTATCTATAAATATAACTAAAAAAGTAATTACTGTTGATGTCATTACTTTTTACATGTCAACTTCTTGTATATCCCTCCAAAACTAATAATGACATCATTAATTTTTTTTATCAACATAAATAAAAATTTGAAAATGCTAAATTAATTTTATATTTTTCTAATAGATTTTATATTTGAATTGACTAATTATGCAAATTCCATTGGAGAGTTAAAGGAAGGTCGGACTATTTCATTTTCTTATAAACATTACGGAGTATTTTTTTTCCTACTCCAGATATTTTATACAGATTATATGAATTGGGGTGTCCACTCTTTATTAATTTATCAATTTATTATATATTTTTAAATTATTTCTACTACATACGTATTACACGCAAATAAGCTAAAAGATATTGTTAAAATCATAAATTATTGTTAAATTTGTGTATTGTACGAGCCTAATCTAATCTAATGGTGAAATAAAAGAAAAACGGAGGAAGTATTAGATTTCAGCTTTAATGAGAATACTCAGACATTCTTAAGGCCTTAACCCAAACAAAAAAAAAATTACAAGCCCAGACAACATGTCTTGCGCACTACGAAAATTAAAAAAAACGCAAAAACAAAACTCAATGAAAACGACGTCATTTCATCCACCCTTTATTCTCCTCATTTCACACCACTCACATAAACATTCTCTGTTTATCTCACAATTTCCCCTAAAACTTGCACATTTCATTTTCTTTCATTTCTAAAACCCTACTTTCCTCCTTAAATCACCCTAACTCCAAACAACCTTCATCAATGGCGGACAACGAAGCTCTCTCTAATGGCGTCAATGGCGACACCGCTGATCTCAACGAACCTGATCATTCTTCCCAGAAGTCAACCTCCACCCCCTCCATTGACGACCTTAATCAGAGGATCGAAGCTTTGGAGAAGGAGAAATCCGATTTGGAAACAGAAAAGTCGAAATCGGAGGCTAAAATCGGTGATTTACAAGCTCAGATCGAGTCACTGAAGGCTGAAAACGCCGAGTCGGAGTCGAATCGTAGGGCGGCGGAATCCATTGCTAAGAGAGCGTCGGAGCTTGAAATTCAAGTGTCGCGTCTTGAGCATGATTACATCACCTCCATGAACGAAGGTGCCGAGTCGAGCCGTGAAGCTCAGGAGCTGAAGACGAAGATCAAGGAGATTGAAGAGAAGGCGAAGAGAGAGAAACAGGCGAAAGAGAATGAAATTGCTGCACTTTTGATCGAAAAGAAGGAGGTTGAGAATTCCGTTGAACAGCTTCAGGCTTCGTTGAGGATTTCCGAAGCTAAGGTGAATCAATTGGAGGAGAAACTGGATGATTTGGCGAAGAAATCGGATGAATCTGAAAAATTAATTGATGGATTAATGGATAAAGTTGCAGAAAGAGAAGTTTCTGATGATGGATTTGCAGGATTCAAGAATCTATTGCCTGCTATTGGTGCTGTTTCTGCTGGTGTCATCGTCGCCGCGGCCGTGGTGTGCTACATTAGGCAGAAGTAGAGGCAGGTATAAATATAGAATATTGATGAGATAACTTGTTTTAGGTTGAGAATTTAAATGGTTACTATTGGATAGTAGTAATCTAGTTATTTGCTAAATTTTGATGTTAGTTGCCATGGTTTTTTCTATTTTATTTATATTTCTAAATTCTGTTTTTAGCAAGATAATTTGGAAATTTTACTCTGGTTATATTTTTGTATGAGTTTTGAGGTGTGAATCCCAATTTTGTTCTATGATACATGATTGATTTTTATTAAATGTGATGTTTGAGTGTTGATTTAGTTGATGCTGAAAACAATTCTTGATTGGGTTTTTCAAGATTGGTGTTATAATTGGATTTCAATTTTGATTTTTCTCATGTGACAGTGAAAATATGGTGAATTATTTCATCATGTCATCATGTGTTTAGTTTATCTTCTTATGTTGCCTTATTGTAACATTAGTGTTGAATTTCTTAACTAGTATAGCTCTGGAACTTGAATTTCGGGTTTTGGATTTGATTTTATGAGTTGCGTTTTTTGCCTTTGTTAAATGACTAGAATTGGAAGCAGACTGTGTCCCAAATTATGGGTGAATTAGTTTGTCTGAATTGTACAACTTGATCTCTACTTGCCATGAAATCTTGCAGAGGGTAGCCTCTTACCCCCTTCAAGTGCTCATAGGCTGATTGTAGCAATTGGAAATTTGATTCAGTGGCAGTGGCGTCTCCCTATCCGAGACCTGAGTTTACTTTCTCTAGGTCACAATTCTCCATCTAATTTAAGGGTTATTGAAACATATGATATTCAGGCTGCTAGAAAGAGTAACAATCATGGTTTGAAAATGCGGTTTCAGTTACTATCATGGGAACGGGTATGATCGCAGACCGTGTCACTTTTATTGCGATGCAAATTTAATTTCAAGATAGTAGAGGATAAGAGCCATCAATGGAGAGATATGGTAGAATAGTAAAGGATTAGAGCCATTAGTAGGGAGATATGAAGAAATCTTTCATTATATCTTTTACTACGTAATAGGAAGTAACTTTTGAGTGAAACAATAGATGTAACCCTCAATAAGAGGTGATTTGGGGTTGGAGTGTTTGATTTGGACAAAATCGCGGGTATTTTTTAACATCCCTTGTTAATACGGACAATTTCGGTTCGGTCAATTGAAATCCATTACAAAACGGCCCAACCAAGACACCTCGGCCTTGTTTTTACACCATGGTTAGAATACCATCTGAAGTTTCAATGTTGTTTTGATGTTAGTTTTGAAAGGGTGATTAGTCCGCCCTTAAACCCATAAATTATATGTGACAAAAGGCAGCCGGCAACTGTAATGGTGTGAATGACAGTCTAGTGAGAAGTTTTCTGTACAAATCATTTACAATAACGTTTTCCTTTTGTTGAACAGTTAACTTTGTCATAATGTTTATTCATCCCCTTATTAAACTTAATCCTTCAAGCATATCCATGGATTCACCCATGTGCTTCATGGATGGAGTCTGATATAAGTACCTGAATAAAAGTATGACGAAGTATTTCATTATCATAAGGTCAGATTATCCTCCTACTTGTGTGAACGGAGTTGGTTTTAATATTCTGTCGACTGGTATTAGTTAGCTATCTATATTTGTGATTATGAATCTACTGTAAAACAACTGCATTATGAATTAGACGGTGCAGATGGGTGAAAACTTTATACTGTTATATTTAGATGTTATGGTATGAAGGGTAAAGTTCCTTGCAAAAGCAATGACAAAAAAAAAAGTACGACTGAAAGCAATGTGGTGAGGCTAATTTGCCTTGCTAGAGCTTCTTGTATTCAAACTTGAATTTTCAGTCTAGTGGTTCAAGTGGTTAATTGTGATGGTTACTTCCTGTGAATTAGTTGTATGTAGGAGTAGCATTGATGGAGGATTGAGGAATATATGCTAATGCACTTGGTGGATGATTTTCATCACTCATTTAGTCATTTACCATTCCAAGTACTTTGTCACTATTCATGTACTCTGGCAGCATATTCCAGGACATAGCATATTATCTGGCGCCATGTGCTCATAGTTTATTATTGCTTGCACGATTGTACTGCCCTTTTTTTTTGGTAGAAAAAGGGGTAGTTATTAATCTTATAATGTTGACACTTAAATGCAAAATCTTGTAGGTGGCAAACTAAATTTGCTTCATTATGAGTTTGTGACACTTTTGTGAGGCCATGCTTGGTTCACCTTTATTTATTTATTTATTTATTTATTATTCTTTCCTTTTTTTTTCATCATTTTGGATTGTACAAAGTTTTAGGAAAGTAATATAATATTGTAAGTGGGTGAATAAATTATTATAATAAAAGTAAGATGGGGACCACGAAAGATAAAATATGTGAGGATAAATATTTTTATTATTTTATTAGGGACTATGGAAGAGAGAGAAATGATAAAATAAGTTTTGCGGGGTTTAAAGTAAGAGAGAAAATTGATAAAATATAGTACTATCTCCGTGTTTTGATAAGTGTTACACTTACCAAATATGACCGTGTTTTAATAAGTGTTATACTTCTTTTATTTTGGCAAAAATAACTATCTTTTTATTATTAGTAGAATGTGCCTGTGTGCTAATGCACGGGATATAATTAAGGATAGGATTAAAAAAATACAAAGTATGTAGATGCATATAGTATTTAATTAAACCAAAAATAATGACAACAAAAACCAAAAAAAAGAAAAAAAAAATCTGATAACAAATTAAAAAAAAAAAAACCAAGTGTTGAATTCATATATAAAAAAAAATAAAAATATTAAAGTCTTTAAATATTATGATGAATGAATCTAAGTATTCAATTAGATTGTCCACGCATCTCTCGTTTCAGATAGTAGAATTCTTCCTCCCATCTTACTTGTAAAACAGATACAACTATGATATCATCATTTTCTATCTCAGGAACATGTAGTATAAAAGTGAATGTATTCATCAAATGTTCACTCATATACTCCTCTAAAAAGTAGTCTCCAAGTTCCTGTTCATAAATAACAAATGTAGTCATTATGCAGGCGAGTAATTCCTTAGTATATACTTCTTCCATTCTATAGTACTTGACCTATATTCCTTTTTGTGAAGTTTCTTTTTACTTGACGTGTTTTCTTTTATAGCAAATATAACACTATACTTTTACTTATTTACCCATAGAACTATTTCAATATAATACTATGCTATACTATACCCTTTAATCTTTCCCCCTTCCTCACCTCAGTCAATCCCCATAGTTAATTGATTACCGGCCACCATCACATCCTCCCTCCCTCCTCCACTTTTAACTGTGGCAGCCACCACAACCACCACCTCACTTTTTTTCTTTTTTTTTTTTTTTTTTTTTTTTTTTTTTTTTTTTTTATAAATATCAATCACCGCCCTATCTCTCCTCTTCACTGACAATAGCCTCCTCCCTTCTCCCATCATACTCTCTCTCATCACCTCCGCCCGTGTCCACCACCATCGACGTACTCAAAGTTTACTAAAAGTCCACAATCGAGGCTACGGTGTCAAATTTGGCTGCCAATTCCATATCTAAAACAAAACTACATGTATGGGTATTTGGATCTCAATTTTTGAAATGTTGATCGGGTAAAGGCGATTGTAGTATGGGTATTTGGATCTCAATTTCTTTGATCGGGTAAAGGTCGAATTTCTTGTGTTTATTTTGGTGGTGGTATGTACGATCTACAACCACCACAACTTAATTCGACCTTTAATTTTTCAATTTTTTTTATAAATGCTCATGTATGCACGGTGGTTACTAGAACGTTATTTTCTCTCCTCTTGTTCCTCTATTTCAGTGGTGGTGGTGAACAGTGGTAGATCCAGGATTCGAAAAATGGGGGTACGAAATTAAGTTTAATTAAAAAAATTTACAAAATACAAAGTAATATGTGGAGTGTAATAATTTTTTATTAACTAATTTTTGAGTTGATAAACCATTTAACTATTGTACTAAGTATTAGTTTTTGCGTGTATTATACGTCTATACTCCCTATCTTCCGCCAACAAGGCTTATAATTGAGTAAATAAAAAGAGATTATCTAATAAACCTGTTACGATAATAATATGTCTCTTTGATCAAAAGTACAAATCTACTGCTGGAAAACAAACAATATCACCTAAGAGACCTGTTATTGTAACAGTTGGTCTCTTTGTTCAAAAGCACTTGTGTGGAAAATGTATCACCTAAGAGACCGGTTTTTAAAATAGGCGGTCTCTTAGAATTTAATACAAAAAGGCACGCTGAACGCCGCTAATTACGGTGTTGCCACAACCTTCATAACAGTACCTAAGAGACTGCCTATTAGATACAGGCGTTCTCTTTTTTTTTTTTTTTTCTCGCGGAATGGGGGTACAACTGTAACTCAATGTACCCTCTAGATCCACCACTGGTGGTGAAGAAGGGGCTTTTTAAATAAATAAATAAATAAATAAAGGGTATGGTGGTAGAGATGGTAGCGGGTCGGATTTGGATCGGATCCAAATGAATCCATATCCAGATCCGTTTTTGTAACCTGGATCCAGATCCGATCCGGATCCGTTGGGTATGAAAACTAGGGATCCATATCCATATTCGTTGGATCCTACGGATCCGGGTCCAAAACGGGTCATAAACGGATACTTCATATTTTACTAAATTTGTCAAAAAAAAAATAATATAGTTAACACATGCATTTGATTCAATATAACCACTTAATTATACAGTATTATTAACAAAAACAAGCAACTCAAAACATAAATTTAGTTTAACATAACCAGAGTACAAAATTAATTCAAGAAATTAGTCAAACAAGCAACTAAAATTCACGAATTTACATGAACATAACATAATCGTAGTATATAATTTAGATATAGAGAAGGGGGCTTTATGGTTGTATGCCGGAGAGAAAAGGTTGAGTTGCCAGGGTCAATGTCGCTTGAGAAAAGTTGAAACTGTTTGAACTTGAGGAGTTGCGGTCGCCGAAGAAATGTTGAAGAGAGTGGGCGGCAGGGTAGCTGGAGTGTTGATCAGAGTGTATTAGACTTGGTTGTGTTAGGGTAGAGAGAGAAAGAGTGCCTTTGGGGTTTAGGGGACAGAAGAGAGAGATAAATTAGGGGTTGGGGAGCCATGGGATTGTGAGGGTGAGGTTTGAGCTTAGAGGTAGTGGGCTTGGGCTTGGGCTTGCTTACATGTTAGTATGTTATATATATATATATATATATATATATATATATATATATATATATATATATATATATATATATATATATATATATATATATATATATATATATTAAAAAAAACGGGTAAACGGATCTAGATACGAGTATTTTATTTGGATCCGTGCCCAGTTTCGTTTTTAAGCACAGGATCCGGATCCAACCCGGATCCGACGTGTCCAGATTTTGAAGATCCATATCTGCAAAAAACGGATATGGATCCACGGATCTGGATCGGGTCCAGATCCGTGGTCATCCTTATATGGTGGTGCTTGAACAGGGGCAATGAAGGGGAGTGATTGTGGTGAAGTGGTGTTAGTGATGCGGCGTAGGCAGTTGTGGTGGTGAAGGGGAACGTTTGGGTGAAGTGATGGTTGAGGTGCAGCGTAGCCGACTATGGTGGTGAGATTGATGTAGTACTGTACTACTGTATGTGTGTGTGGAAGGGAAGGGTAGGAGTGGAGGGGTAATTTGGTCTTTCATGTTTTTTTCCTACTTTGCCTTAAAACTTGTGCCTATTTGCAATAGGTCATGTAATAAAAAATAGAGGAAGTATGATTAAAGGATATACTTACATTATTTTTCATCGCTTGAATACTTGATATTGGACAACCAATAATCATCTAAGCATATTGGCCAAAGAGTGTAATAGACAATGTATTTGTAGCGTCACCAATTTTTTACATTGATTCTATTTATGTTATTATTGATGATATAATTAGGTATAGTGATATGTAAAGCACGTTATAATTATATTTTTTAAATAAAATAAAAAAAGTGAAAATACCTTGCCCTACTGAAGGAGGGGTCACACTCCACACACATATCAACTCTCCTTAAGTGTCGAGCACATGATTCATACCAAATAGGCATGGAAGAATCAATGGATAAACTTTTGCTAGTACTCGAAAATATTTTACCTGAAAACACACATCAAATATTAAATACCTCATGTATAAGAAAATGAAATAAATAATTGTTGATATACATACATTATGAGCAGCTGAAAACTGATTTAACTCGATCCTTTTAGCATTAAACACCATTTCCATTTCAGAGATACTATTGGCTAATATCTGACTCCTGATATGTTTTTGGACATATCCATCATCCGCATACCTATATGAGTTATATAAGTACATAAGTATACAACATAAACTTACATTGTTGATTATAACGTTTTTAAGGCTTACCAGCCATGTAGATCATCAGTTTCATCAATATCAGGATTAATAAAAAGTCTGGTACGTCCAACAGTCAAAAGACATGCACCAATTGGAAGGTTAGTAAAAGTATTCAAAGCAATGATAATAATAAAAATGACACCATAGTCTTTCTTTGGTTATCTAATTTAAAAAAACTTATTTTACCATAATAAGATCCAAGTGATACCATGGATGCACCCAACACATGATCCTGATTAAGCTCATAGAATAAGAAACGACCTTGATCATGAGAAACCCTTCCCATAAAGTTAGCCTCATTGTTTCCATGCTATAAATCAAAATATGTCATTTGATTAAAAAAAAAAACCTTCACATTGCATAAGTTGTTATAATTACATAAATATATTGTAACTTGTGTAATATGCTCTTACTTTGTGTTTCAAAGTAACACATCTCTTTTAAATTGTTGTCTCTCACCTGAGACTCTATATGATTCAGACACATATATAACCAATCCAATAACATCTGTGTACATTCATCATCAAGAAAAAAAATACCGGATATGACCATTAAAACTCAATAATTAATGTTAAAAAATGCAATAAATATTCATACTATTTATTTTAAATACTAAAAGACACATACCGATGAGAGGAGAATTACGCATGTGAAGGTACCGTGGAATGTGGCAAAATTCAATAAACCTGAAATTGTACATTGGGATATCATCACAATCATCAAGAAATTCTGTTATCATGGTCTTGTTGCCAAATTTCAACCTCATTTGGTTATTGGCATTTTTGTAAGATGTATCTAGAGGCATAAGCTCTAGCTGAGCAATTGAATAAACCTTTCCTTGTTTCAAGATCTCTTTATACTTATCAATGTCAGCATTAAATAATGTAATTTGAACTTCGTCCCCCTAGAAATTGAAAATTTCATACATGAGTGTGAAATAAATGAATAAATCGAAAAAAAAGTAAGCACTAAGTAAAAATATAGTTCAAACCTTTGAGTCAATTAATACCATACTCCATGAACGATGGACGTAATTTGTACCTCTAGCTCTATTTTGTTCATTGACCATCCATAATAAACGCACTCTCATGTTCACATTCAATGTCGTAAGGGTTATACAATGACATGGTGTGTATCTTGTGTTTATTTCCTGCATTTTATTAAACGACATGGTGTGTATCTTGTGTTCATTTCCTGCATTTTATTATCATTGAAGTGGGCATACAAAATAATTTACATAATATATCATCATTGATCCAACCCCGCACATGTATAAAGGTTTTATAAATAGTATAGAAAATGAAATAAATATTTAATAAAGTAAAATGGAAGCATTAACATGACAAAGAAAATCTAATACATATATATAAAAAGTATCGCTTTGAAATTACGCTAAAACAAACATTGCTAAGAGTTTCTAAATAAATGTTATAGCAAAACTACATACATAGCTAATTTATACTGGTTAATACTTCCTTATACACAATATTTTTAGTCAAACTATGAGAAACATCCTTCTTATTTTGTACTAAGATTTTTAGCTCGAAAGGAGATGTAACTCGTGACATTGCAACATATAATTGGCCATGACTAAACACGACCTAGGGAGAAAAATGCCAACTTTGCTCATCGTATGTCCTTAGCTTTTATTTATTGTCATGGCAAAGGCTAAAATTAATGGAAATTGCCTTCTTTCAAGAGGGAGATCTATCTTCTTGTTGGAAGGTGTTAAATCAATTCACCGAATTAGAACTGATTCTGTAGCTCTTGGACCTGCGATCACTTGTGCCTCAATCACTCTATAAACCAATTTTTTGATTATAAGGCGTGTTCCATTGCACAACCTTATGGATTGGTTCATATTTCGCATCAATATTACCGGGGCACCAACTTTCAACTCTAAGCAATGATTAGGATGACCTGACAAATTTAATGAGCATAATAATTCCATAGGCTCCATGTTATCAAGGATCCCACCATTCATGTATGACCCAAAGTATCCGAACTATAGTATCTTTGCACGTTTCCTGTTAGCATTGATAAAATTTTCGAATTTAGCTCATCTACATCATTTTTTGTTGGTGCTAGCGTTCCGTGATCCTTGAGGTACTCCTAATCTGTGTAAATTGAAGGCAAGTTGGGGTAGAAAAAGTTGATGAGATTTTGGAAACCATGTTCATCATTGGTTATCAAAAAATCACGTGGTATTTCAATCCAATTTGGTTCATCTTCCTCTGTAATGGGCACTCTTGCTATATCTCCTTCTCCAACTTTTATTATCCAATCAGCAAATTCTAGAATTTGTTCAAGGGTTTTGGAGGGAACATCACTTCGACATAAACGCATGTTTATCCTTAGGCACATAACTTGGCAGTCTCTCCAAAAGAACGCTTGATGCAAGGTAGCTGCAACAATAAATTCTCGCCCTTCATCTGGCACCGCGGGAAGTATCTGTCTAAAGTATCCACCAAGAACAACCAATTTACCTTTAAAAACTCTATTGTCATTACAAATATCCTTGAAATGTCGATCTCCGCCTCAAATGCTAATCAATGGGTCATTGGAGACTCATCCCATATAATTAATGATGCTTCACAGATCAAATCAGTACGAGTTGAGTCTTTTTTGAAGTTACAAACGGAATGTTGATCAGGATCAAAAGGAATCTTGAAAGTTGAGTGTGCGGTTTTACCCCCAGGCAATAATAAAGCAGCAATTCCCGATGAAGCCACATAGAGCACGATCTTTCTTTTAGATCTGAATTCCGCAATCAGAGTGTTCCATAGGTATGTCTTTCCTGTCCCACCACTACCATAGATAAAAAATAGGCCACCTACATCTCGAGAATGAGCATCGAGTATTGCAGCATATACTCTATATTGATCCGTGTTTAACCCTCTAGCTAAGGTGTCAAATTTGTTGGCTTCATCATGTGTGTCATATTCAAGTTCATCTCTTATCAACCGATTTAAGGTATTACGTTCTAACTCTGAAGAAGGTTGTGGTATGTCAGGGAAATTTGTCAATGACCTTCCAAGTTTATTCAATATATGTTCAATCTCTTGTAATCCTTGAATCTGCATCTCCTCGGGAGTTAATCGTAAGTTAGGGTTTCTAGTTTGACGTTGCATCATTCTCTCAAGGTCATCGGTAAGTTCACCCCAATGTTGTTCCCACAACTGTTTCGGATCACTTACTTCTGAAAACATTAATATGGAGCAAAACATGTTTCTCAACTGTGAAATGAATGCCCAGTTAGAGGCTTCTGACAGAGTTTCATGCCACTCATTATCGTCATCAAGCAACCTTAAGGCTTGACATGCAGATCTAAAGGTAGGATGGATGACACCATCAAGAGTTCGTATGTCTTCAAGATATTCCGCTCCATAAACCTTAGTTAAAAGCATCTGTAAGTAATATCGTTCCCCAGAATTTGGATGAACAAAAGGCAATCTACCAATGCAAGATCTTTCTTGCCGTTGTGCCCACCTTTTTGTAGAACAATCCCATTTGAATCCCATTGGAAAATTTTGGTAAGTGTATTGATTTGCTTCTCAAAAATCCTGGTTAGCTTGAAACCACATAGTTAACATGGTTTGTTACATCTCGGTCATTCAAGGGCTATGTGCAGATCATCATTATCATTGAAAACTACAAATTGTTCACCAGGTAGATGAAACTGAAGTAGTTCCGTTGAAGGATATTGATGTTGCAAATCAAACTAAAATATTCTCCAGCATGCATCAATGGCCGATACATATCGACAATCTAAGTATTGTTTTATCTCATCCACTCTATTTCCTTGTCGTACCTCTTGATCACATCGTGTGGTTGAATTGTTTTCAATGACAACTGTTGCTAGATCTTGACCTTTAGTAACATACTTGCATAGATACTTTACCACACTTCTCGCAGCAACACGCTAAACATTTATGTGGGCATTGTACTTCACACATAGATCTCTGTTATATGGTACCACCCAACGATTTTCTACCTCCCTTCCATTAACAATGATGGGCTCTCTAGGTTGTCTGCGTCTATACTACACAAAGCCATAATCATCAAAGGTGGTATCAGTACAAAATTTCTTCAGAAAATGCTTTGAACACTTTCCATCGATTAAACATGGCCCACATGGTCCATGGAGCATGTTCTTGGTAACTTTTTCAAATGCCAAAGGATCTATATCCTTGTCAGGGATTTCCCCAGAGATAATTACATCGATATCCTCTGGACACTTATGCTTATCTTCTGAAGCCAATGTTATGAGAATATGCGCATGTGCAAGTCCGCGCTTTTGAAATTCAATGACAAAAAAATCTTTAACATGAAATATCTACCATGTTAATTAATTAGATATGACAAAAAATATAGTACGATTATATAATTAATCAACACAACTCACCAGCAATGACTTTTCCAAACTTCTTGTTATCCTTCAAATCGCGAAGCATTTGTTTCAATTTGATCTTGAAAATACGTGCTACAATGTCTGGTCTATCTTCAGTGCGACGACTTTCACGTGTAGATATCTCATTTACAATCTCAGACCAGTTTGGATTGCAAGTGAAAGTTATTAATAAATCAGGCGGACCCAAAACACGAATAATTGCCGTAGCATCTTGATAATGATGGGCCATATTACGGGGGCTTCGTGTGAAGGATGATGGTAATATGAATAATAAACCTACATCAGTAGCATGACATCTCCAGCCCTGATTGTATCTTAGAGTCCATTGTATAAATCAGAGCGAAGCCTGCCTTGATTTCTCCTTATCCATGATAATCGATATTGTTCCATTGCAGTGTATGCATCAACATCAAATTGTTTCAATAAGCGGCCGGAAACTATCAAGGTGTCACCCTCCTCTTCCCTATCATGCATCCTAAATGCATAGAATTGTCGCATTGTCACAATACTTTGACTAGTACTTGTACTTGACGCCTTAGGTTTCCTAACTCTCCATCCAACGGTACCATATGGAAACAGCAGTGTGTATTATAAAGGCATATAACTTGGATGATTTTCATCAATCCTTTGTAACCACCATCTTTTATTTGCAATATGATATCTCGATTACCTATGTCTTCAGCCCCATCACCTACCATTAATGCAACCACTTCACTTGCGGTTGGTTGGATGTATTGTCTGCCTTCTCTTGCGCAAATTAGCTTTATTCTCAAATCTTGATGCTCACCTTGATCGCGCAACATACTGCCAGCATTTCTGAAGACTGCAATATAAGGATTTATATCATCAAGCATCGTTTGTAGTCCTTATAAAAGTCTTGGATCTAAGGAAGAAGCCTCTGTGCCCCCCATGTAATGTAGCCGATTGGATGTTTTGTTATCAGTGTCATAAATGTACAACTGTGCAAACTTTGGTCCAGTTCCAGGCTCAGGGAGTAAAGTTCCAATTCTATGGTAATTACTACCACTTATATGATAGACGTAGGGGCCTCTACCATCATTAACTATGTTATCAATTTGATCGCCCATAGAGGTGAAAGCTAACATAGAATTGAAAGCTCTAATATTGTTTTGAAATTGTTCATATGGCAAAATTGACATCAAATATGGCGGTGTCAAAGGTAAAAGCGCCAATTTAACTTGCCCACTTTGACAACAATGTTAGAACCTTGGGCGTGTTTTACTGCTACCCTTTACCCTTTCTTCTATCCACATACGGGCCTTGCAATTAGGACAAACAACTGTTCAATGTCCAAACTCCCAATGTCTATCAAAATCATCTCTACGATATTGATGAGTCACTTCTGCATGCAAATGATTTATTTAAGTGAATATCAAATTAACAATGATATATCAATAATGTGTGTGGTTAAGTAGCTTGGCAAGGTGATTACCTCTCGCTGCGACAATTTGCTCATCATGTCTAGCATTATATTCTATCCCATTATCAAGAGATCTTTCTGGAATTAAAGTTTATAAAAGTTTAATATAATCTTTAGTCAAGGTATTATTATTCTAAAGTAAATAGTAATGGTTTCTATAAGTACCATTCATATTGATCTCATTGGCTAATTGTTCCACTTGACGTATAACATCTTGACATTGATGTTTAGATCGACGTAATTGCATCATCAGTAATTGCAATGATCGTGCTTCTTTCTCCAATAAGTAACAACGTCGCTTGAAAATAGGATCTTCATGTTTTGTAGTGCGTTTGAATAGTAACATTCGTCTAACGGGTAATCTAGCTTGTTTATGTTGCAAAATCTCTCTAAATCGATAATTACTTGTACTTGTGTCCATCCTTATCTATTAATTATACGATAACCAAGAAGGAAATATATTAGAAATGATATTATAGTTTGCACAACCATTAATAAATAAATTAAGTTGTAACAATTGATTTTTTTTTTCGTGTTAGTATTTTTAATTGACATGTTTTATTTTATCCAAGTTGTTGGCTTATATTTATTGTTAGTGGACCAACTCCAAAATCTTATGCTGATGTTTGAGACTCATGAATATTTTTTATACACTATCATTTATATTTATTTACATTTTCAAATTCACCCATTTAATCTTGTATGTCTATAGACTTATATTTATACTTTGTTTTCATAATTAAGTAATTAAAAAATATTTTAAAACAAACATTATTCAAAATTATTAATAATTATACGTGTTACATAGTATAATTTTATATGTATACAATGTAAAGTGACAAATTGTATAACATGCCCAATACAACAGATAAAAAAAGTCCCAATTCACCTAAATATCCATGGTCATTCACATTACTAAAATTAAAGCATCAAAATTAAGGCAAAAATTACTGTATACATACCTGTAGGGTCTAATAAGATAAAGGCAAAAGTAGTCAATTGATATGTATACCGTAAAAAAGACCATAAATAAAAAAAGATTAATAGATTATTTCAATAACTATAAATAAATAATACATGGACCGCTTAAAAATTTGTGTTGATAAAAAATAAAATGTCAAAGTGAAGTTACGATTTAAAATTGATTAGACGAAGCTAGATTACCATAAGTGAATTTATCTATCAATGTGGCACAGTTCATAGGTGAGTAAGTGTTGTTAGTAAATGATTTATTTTTTAAATATATATTTATATTTTTTAAATGAAAATCAGGTGATTTTTTCTCTATAGGTTATTTTAAGTTACATATATAAATTGAGTAGATACTATTTTTTTTATTGCTCTATTTTATTTTCATATTTTAAGTTACATGTGCATTATAACGGCAATTCCAATATGAAATCATCATTGATAAATTATAATTCATATAGCACAATGAAAATCTTAGTATTCCACCAACTTGCAAAATACTTGTACAAAAAAAGCATATATAATTACATAGAGATACATCTTCATTAGAATTTACAGATTAAAAATATTACTTTTTTTTTTGTCAAGAGTATAAAAAGTATAGTCAATGTATGCTGTACCCAATTGTAAATAATAAATAACAATTACTCTCTATTACAAAGTGCACGGGATATTTATTATAGAGTTTTAATATAATAACCATTGCAAAATGCACGGTATATATATATTATAAGGTATTAAAAATATATTATAAGAAAAATATATTTTAAATGCGGGAAGTTATTTTAATATAATAACTCACTCTTATATTTTTTTTAATTAATTTTTATCATGGATGCCATTATAAATTATGGGGAACGTTTTTTATTTAATTTATTTAATATATTTAGTTAGTTAGGTAAACATAGGATTGTATTTTGTTGAATTGATGATGGCCTTTGAAAATGATGAAAATAGTAGTACTAACTATTGAGTAGGAACGTATAACATTGGGCAAGTGCCACTCAAACTCACTTTAATTTGGTAATTTACACGCAAAGGAGGGGAACATTCAGCGACATACGCTAAAATTTAATGTATCTAAACTCAACAACATCATACCCATTAATTTCGTGCAACCAATCGAGTGTATGAAGATAAAACTATAATGATCGTTCTTCATAATATATACTTCATATTAAGTTCTGAAATACCATATATTACAGTACAATAACCCTCTTTGCTCTATCTAATTTTAATACACTTGAGTCATACTAAACTTGAGCAATTAATCCTGTACCTATGTATACCTTGTCTTCTTTTTCTTCTTTCTCTTAAGCTGTTTGGCGAATGAGGTACCTTAAAATCCTGCAAATTACCAATTCAATGAATCAATAATTCAAATCCCAACAAATACTTTGCAACTTAAAATTGAATAATGAAAGTTCCAAATAAAACAAACAAAAATAAAAATGTCAATAAACTACTATTAATAGTTACAGACGAAATAGTTCTTTATGGTTGAAGGTTGATAAAAACTAAAATAATAATCATCATTTGTTAAAGTGTGGATATAAACATACCTTTAACTGTAATTGGCAGCAGCAGTAAGGTTGCGGGAGGCGTATATATTACCGCAAAAAGTCACCAGGCTAGTACGCAGCGTCCAGGTGTCTAGACGGTGACAGATGTTTATTTATTTTCCTTCAAACTATATTAATTTGGGAGTATTGCATTGAGAATTTGAGATTATGAAATGGAGAAGAATGTTTTTAGTGGGTAGGTTTTTTTTTTTTTTTTTTTTTTTTTTTTTTTTTTTTTTGTGTGTGTGTGTACTATTACTAAAATTAAAGTGTAGTGTTAATAAGTTGGAGTTTAATTAAAGTATAGTGTTGATAAGTTGGAGTTTTTAGATTTTAGTGGGTAGTTTGTTCTTTCAGATTTTAGTGGGTAGTTGTTATCCTTTTTTTTATTATATTTTTTTTTCTTAAGTGTAATTTTTTTAGTAAATTTTAAATTAGAAAGTAGAAGTAATTTTGGAGGGATTAGTGAATTTGAGTGGGAGTAAATATGAGGCAAGTATTTGGGTTTTGGTTGAGTATGCAAAAAAGTAGAGAGAGAAAGTAATAAAAGTACATGAAAAAACAAAATTTACATGGAAAATTTAAATTTGCACAAATATTGTTGCAAATTGGAGGGAATTTTAGTAAAAAATTAATATTAATGATTGTTGGAAAAAGCAAATGGGGTGAACATTTTGGGACTAAAATTTATCCATATATAAAGGGACTATCATTTGGAGACGGGATACTTCCTCTTACATTTATTACTTTTCAATATTACTATTAACTCCACTATATATCTTTTACAAATTTTAATACTCCAAATACCCCACTTATCTCTCATTTTATTTAAGTCAATTAATAAAACTATGTACCAGTCAAATTGTAATACTTATTACTCCCTTCGTCCCCTTTTGATAGCCCCTAACGGACATATATTAGTCCCAAAATGTTCACCCCATTTATTTTTTCCAACAACCATTAATATTAATTTTTTTACCAAAATTCCCTCCAGAACAATATTTGTGCAAATTTAACTTTTCCATGTAAACTTTGTTTTCCCATGTTCTTTTATTACTTTCTCCCTCTAATTTTTTGCATACCCAATGTCAATTTACTTTTTCAATGTATTTTGACTATTCTTATTTGTGTTTATTAAATTCTGTGAAAAATGCCCATAAGGGACTATCAAAAGGGGACGGAGGGAGTAAAACACAGAGAGAGTAAAAAGTTACCAAATATAAAAGTGATGCATTTAAAAAAAAAACTCCAAAAAGAAAGTGATGCAAATAAATAAAAAAAACGGAGGGAGTAATTTATTTCTAATCGGATCAAAAAAAATAATTTCAGAATTGATTAAAATAAGTATTTGGATATATTTAATCGTTTTATGTGGTTTTTAATTGCTAAATTATTTAATTTCATAATTAAACAAATTATAAAAATTACATAATAATAAAATACACCAAATTGCTACTCCCTCTGTTTTTAAATACTTGCTCTACTTTCTTTTTCGTCCGTTTTTAAATATGTGCTCTATGTCATTATTTGGAAATCTTTTACAATATTGTATTAAATTTTCTCACCTAGTGGATCCAACATAAATCATATTTTATTAATTTTATATTCCCTCTCCTCCAATTCTCTCCACTACTTTTACTTGTTATAATTTTTTACATTTTTCCAACAACCCCGCTATCTCCATATTTTATTACTTTCTTCAATTTCTCCTAAAACTCCACGTATGGAGAAATTGAGAAAGTATTTAAAAATGGATGAAGTAATTAACAAGGCCTAAAATTAAATAAATTATGAAAATCACATTTTAATAAAATGCACTGTATTACAAATTTAACAAGACTGAACCTGATATTATTACACACACAAGGTTAAAGTTTAGTCAAAATTGGACATCATATTAAACCAGATCAAATCAAATTATACTAGACCAGATAAGTTCATATTAGATCAGATAAACAAAAGTGAGGTGCACTAAACAAGCCTTCTCCTTAATGCATTCACCTCGCCAAAAGACTAATTGAAACTAAGAAAGATACAAACTATTCTATGATCAGGTCAAACTAATTGCATATTTTACCTCCAACGATTAACTTTGTATTTAGGTATTATTCCAACTTGCAAGAAAGTCCCTAATTAGTGTTACTACAAATATACAATAACTCTCCGTAAAAAAAACCACTTGAATATTACTCCGTAGTAAATTATGTCTTTCGAACTAAAGTCACAAAATGCAAACAAGACACTATCTGATCCTAACATCAGACTCCAATCTGATAGTCAAGCTACCCCCTTCGTGTTTTAATAAGTGTTACACTTACCAAAATCGACCGTGTTTTAATAAGTGTTACATTTCCTTTTTAGGCAAAAAACTACAATAAAATATTATATCTCTCTCCTCTCATGGTCCCCATTCAAACCCACTACTACTTTTTTTTTTAGTATATATTTCCTCTCACATTCATTACTTTTCAATAAACTATTAACACAACTATCTTTCTTTTACAATTATTCAATACTTCAACTACCCCACTTACTTCTTATTTTATTTAAATTAATTAAATTGCCTAAAAATATGTACCGGTCAAATTATAACACTTAAAAAACACGGAGGGAGTAGTTATTCTAACCATTGGAGTACCCATTATATATTCATATGAAAGTCATGCCCAATCAAAGTCACTTGACTTTTAGACCCAACAAGCAGTATAGGACTCCAGTTTTGCCGTAACTTCTCATAATATGTCCTTATTGCCTCCAATTTAATGAGTATATGAATCATATATGGGAAGGTTCTCCTCTACTTACTAAAATGCAAAAAAATCAAAACAGTTATCATAAAGAAAACAAATCCAAATAGTTGTTTGGTCTCTGTAGGCTTCGCTTGAAGTGCGCCTACGTTAAGCATGTTGTGAATATGCTTGGCACCCTTAGGAAGTGGGAATTGACATATACAATTAGGGACAATGATTAGGGACAAGGAAAATAGGGAGCCGCCAACAAGTTTTTAAGGAATTTGTAAATCGTTCACGGATCATTTAAGGCAACCATAAATAAGGGACAACGATTGACCGGTGAAGGTTACACCCCATTCATAATCAATGAGATTACTAAATTCATATGGTTCGGAACCACGAAAGGAAGATCGGGGATGATGGTACGAAGTGAGTCATGGAGTCACATTCGCCCGTATTGGCCTCTACTCGATTATTTGGAATAAGGCATATAATATATCTTTGGAAAGTTTATCAAGTAAATTTTGAGACCAATTATAATCAAGTCAAAATCATTTGTAGATTTTAATATATAGCCGTGTTAGTGAAAGGGTGTCGGTTATGAGCCGAGTTTAGTATTTTGCTCATATCTTCTTCGTTTTTAATCGAAATTGGGATTATTATATATTGTTGGAAAGCTTACTTCAAAGCCTATCCAACCAAATAATAATTGGATCAAAATTATAGGGACACAGAATCAGTTCAGCTCGGTTTTGTGATGTGGACACAAAAAGTGAAAAAGTGAGTTATAGTTTGGGGAAATGGGCAAAAAATTGGGTTGGCCTGGTTTATGAAATGTATTGAATGGAAATATGGATTAAGAACTCTAAATATTAAATTCTCAACCCAACCAATAATGGCGGTGAAAGTTTATTCATCATCGGGTTTGGTTTTGGGGAGACATTTTTAGGTGTCTACAGTCTCATACAAAGAAGGGTAAATTTTTGCTTTTGCTAAGGGGTGCAATTATAATGAAAAACTAAATATTGAACCATCACTAGTTCACTACTAAATACATTAAACTCTGATGTTGTAAATAAATTTAATCATCACAAATATCATCTTTAAGTTTTTTCTTTGATCAAAGGTATCAAAGTCCATCGATAACCTGTTATATAATTAATAATTAGCTATACAACTAACACATAATATTGCTACCAACAACATTAGCCAGTACAACCTGAATGATGTGTTGGCTCTCAATGCTCCCCACCAAAGTTCAAAAGGAAAAGAAGGGTTTACACACCTTTGGGAATGAATTATGATACTGCTTTTAATCGCCTTCATAGTCAATGATAGATTATGCCTATTGGGCCATTTACAGAGCCTAAGCCTGAAAATGGAAAGTGTCATCTATGACCCTAATGCTCATTGAAAGTTTCACCACGGTAAGGGTCACACTACCGAACAATGTTGGAAATTGAAGGATGTTATCTAAGACCTAATTGATGTTAATCAGCTTCCTGTCCCTCTAAGGGCCAAGAAGCCTAATATTCAAGAAGGTCCACTCTCTGATTCTTTGACTATAAGAGGATATGAGATCTCATTTGATCCGTCGCTACTCATCCAAACCGTGGATGAGCCTCTGCCAGAAGTTATTTTTATTCCAAGCTATGAAGAAGTTAATGAAATTTGGGATGGTGACGATAAAGACGTCTATCTTAAAGATAGGGCATGTCCACCGCTTGGCGCATTAACTATGAGGTTAATGAAGATGTTTAGGGAAATCTTGAAGTTAAGGTCCTCACCAGGACTGGAAGGTTGCAACAACCTAGTCCATATCCACCACAAGCACAACCATTAGTTGATCCCATTGATCCTCTCCTAAGTAACGATGTGATCAAGCAACTTCAAAATACCGAGGTGGAAATGAATGTGTGGAAGCTTCTGCCTATCTCCCATGAGCATTAAAAGGGTGTGATGAATGATCTTGTTAAGGTAGGAGTTGATAGTGATGTGACTCCTCAAGGGCTAGTCAACTTTCTTATTACTGAATTACTGAGTACCAACAATCTGATTTCTTTTTCTGACAAGGATTTACCCCCAGATTGGGATCAACACAATAAGGCAATACATCTTACTCAGGTGTGCAAGCAAATGAATGTCCCTATGAGCCTGGGTGATAATAGCTCAGCAATCAATGTATGCCCAGTTTGAACAGCGAAGAAGCTTGTCATAAGAAATATAGAATTAATTCCCTCCACTTAAGGGATTCGAGCTTATGATAACACCAGCAGTCAAGCTGTGGGTAATATCATGTTGAACATTACTACTAGAGCTATTGAACATTACACCAACTTTAAATTGGCGGACATCAAGGCTTCTTTCAACCTTTTTCTAGGACACCCTTAGCTTCATAAGTTAAAGGCAATCTTTTCATCGCAACACCCGAAAGTCAAATCGATAGTTGGAGGGATTTCAATCACTATTGATGCCTCTCCTATGCACATCCACGTCATCGACACCACTATTGTTGATGTCGACCATGATGAGGAAGACGAGGATCTTTGGGGCTTTTCTTTAGAAGATGTTCTCATGATCGAGGAAGGATCCTTATTCCAATGGCAATGTCAATGCAATCATGAAGAAACAAGGGCATTTTTTTGGAATGACCCTTGGAATTAAGAAGAAAATGGCTGAAATTTGGGGCTATCCTAATGATACGAAGAAGGACACCTTTGGCTTGGGATTCAAGACAACAAAGAAGATTTGAAGCAAGCTGTGCTCAAGATTGTTGCTCATAAAACAACTCATACAATGAATACAAAAATCCCTATCTCTCACTCTCAATGGCCAATACATCAAGGAAGGGGAAGCCCTTCCATTCTACCAATTTCTAGAACCTTTCGTTTACAATGGGAGTCATGAGCCAGGATTTGAGGTCTTCATGGATTGTGACTTCATCGATGAAAGTAATTTTTTTTCCAACAGTTAAGGAAGCAATTAGTTCGGGTTCTGATGATATGGCTATTTAATTATGTTCTCTTTGGGCTTAAGAAGAACAAACAATGATAAATATGCGCTCGTTTAGGCTATTATGTTTGGAAGGGTTGGAGCAAACTGTGAAAGTCACTACTCTAAGCGGACAGAAGTTGGAAGTCACCACTGGCAAAGGACCCATGTTCGATGAATCTGAATTATCTGAGTCCGAGATTGTTTAAGAGCCCGTAGGATCTAAGGCTGAACCCATATACGCTATTGAGTCTTTATCTATAGTTCCTCCTAGTATCGAGTCTCTTGTCAAGTATCCTCCATCTATTCCCAATAATTCTAGTTAGGTCGCAGTTGACCTTGCCTTGTTTGATGTAATGGTTATTGAATTCAATGAAATAAGTAACTTTGCTTACGATGCATGCCATTCCCCTAACCATGATCAATATTGCTTTGCTAATGATGAAAATGACAAAGAGATAATAAAAGCAATTGAAGAACACAATAATAAAATTGCAATAATTGAAGATACATAAATAATTCATATTTCCGATGACACTACTCTCAAAGAGGTTAAAATTGGATTTACATTAAGTCTTGACGAACTTAAGGAACTTGTTAACTTGCTCAGTGAATTTGTTGATGTATTTGCTTGGTTAAATCGAGATATGCAAGGTATTGATACAGACATAGCTCAGCATACACTACCACTTGATTAGGGGATTTTGCTCCCACCAATCGGAATGCGCCACGTGGGCCAATCAGGTCCTGCCAAGTGTCCCCCAGTTGGAACTGTCAGGGCCTGCCACGTGGCACACACCTATTCGTCCACCCTGGACCTATTATGTCATGACACGTGGCATCCTCCATGCCTAATGGAGAAACCGGCCATCTAGGCCCAACTTCCAAGGGAAGCCCAATCAGCCCTAGGTTAACCTAAACCTAGGATTGTCACGTTTTCCAAGGTTATAAATACCTCCCTTGATCCTCATTAAGGGGGATTACGCACATTAAACACTCTCACCTAGAGAGACCCAATCACTTTTATTTCCGCATTAATTACTCCTTAATCAAGTACTAACTTGACCGTCGGAGGCGGATCTCCAATCATCCGGAGCATCCGTTTGTTTTGCAGGTACAGGCGTCCGGTTCCAGTCTCGGAATTATAACTCTCCCGCAAGATATCAGAAAACCTCGAAACATTTTGGCGCCGTCTGTGGGGAGAGTACTTCTGAGATGGCATCCACGTCTGTACCGACTCCTGAAGAGAGGCGTCCCCTAGACGATCCTCAAGTTCAGTCGGACCATGACACTGAGAATGAATTTGAAGTTGAAACTCACACAGTTTCAGACGGGACCCTAAGGGCCCGACGCACCCATCATACCGAAAGGAGGGAACGGGAACATCTTCAAACTGGACTCAGTGATCCAGCCGGCGCACCACCTGTTCAGCAGCAGCCGACTGATGGGTCTGCTCCCATTACAAGGAACGAACTCATGACCTTCATGAGGGGCTTCAAGGGAGAGATTCAAGAGTTGCTCAACAAGAAGCCTGCTCTAGCCAAGGAACAGTCGGCTAAGAAACCTTCCACTTCAGGGAAGAGGAAGCCAGTTCAAGGGCGAGAGGCGACCCCTCATCCTAACTCTAGGAAGTGGGAGCCGCCTGCTCTTGATTTCACAAAGTACCGTTTTCCTACTCCAGGAAAGAGGAAACCTGTTCGTCATATTCAGGCGGACGGGTCGAAGAAAACATACACAGAGGCTCGGCTATTGCTAGAGCAGAAAAAGAATGACCGATTGTCAGAGTCGGCCTCTACTTCAAACTTCCAAGACAGTCTGCGCAATACCTCGATGAGGCATACTCAGTCGCATCATGAGAGTCAGTCAGGCGGTACCTCCCGTCAGTCCGGCTTTCATAGTGACCAGGCGGTACCAAACTTACCATTTGTACCGCAACAACAATATTTTTTGCAGCCACCTCTGTTTGGTGGGCATGCAGCAAAGAATCTCCAACCTATGGACTGGCAGCTACGGTTGCTTAGACTTGGGGAACAGCCGTCGGCCTTCTCCAAGGAAATTGCTGAAGCCGCTCAGCCGGCCAAAGTGAAAAATGTATTAGTAGGCGCCTATTACGGCACTACTAACCCAGAAGACCATTTGATGGAATTCACCAACCTGATGTACCTTCAAGGGTTGGATGATCCCACTTGGTGCAAGTGTTTCCCAGCGACTCTCAAAGGAATCGCACAACAATGGTTCGGCAACCTGCCGACTGGTTGTGTGAATAACTTCAGGACGCTTGCTTACTTATTCACCTCCAACTTTGCCATGAACATACCTGCGAAGAAGACGACCCTTGACTTAGGAACGATTCAGCAGGGCGAGAAGGAGGGGCTTCGTTCTTACATCAGGCGGTTCAACCTGATGAGAATACAGATTCAAGGGTTACCGGATGAGGTAGCCTATACTGACTTTTTCAGAGGTCTCAAAGACGGATCGACATTCAAATTTGATTTGGTCCGAAAGAGGGTGGCGACTCTTCAAGAGGCCTTGATTGAAGCGGAAGCCTATATACAGGCGACTGATCTTTGTAGTACAAAACAGTCGGACGGGAAAAGGTTCGACAAAAAAGAAGGGCGCCAGAAACAGTTGTCGAACAAAGATGAGAAGAAAAGAAAAGAGGTCTGGGCGGCTGATTCCTCTAAACAGCCGGCCCAGAAGAAGAAAAAAGAATTCAAACCATACTCCCCAAAGTATGCGTTTGACAAGGATAGCCAAGCTATCCTAAAGGAAATCAAGGGACGGATCTCAGTTGAGAAGCCGGTCCCCATGAAGGGTTCTGCAAGCAACCGGAACCAAGAAAAACTCTGTGATTATCATGAAGACGTTGGTCATCACACCAACGAATGCATCAGTCTCATGCGGTATCTGGACCGCCTGGCTGAGCAGGGCGATCTTGACACTTATGTCAAGAAATCTACGGGGAACACTTCCTCGAAAAAGCAGTCGTCCAAAAAGAGTCAACAGGCCGACAGCTCTGATACAGATGATGCAGTTGTCTACACCATTGCAGGCGGCTTCGCAGGAGGTGGTCCCACTATTAGGGGCAACAAAGACAATATCAGGCGGCTAGATGTAAATTCCGTTCACCAAGAACGGCCCTCCAAATATTCATTTCCTGAGATTGTCATCACTGAAGAAGATCTAGGAGGGGTAAGGGGGCCGCATGACGATCCTATCGTTATTGAGTGTAAAGTGGCCAACCAGAGAGTTGGCCGAATCCTTATAGATACTAGAAGCTCCTCAGATCTTATCAGTAGAAAATGTCTGTCAAAATTAAAATATCAGACTGATTCCATACATCCGGCATCCCACCCTTTAGTAGGGTTTGGAGGAGGAGTCGTCCACCCAGTGGGACGAGTGGATTTACCCATCCGCCTGGGTGAAAAAGGGGAAGGACGACACATGGTAGTCCGGTTCCTGGTAGTAGAAGAACTCTCGGCCTACAACATGATTCTGGGACGACCAACCCTGAATAATTCCAAGGCTGTTATAATCCCATCTCTTATGTTGCTCAAGTTTGAGAGGGATAATGGAACAGTCGGGTCCCTAAGGGGAGATTAGAGGATGGCCCGAGAGTGCTATCTCTCGGATATCAAGCCCACTGTTATGACCGCAGGGTCAAGTGGTGGAAAAACAGACCTTGACAATGTCAAGGAGAGTGCGCCTGTTCAAGAAGCAGGAGGCAAGAAGAGAAAGGCAGCCCAGACGGGGGCCGCAAGAAAAGACAGAAAATAGCAATCATTGGCAGAGGAGCGGTCGGACGAATTCCGCCCTCAGCCGGCTGGTGAGCATACGGACCTGATCTTAGACAACTCACGTCCTGACCGAACAGTGAAAGTTGGGACGACTGCTCTGAGAATCCTGGGTGACGATTTGCACAAACTATTGAAAGAATACAAGGACATCTTTTCATTCGAAGTCCATGAAACGCCAGGCATTAGTCCTGACCTGGCGGTACATAAGCTGGCTGTGGATCCGAAAAAGAAGCCGGTAAGGCAGAAAAAACGGAACCATGGCGAAGAAAGAAGTCAGGCGGCAGTCGCCGAAGTTAAAAAACTACTTGATGAAGGGTTCATTCGGCAATGTTACTTCCCAGACTGGGTTGCAAATGTGGTGCTTGTTAAAAAGCCGAATGGCACCTGGCGAATGTGTGTAGACTACACAAACTTAAACAAGGCGTGCCCCAAAGACAGCTACCCTCTGCCTAAAATTGATAACCTGGTCGACTCAACAGCCGACCATGCTTTGATAAGATTCATGGACGCTTACTCTAGTTTCCATCAAATTCCTTTATGGAAGAAAGATTAGGAGAAGACGGCCTTCGTCACTAATCAGGGGTTATATTGTTACACGGTCATGCCGTTCGGTCTTAAGAATGCCCCGGCTACCTTCCAGCGAATGATAAACACTGTGTTCTTTGATCAGATTGGGAGAAAGGCATCAAAGTAAGTAATTTAATTATTTAATTACTTTTTTTATTTGAAAAGAAATCATGCATATGTTGATTTTTGATTACTAGTATCATATTTTGGATAACGTGTTAATTTTATTATTAGTTAAATGCTAGGATTGTTACTAATCTATTTAGTATAATGCCTAGGGTCTTACCACTACTAGAAAACATGCCACTTTAGACGGAAAATTTCGTCGAAAACACCCCTTATTCCGCCAGAATTCCCATTTCTGATGAAATTTCCCTCAGTAGTGGTCACCGGAAACCCTTTTGTAGGATTTTTTTTTTGTTGACAACAGTTTTCATACGGAATTTTTGGCGTTGGACGAAATTCTCTGGCTCAAAAAGTCATTCTGATTGAAAGTATTACGTCGAAAATTTCCGACGGGAAATCCGTCGAAAATTTCCGACGGGAAATCCGTCGAAAAATGCTGAAAAAAGCCCCGCACCACCTCCAAACCACAACCAACCCCCCACCGCCATACCACTATATCCACCCCCAACCCTGATTTAAACCCCAACTAACTAACCCAACTTCATCCCCGATTTAAACCCCACAGATCCAAAACCACCACCTACCCACCCCAAACCCTAACAATTCTTAACCTCACCCACGACACAACCGGTTTTCTACCACCACAATAAAAAAAACCAAAACATAAAAAAAATCAAACACCATAACCCAGATCAACACAACCCCCAATATCCAAACACCAATAGCCACCACCCAAGCTCCCACCACCACATAAATTTCCAAAAAAAAAAAATCAAAAAACACAAACAAATTAAAACTTTTTTTTTTTTTTTTGTTAAAAAGAGATACATACCTTCAATCGAGCATATAAAACCTCAAAATTGGGTTTATAATTCGATCATGAAAACTCTAGATCTAGAGTTTTCATGGTCGAATTGGACTTGAAAATCTTCATTTTCAGCATGAGAAGAAAGAGAAAGGAGAAATTTGCGCTGTTACTGTTGATGTCGGTGTTGGTGATGTTGTTGCGGCGGTGGTGGTGGGAGATATGGATGGTGGTAGTAAGAAAGAGAGGAAGGGAAAAGAGAGAAGAAGGAGGCGAGAAAGAGAAGAAGAGGACAGAGAAGGAGAACGAGAGGATAAGGTAGAAGGGGAAAGACAGAAGGAGAAAGGGGAAAAAGAAAGATAGGGGGCGGAAAAGAAAAGGGGGTTTGATGTGCTTTAGGGTTTTAATTTTTTAAAAGGTTTTATTTTTTTTTTTTAAAATATGTTTCGAATTTCCGACGGAATATAAATCCGGCAGAATATTAATAAGGCTCAAATTTACTACTCCAATTATGAGTTGGAGATCAATGATTTGATGATTATTAAAATTTTATTTTAAGATGGTTGTAAATGTAGAGAAAAATAGGTCATCCTTATTTTTAAGAAGTTCAATCCCTAATAATTTCAATCTTATTAATTAGGGCATTGCTCGAATCAACAACTAGTATTAAATTTAAATGCAATAACATTAAAACCATACTAAATCACTACTAACATACAAAGAACAAAAAGCACACAAAAATAAAATAATAAGTATACATACATAAGTTGTGTGTCAATTCAAGTTTAACTTAAAATTAACACACTCCTAAAGTTAGCTTAAATCATGAAAATCTCTTTCAAATGGGTAAAACATGTAAACAATATCTAAGTAAGCTTAAGAAGAACAATCTAGATATTCCCGTATAATTAAGATTGAGAGTTAATTAAGTATAACTAAAGTCTCTCCAAATAAACAACAACTAATGTAGCTTATATTACATTCGCGTGGCGTAATCTTCTCCACGCCCTCCAATTAGATCACACGGAGGTAATATCCAACATAGATACATATAGGCTGAATTAGGAACCGAAAAACCACAAACATTTGTGAATGAAAGTATCAATTATGGTAGGAGGTTTGCTTAATATGCATGCCTTTTGTTTAGTATGTATTTTCCCAAGCATTTCTACTTTATCCAGCATGTTCTCAGACATAACTATGTAATAAATTTTGCAACAACATTCTCAGATAATGAGGATGAGAGATACTCAT
Organism: Chenopodium quinoa; assembly: GCF_001683475.1. Lineage (NCBI taxonomy): Eukaryota > Viridiplantae > Streptophyta > Magnoliopsida > Caryophyllales > Amaranthaceae > Chenopodium > Chenopodium quinoa. Next base: position 7,430,084 of record NW_018742390.1, read on the forward strand.
TTCCAAATTGTAAATTAAACGTATTATTCCAACATATAATGCCAATGATATAGAGTTGTTTTCCTGATTTATCATGATGTCCAAACCCACAATCAGAGGTTCACCCATTTGGGTCCCTTCATCAAGCTTAGTTATTAATGCACACAACACATTATTTAATAAATTTTCATTATGTCACATATGTAGTGTAAAGATGTTCACCGTTATAATAATCGATGAAAGATATATTGTAAATGTACTCATGATCATTTTTACTTTCTCTTGCTTCCAAATTTTCATTTTCATTTTCATTTTGATGTTGCGATTCAACAACAACATTCATACCTACAACATAATATTTAATAAATTTGTATTTGTAAATCATACAAAATATAATTAACAAATTATTGAAATCGTAATAAAAAGCAATATAAAAATACTTGTAGATTCTATTTTTTTTTGTTCATGCCACAAGACTTTGATCATGCATTTTACCACTAACTAATAAGTGATTCGAAGTTTATTATCTTTGATCTTGCTCAATTTAATATGGTGGATTATTATTCATCAATTCAATATTGTTGTTCTGGTATAGTTTTGATCATTGTACTCTATGTTAGAATAAAAGTAATATGCTTAGAATATTTACATGCCATATATAATATATATATGTAAATTATTTATATATATGTAAATTATTTAACATGAAATAATTCGTAAATTAAAAAATTACGTTAAACATATAATTCGACACAACAATCATCATCATCATCATCATCATCATCATCATGATTTCAATAGAGCATAATATTAATAGCAAGATCTAGGTATGATACTAACATGATTAATAGCAAATCCTAGCATGTCACTAAATAATAAAGATTAAAGATTTAACATGACACTAACATAATATTAGAAAGCATAAAAGGCATCCTAAACATGATACTAGAAAGCAATTATAACATCCTAAAATGATACTAGAAATTAATAAAACAATCTAAGCATGCTTTCTACATCGAAATAATAGATAAGTAATTAAATTACTTACTTTTAATGTCTCGTACCTTATTCTAATAACAAAATACACGCGTTAGTGAATTTCAATAAAATGTTAAACAAACAATTGAAATAGGGATTTGGGACCAAACGCCTAGAAATATTAAACCTTTCACGTTTAGGGCGAAGACAACTTTGAACTGGGCTAGGCCAATTGAGCAGATTGGTAAATAAAAAAGACCCTTAGTGACAAATTGGTAAAAAAACTTACTCCGGCGACAATTTGGTAAAAAAAGCTAACTATATGCGACAATTTGGTAAAAAAAATATACTCCGGCAACATTTAGCCCAAAAAATCTTATTTTTGTCGACAAACTCTTTAAAAATCTTAATTTAATTTGTGTTTTGTGTTTTTAAATTTATTTTTCCCATTTAAGATTTTGAATTACTATGCCATCCCCTTTTTATTTTGCTAAATCCCAATACCAATTTTTTTAACCCGTTTTTAAAAGAATTTTGTTAATAAGGGGTATGAAACTTAAGTGAAATTGATACTTTAACATTTTTTTTCTTGAAATTGTTATTTCCATTAAAAGGGTTGATAAAAAAACATGAAAAACGAACTAAATTAAGCATTCGTGAGCACTTTGTCGGAAATTTTTGTATTTTTTGGGTTAATTGTCGCCTGAGATTATTTTACTAACAAAGTTTTTTTTGTAAAATACTACCTTTTATAATTCATTCTTTTGCGAGAAACTACCACGAAAACGAAATGTTTTAATTTACCACCATCCATCGGAAAGTCAAGTTTGACTTTAATTTTCCGGCGTTGACCTAGGCACGTGACCCTCACGTGACTTTTAATGAAAAAAAATTCTTCCTTTTTTCGAATTGAAATTAGGGATTTGGGGATGAAATGAGGTTAATTGGGGAAAGGGAGGGAGAAAATGGGAAAAAAGGGGGAATTTTTTTCCATTACAGGTCACGTGTCTAGGTCAACGCCGGAAAATTAAAGTCAAACTTGACTTTCCGATGGATGGTAGTAAATGACAACATTTTGTGTTTTAAAAGGTAGTTAATTACAACATTTCGTTTTCGTGGTAGTTTCTCGCAAAAAATTGATTATAAAAGGTAGTTTTTTTACAAAAAATCCTTTACCAATGGGCTAGGTGTGTCTAGAACTTGTAAATGCGGAATTGTGTTTGTAAAAGGGTTGGTTTAGAAAGAGAGAGAAGAGAAAGCTATATTGCTCAAGAGAGAAGAGAGAGAATTAGAGAATTCTTAATCAGAATTGGTTAATTGAAAACGGAGGTCCAATGACCCTATTTATATGAAAAAAGTCCAGAAATCGATTGAAAAGAGTTTGAGTTTAAATTAGGATAAAATTGGTTCTGTCGCAAAGCTGTCGCCTGTCGCTGTTTAAAAGATAAAAACGCGTATGTACGGAATCCTTTTCCTAATATAATTAAGTAATTAGAATCTGCGTTTATCGGTTTTGAAATCCGTTTTATCATAAAACACTTATTTTATTCCAAATAAAACTCTTTAAAATAATAATTATCAATCTTAATCCTACAAGGATAAAAGAGAACCTTCTAGATAATTCTAGAAGAATATAATCCATCCGAATAGCTTTAAGAAAAATAATTAATAATAGGCCCTCCTCTAGATCATTAGGCCGCATGTAAGAAAAAAAATCGGGCCCAATTTAGTATTTTGGCCATAACTTCCTCATTATTCATCGGAATTGGGCTTATAATATATCGTTAGAAAACTCTTTTCGAGCCCCATCCAAATACACTATTATTGGACCCTTATAATTGATCAAAATAAATTGGAATGACCATTCTTATAAAATAGAGTAGGTTTTTGAACACAAAAACAGAGTTTTTTTTTAATAAAAACAACCGCAACACTAGACTTTTCACACTTTCACTTCATTCGATAATCAAACGACATGAAAGGTATTCATCACTGGATTTTTTTTGGGAGTCACATTGGGTGTCTACACTAGTCCATATGTTATTTACCTTATGGTCATTATTTTAATCTATTTAAAATGATAAATATAATATATATACGGAGTATATATATTCCAACTACTTTTTTGGAATTGAATCATTATATTATTTTATTAAATTAAACTTAATAATTTTCATATCTAAACGAATATTACTCTTTATTTGTAGTGTCTAGTTCATTAATGAATGTACTATGGAATTTAATATTTGTACCATTGTATAATTTTTTGGCAAATTTGGCCTCAACACTCTGAATTATTGAGAAGGTGCACTTAATACCCTCAACTTTATGAAGTAGCTAAACCACCACAAAGTACGGTTGCATGTGCAGTGCGTGCCTTTAATTTAATTTTCCGACAAAAAAAGTTGCTTGAGAACGGAATATTTTATTTTTATTTATTATTTGTGCCCTATTAATTTTTTTCCCTTTAATCCTAAAAATGAACCTCACGTGACCCTCCTCACCTTTTCTTCGTTTCTTCTTCTCTTTATTTTATTTTCTATCTGACATTAATTTCCCACCAATCCAAATTGAAAACCTCCATTTTTTCACAGCACCAAAATCGAAAGCCGTCAACAACGGCGAGAGCATTTTGATTTCGTCAACAACTGTGAGTTACCCTAACTAACGAATTTTATTATTTTTACACTGCATTGTGGTTGTGAGATTGAATTTTTAGAACAATGTTTTGTCGAATTTGCTGAAATAAGTGGAAAAATGATTTTTTTTGGCTTGTGCTTGATTTATGAAGTTGATGTGTTATGGTTGATATTTTGTGTAATTTTACTGTTATGTGTATTGATTATAGAATACATTTTGTTGATTTGGTTGTAATTCCATGCGTTTTTGCTAAATTGAATTAGGTGATGGATAGTGATAAGCTTACAATTAAACTTAACCACGGAGGGATATTAACTCCTTTTTGGCAGTACAGTGGGGAAGAAGTATATATGATTGAGATAATGTTGACCCTGATTATGTGAGTTACTTTGACTTTTTAGCCATGTTGAAGGAGGAGGGGGTATACTACACTAATACATGTTATGTGTATTATTGTTTGCCTAGTTTGGATTTGGAAAAAGGTCTGGTTAGAGTGTGGAAGGATAATAAAGTGTTAGATTTTGTTAAAGAGGGTCTTGAGAATGGGATGGTTGAATTGTTTGTGATTCATGGGGTGGATGAACCAGAAGTAGTCACCTTTGTCGAAGATCCTAGTCAAGTACAACCAAATGTGCCAATTGTACGTGCCAAGCAGTCAAGCATATACACAAATGCCTACCCCAAAAGCCACTAAAAGGAAGAAACTTTCACCAAGAAAACCATTTAGGACTAGCCCTGACAGGCTAAAGTCGTAATCACCTAATCAAAAGTATTATCTAAATCCACTAGCTATGCAGATAGGGAAGAAGGGTCAAACCACAGGGAAACAAGTCAATTTATTCCTAATTAATCAATATAATCTAAATTATCAAGTAACCAAATTGTTATTATAAAAGGGAACTAAACTACTAAGAGTAAAAGTGGGAAGGAATAAAAGTAGGAGGAAAATCAATGAAATAAAAGACTAGGACATAGGTTCACCAATAAACAATATTCCAGGGTAAAACATAACAATCTATCATCAATGCATCAATTAATCAGATCATAAAGGGCTTTTGCTACGTATTACAATGACAGAGTTAATTTACCGGCATTAAATCTCATCTCTCAAATCTCGACTTAACCATTTATAAATTAATCCGCCTGTTGAAACTAAGCCTAAACATCAACTCTCATCTCTCGAATCTCGAATCAATATTGCTAAACTCATACAATTAAACCAGTCCTAATCTAATTACATAGCATTAAATCAATCAATAGGAAATTAATCAAGCATTGACAATCAACCATAACAAATTACCCCTTCATATTATTTACGGATCCCCACAAACCCTAGAAAGAGAACTACTCACACATAATTAAATCTAAACTAATCAAAGCAATTAAAGGAAACATGATGAATTAAAGAAATAAAATTACTGAAATTAATAAAGAAGAGATTGTTACCGAAGTTATCATAAACAAGGAGTTGAATCAAGAACAAAGTATGGAGTTGTAGAGAGAGAAAATAAAACTATGTAGAGAGAGAAAGTCTAAGAGAAGAGGTCCTAAACATAAAGCATTAAATCGTATTTATACAAAACTTGTAATTACTCCTAATTAAAACTAAGCAGATCGCTGAGAAACTCTCCTCAGCAACTCGCGCCCGATCGGGCCCGCCTTTTTCTTCGCCCCCTTGTTTTGGAAAGCCGCCCGATCGAGCTAATAATTTCCCGATCAAGCCTGGCTATAAGATGGACTTGGATTGGGATTCAATCTTGGCCCAATTTGAATCTCCACTTCAGGTCTTGAATACTCGATGTCCAATGCAAGCGGTCATGCCTTCCAATGCTCGTAGTCGTTCCACAATAATCCCGGGAAATTAAAAAGCTCCAAAGATGCAATTTCCTACAAAACTCAACTAAAACTACGAAAACACTAGAAAACACCAATTAGTAATAAAAGTGGCTCTAAAGAGCCAAAAACACTACTAATGGGACGGGGGTAAAACACTATATAAAATAGGCATATCAAGCCCTAGCTAGAAAACTAAAAATTCAATAGTCCCCAACCTTTCCTCACAGTCTGCTAACCCATCATCTAGGAAAAAACCTTCACCAACAAAACTATTTCTCCCCAAACCTTTCTCACAGTATGCTAACCCACCAAATTAAGTAACGTGTACAGAAAAGGCTTGACAAAATTAGATCTAGACTTGAATATTTAAATACACCTAATGATGTTGGCGACAATGTTCCTGATTTTGGAGAAGTTAGACAAAATGCAGATGAGTTGGGAGATGATGGAGAGGATGAGGATGATTTATTAGGAGTTGGAGAGAATTTAGATGATTTGAGAGCTGCTGGTCAGTCATGTGAGTACATACATGAAGAGGATTTGTATGACACTAAAAATGAGGGTTATAGCTTTGAAAGTGATTATGATTTTGCAATGAATGACTGTGATGGTGCTGAGGTTGAGTATAAGTAATATAATTAGGTTGTAAAGACTATGTTTGGCACCTAACCTTGCAGTCAATTGTAGGAGTCAATGTTATTAAGATCGTGATTCGGATCGTAGAATTGTATGATTCTACGATCCCAATTAACCTAAACGATGTAAATCGTCGGTAGAATCGTTATGCTGTATAATCTCTCATAGAATTAGTAGAATTGGTGAAATTTGTAACACTTCAATAATTCTCCCTTTTCCCAAACCACTTAATTTAAATACAATAGAGGAGAACCATTGGCATGTTACCGCTACATGTTAAAACGTTAAGACTTTATCAAAGTATCGCTGCGAAAAACTAACTTAAATTTTAAAATAATATAATTTAGAAAACAAACTGGAACCATAAAGGCCCTTATTTTAAAACCAAACCAATATTTAAAATCCCAAAACATAAATAAAATAGTAAAACATAATTAAATTCAGCACAAAGAACGAATAATCTCAATCACATCAATCCCTTGACAATGCGTATGTCAAATTCTCGAACTTCACATCATCAAGCTAACTTGGGCAATACCGCTCCCCAATAATACAAGTGTAATAATTGGATCATCATAGGGTAATTGAAAGGCGAATGCCATGACCAAAAGAAAACAACACAAAAGCACGTAATTAGCAAAGCTGAGTACATACAAGATACAACGTACCAAAACTAGCATGCTCAATTAATTAAAATAAACATATAATATGAATTCATTAATCAAGACTCCACACTTAAATAATTCAATTGACTACCAATTCCAAACACTTGACTCTTTATATTTAATTTAATTAATTAATTTGGAGTAAGCAATAGACGAGGTTGTCCAATCCACTAAATCATTTTGGTCCTAAATAACCATTTAAAATAAAATGTTAGCGCGATGTAAGAATAGGCGTGACTCCATTCTCAGATCACAAAGTTAATCTAGGATCCCATCTAACTTTCATTATAAAATAAAATTGTAAATACAAAAAGAAAAGAGGACATTTTGATCAATTAGGCCTCGGAAAGCAACGAGCTACTACCGTGTACCCCAACCCATAATTGTCAATGCTCTAAAAGTGCACGCTTTCTAGAGTTTTATTGCTCATCGATGTTTCACTTTACGAGATTACCAATTTAATTAATAGCCGACTTGTAGACACCCATTTGTGTCTCCCCAAAAACCAAACCCGGTGATAAATACCTTTCACGTCGAATCATAATCAAATGAAAAGAAAGTGTGGAAAGTCTAATGTTCCGGTTAGTTTTAATTCTCTTCTTTCTCTCTGTTTTTGAACACCTATTTTATGAAATATTCAATCCAGTTTAGTTTGGTCCATTGCAAGGGTCCAATAATAGTGTAGTTGGATCGGGTTCGAAAAGAGCTTTCGAACGATATATTATAAGCCCAATTCCGATGAATAATGAGGAAGCTATGGCCAAATTATTAAACTGGGCCTGGTTTGATCTTTATGAGCGGCCCTATGATGTAGAGGAGGACCTATTATAATTTATCATTCCTAATGCAATTAGGATCGATTATAGTCTTGTAGAATCTTCTAGAAGGCTCTTTTAAGAAGTGTTTTAAATGAAATTACAGTTTTACCCCTTGTATGGACTTTTACGCTTAATTTTATCAAAAAATAGAAAACGTGTGGGAAACTTGCCTGCAGCGCCACACACCAGGCTGTCGCCTGCGCGACAAGCTTTTCGCGTGGCAACATAGGCTATTGCGGCGCTAGCGTCATGTTTTATTCCTCTTGAAACCCCGATTCTTTTTTATGATATTCCGGACTATTTTTCATTATAAATAGTGTCCTTAAATATCCGTTTTTAATTACCAACTCTCATAAAGAAATCTTGATTCTCTTTCTCTCTTTTTCTAAACCAACTTTTCACAAATAAAATTTTGCATTCATAAGATCTAGACACACCAAGCTCAAGTCGAAGTTGCCTCGCCCTAGACGTGAAAGGTTTGGTTATTATGAGGGTTTGGTCCCAAATCTCTCTTTCAATTATTTAATTTAATTGTTTTGATTTTATATTTTCCTTGAAGTTACTAACGTGTGTAATTTGTTATTAGAAAGAGGTACGATGCATCCAAGTAAGTGCTTTAATTGATCTATTGATATTATGATATAGAAATCATGTTTAGGTTGTTATTTTGATTCCTAGTATCATGTTAGGATACTTTTCTTAGTATGATGTTTAGGGTGACAACTATAAGTTCCTTATATCAATTATGATTTCTATGATGCTTCCTATTGTCTTTCCTAATATCATGTTAGTATCATGTCAGGGTTAAATCTTTGATCTTTTATTGTTTAGTAACATGCTAGGATTTGTTATTAATTTTGTTAGTATCATGCCTAGGATCTTGCTATTATTATGCTTTATTTTCAACATGAACATGATTATTTTAATTATGATCATTATTATTATGTTTATGTTGCTTGATAGATTATTTTTATTGCTTGATCATGCCTCTTATGCATATTTAAAGGGAGTTTGTACTTGTAATCACGCTTAATAAGATAATTAATAATCTTGTTTAAGGTTAATTTGATTATAATTCAAGTGATCGCCAATAATAGTTTTGTTTGTGCATTAATATTCAACCAACATAGATAAACAGGTTTAGGGTTAATCTATTGATTGCATGTTAGTCAGAAAGCGCACATGAATACGAGAAGAATAAAGTAGAGGCCTATTATTAGGGCAAGTTCAGTCACTTTTAGATTGGATTTATACGTTCATCCCCGAACTTCCAGTCTTGGTTCCAAACCTATTGGAGTTAATGATCTCCTGGATCGTTAAGGGGTGTAACCTTCACCCTGTGAACGGTTTACAAGTTCTTAAAACTTGTTGGCGACTCTTTTGCTCTAGCTTCCTTCCCTTTGGACGACACCCTGCTTAAGTGTATGATCACAGCGCGGTTCAAGTTTTTGGTAATGCTTGAAATATTCCCTACAGATTTTGGCGACTCCACTGGGGAGGATTTCTATTTTAATTCTTGAAATTGATTTCGGCGATGATTTAGAATGAGTGGATGAGACTCGAAAAGTTCTAAGTGTTTCATGTGCGTAATTTTGATTAACATTATTGTCATGTGCATAAAAAAGGTTCTCATTGGAAAGACCATCTGTAATGAGTAAAAAACATAGGATTTTTACACGTAGGAAATTTGAGGAATATCTTTCACTACTAGAATTGAAATAATACTGCGAAAAAACTGGAAAATTTAAGAATACATGTAGGAATTGGCGTCTAGAAAATAAAGCATGTCGCCAAAGATAAGGCTCTGTCGCCGAGCGACAATTTTGTCACCAGGCAACAGGGCTCTTATCGCGGCGACATTCCCTGTTAGCTGGCGCTGCATCCTTCCTATACCGAACCAGAAATATGAGTTCTTTTTTTTCGTCCAGTTCTAGCACTGTTGGCTGGGTTCTACTTCTTGATTGAGTTTTTCTCTTTTTTCTGAAACCTATATATGTTCTACATATGGACATAACCCTATGCGAATTCATGCTCTATCTACCTGATTGAACGCTCTGAGCAACAAAGGGTACATCCGAGAATGTTGAATTCACCAAACCATGGAAGCGAGTTTAACTCGCGGGGTCCCATCCACTCGCTCCAACCCTTCCAAAGGTAAGGATTCCGTGCGGTGCATCCGGACTCATAACCATGGACCCTCTTTGACTAACCCATATCCCGAATTTTAGAGAACTAGAGCCATGGTTAGGTTGCAAACTCATTGCATCATATTGTGCCTACTTGACTATTTGTGCATTATTTGTTGTGCATACTCTATGTGTTTTCCCTAACCGTTTGTTTTTCTTGTATTTAAGCTTAAATAAACTAATTAATGACTAAAAGGACTTTGCCTAATTAATTAATTTGAGCAATTAAAGTTTAATAAATTAATCAGAACGGACTTAGTACGACTTTAGACCTGTCCCGTAGAGTAAAAATACTGAAAGCAGTCCTAGATTAATGCTCCAGTAATGGCGTAAAAATTTGGGCTGTAGCATCAAACGCTGCTGTGCAACGCCGAGCGACAACTCTGTAGTCTGGCGCTGCTTAGCAGTGTGCGGCGACAGTCCTGTTGCTTTGGCGACAGTTCAGAATTTTGCTCGAGTCATCACGACGAGTCTAATTAAACAATTTATTAATTAGTTTGGTTATTTTGTTAATGACAATAACCTTATTTAGTCCTTAATTGAGTCTAAGAACTTAGTCCCATGGTTTTACACAAGAGTCAAAGCATGTCACTTACACTCACAAATAAAGCACACTCTAGTGTATGTATACTTTGACCATGTCTAGAGAGTCTTGTATGCGCATGTTTTCCGTCATTTTTTTAGGGGGGTAAGTCGGATATTAACCCTCCAATTAAACCACTTGTTTGAACCCATATACTTGATTCCCAAAAATATACACCCTATTTTTTCTTTTTTCTTTTTCTTTATAAACCCGTAAAGTCAAAGTCAATTTAAGTCAAGTCATTAAAAAATAAAATGGTTTAATTTACAGCATGTGGTCAGGAAAGGAAGGGCGTTTGATTAGAGACAACCTTTTCGTTCAAGTACAACTTTTTGACAAACCAATCGGTCGGAAAAGAAAAGCTAAGAAGATAATGGAAAGTCAAGAAGAAGTCAATGAGCTCAAGAAGCAAATGGCTAGTTGTAGGGAATAATTTCAAGCCTTTAAAATCCCACTAGCTTGAACCCTACTGTGATCATACACTAAAGTACGGTGGCGTCCAAAAGGGAAGAAGATAGAGCAAAAGAGTCGCCAACAAGTTTTTAAGGAACTTGTAAACCGTTCACGAGGTGAAGGTTACACCCCTTAACGATCCAAGAGATCGCCAACTCCATAAGGTCATGAACCAAATAAGGGTTCGGGGATGAAGGTACAAATCCAACCTAAAAGAGACTGAACCTGCCCTAATAATAGGCCTCTACTTTATTCTGCTCGTATTCATGTGCGCTTTCTGACTAACATACAATCAATAGGTTAACCCTAAACCTGTTTAATCTATGTTGGTTGAATTTAATGCACAAATAAACTATTATTGGCGATCACTTGAATATAATCACAATTAACCCTAACAAGATTATTAATTATCTTATTAAGCGTGATTGCAAATACCAATTCCCTTTAACCTGCAATAAAAGGTGATCAAGCAATAACAATATATAATAATATGCATATCAAGCAACATAATAAATAATCATGATAATTAATAATCATAATCATAAATACTAGGGAGAATATAGGAAGCATCATACTTTTAATCATACTTAATATTAAAGATACCCTAGACATGATACTAGGAATATCATAATAACAATTTAAGCATGATATCTACATCATAAATCAATTAAACCATTAAAGTACTTACTTGGATGCCTCGTATCTCTTTCTAATAACAAAATACACACGTTAGTTACTTCAAGGAAAATAATAATCAAAACAATTAAATTAAATAATTGAAAGAGAGATTTGGGACCAAACCCTCAGAAATTAAAACCTTTCACGTCTAGGGCGAAGACAACTTCGAATATGGCTAGGTGTATCAAGATCTTGTGAATGCGGAATTTTGTATTAAAAAGAAAAATAGAAAAGAATACTAAAGAATCAATGTTATTGATGATTGATGAACGAAAGATGATGAATGAAGAGAATTAATGAGAATTGGAAAATTGATGAGAATTGATTAATAGATGTAGATGATGAAGATAGTTGATAATTGGTGAATGAAAACGGAATTTTTGATACGATATTTATAGAGAAAATCAGCCAAAAAAGATAATTTATCAAAACAGAGTCTGAAGACCACAGAACCACCTTGGCGCCAGCCCTGGCTCATTGGCGCCAGGACCAGTGGCTAGCGCCAGGCGCCAATGGCTGGCGTCTAGCGCCAATCCTGGTTCCAGGCGCCAAGGCCTGGGGTTGGACCCCAAACCGGCTTTTAACGCGTTTTTAAAATTCTGATAAAATTCCCGTACTGGAAGATAAAATAATATAATTTCAGTCGAAAAGGCTATTTGATCTAATTAAAACTCTAAAGAATCCTAATTGAATTAAGAATGATAAGAACCTTCTAGGATGTTCTAGAAGACCAAAACCATTCTTAATTACATTAGGAATGATAAATCATATTAGGCCCTCCCCTAGATCATTGGGCCGTACTTATAACTCAAACCGGGCCCAGTTTAGTAAATTGGCCATAACTTCCTCAATATTCATCGGAATTGGGCTTATAATATAACGTTGGAAAGGTCTTTGCAAGCCCCATCCAACTACACCACTATTGAACCCATATCATGGACCAACCAAACTGGATTGGCTGTTTTCTTAAAATAAAGTTTTCAAAAACAAAGAGAAGAGAAAAGAAAAGAAAATAAAATAAAACTTTCCGCAACACTAAACCTTTCCACACTTTCGTTTCATTCGATTATGATTCGACGTGAAAGGTACTCATCACTGGGTTTGGTTTTGGGGAGACACAAATGGGTGTCTACAGAAGCCCCCACTTTGACTGAGTTTGGAGAAACGCAAGTTTCGAAAAATAAAAGTCAAAGTATCGATAGGGACGGAGAATGATTCAGAACGTTCTGCGATCCTAAATCAATCCTGTAACGCCGATACCTGCAAAACTAGCATTAGTTAAACAGATAAAAGAGTTAAGAAACGCGTATCTTTTACCGTCGAGCACACGTCTCTGAAAGTAACCAATCTGTTTTGATGACCTCCTACAAGCTAGAGAATGTCATCCCGCTTGAAAACCGCTACGCCTCGTAACTGCTTCCAATTAGAAGATTGCTTCGCCTGAAACTACCTTCTCCGCTGTGATAACATTCCTCGTTCAAGGGAATACTATCGAAGATTGCTTCTCTTGAAACAATCCTCATCCGTATTGATAATACTCCACGTCCAAGGGAATACTATCGAAAATTGCTTCCCTTGAAACAATCCTCAGTTGTTGTGACAACTCTCCACGATCTAGGGAACGCCATCTTGCTGTTTGTTTTGACGATCTTCCGCAATCTAGGGAACGTTGTCGATAAATGTTGCTACATCTTGAGCCTTTTCTTGAATCATAGTGACAACCCTTCCAATCATAGCAAAAGTCGTCGAAGACTGCCCATCTCGTGCTATCTTCTCAAATCTCGGGTGACAACCTCCACAATCTTAGCGAATGCCGTCGAAGACCGCCCATCTCGTGCTATCTTCTCAAATCTTGGGTGACAACCTCCACAATCTTAGCGAAAGCCGTCGAAGACCGCCCATCTCGTGCTATCTTCTCAAATCTTTGGTGACAACTTCCACAATCTTAGCGAATGCCGTCGAAGACCGCCCATCTCGTGCTATCTTCTTAAATCTTTGGTGACAACTTCCACAATCTTAGCGAACGCTGTCAAAAATAACTTTACTTGAAGTCATCCTCATTTGATGCGATAATTTCCCAAAGGAAAATACCGAAGATCCATGCCTGTCGATCCTTAAAAGTTCGCCTGAACTTTGCTTATGCTATGCCTGTATGTCGGCGCTCTTTGCTCTTGAACCTGTATGTCGGTGCCCTATGCTCTTGAACCTATATGTCGGTGCTTTTTGCTAATGAGCCAATGCTTAGGCGCTTTAAGCTAAGTGAGACGATCTTTTCATCAGGTCGATCACTTTACGTAATCAAGCCAATTACTTAATCATGTCAAATCGCTTAGAGGGGCTAACTGGCGTACCAAGGAACCCAAAAATAAATTGCAGAAGGCTAGCACAACCCCAACAGGTGGCTGGCTGCTTTAGCGTCGCTAAAAATCAATCAGCGCCAAACATATGGCATTAGCGCCAGGCGCTGGAATTGGCGTCTGGCGCCAAGCACAAAAAGTGACGCCAATGCCTAGGGACTGGCGCCAGCACGAATTCTTCTTTAAAATTAATTTTCCGTTTTATTTCTTGCTCTGTTCGTCGCGAACGCTGCGATAGGGTCTTCCCTATTCTGCTGCACCTGTATTTATTTTGACTATAGAACTTTTCCAATCTATTTAATCATCTTAGGGTTAACCTAAGGCTTAACGTTGCTTGACTCATTGACTTGACACGACTCAAGGCATAAACTTGATTCATGTGATCGACCGACTCGAGGTTGACTCGACCAAAGTGAAATGACACGTGTGACTCAAATCAAAGTGATATGGCACGACATGACTCAATGTGTACATGACTCGTGTGTGCATTGTAATGTGATCGTGCGACTCAAAAAAGCAAAAAAGCAAAAATTTTTCGTCAATTGTGTTGAGGGTACCGACTTTCTCCCGAAAAAGAAAGACGTGAAAAAGAAAATCAAAAGTTTAAAGATGCATGTTGAATGAGCTTAGTCAAATGTTATTTGATACTATCTCTCAAGGTGCAAGGATTAATTCATCCTAGGCTATCTCAACTATTGACTCCATAATGAAAGTATTTGGGTAACTTAGGCACGGAGGCTAAGCACTTCATACTTCGATGCTATGATAATTATGATTGGTTTGTGATGTGACAAGGCATGCTTCAGCGTTAAGATTTCATGACAAAGGGCTCCTAAGGGAAGTATATTTGGTCATGTATCTGTGCAGTGTATGAAAGTGACACTAAAGCTAGGTCGCAAGAGCTAAGTGTGTGAAAAAATATTATTGTTAGAAGAGCCAAATAATGGTGACTCTTAGGCTAGGTAAGCTAATGATGTAGGGATCAAGCCCCCAAGTCTAGCTCTAAATGAATAGGGATGAGCACAGGGGATCCCTTGATATGATCATGGTGTAAGTGTGTGAATGTGAATATGAATGCATGTTTATTACGGCCGCACCTCGATGTGAGGTTGCCTACGTATCCGTTAGGAATCAGGCCAAACGTAGCTCTAGCCGAACCTTGCACAAGTGTGTGTATACCTCAAAAAGGTCTTTTTAAGGGTTGTAACGTGGTTAGGCTAAAGGCTGAAGAAGAAAGGGATAAAGGCTCAAGACCCTATATAAGCCCCCAAGGTGTGCAACCTCGCTTTTGAATCTTTGTATTTTCATGCTTGAATTTCTATTCTTTTTTTTTAGCTCTTTCTTTTGCTTTAGCATTTATTTAATTTTAATAAGTGTGGGCAATCTCGATCATGCGGTCTATCACTCACTTGGCATTCATGTTTTTCAGGCACGGTACCGAGCACTCGATAAGAGACGCAATCTGAGACGTGTTCTTATCGAAGATATTTTCATATCAAAGACATTGGAACACTTACCCTTTTGTACACTTGTTTTCGTTTTTTATTATTGCTTATTTTTTGCTATTGCTTCCTTTTAAATTTGCTCAAGCTCTTTTAGAATTGCATAAGTTGCACGCCATCCCATCCCAAGGTTAGGTAGATGTAGGTTGAAAAAAAGAAGGGTCTATCATTAGACGAGGCTCAAAGTGGTTTATGAAGAAAGGATTGTATAATTGAAGGCGAAAGGAGATATGATGTGGCTACAAGGGGTGCCTCAAATCCTTGGTATACCTTGTGCTTAATTCGACATGGATTTTTTTTTTTTTTTTTTTTGAATGCAATGTAATGAAATGATCATATTCAAGGAAATAAATGCTCATTTTATTAAAAGGGAAAAAGGAAAAAAAAAACCTATAAAATTAATCTAAAAGAAAAGAAAAGGTGCCTATGCTAGACTTATTGGGGAAAGGAAAAAAATGAAGAAGAAATAGAAAAAGAGGTCACGAAATCTTGTCGTTGCAGCTCGCCTCTTGTCTTGTGTCATTTGCTTCATCATCACCCAGTCTTCTTGTTAACTGGAGGCATGGGAAGCTTGTTATTATCAATCAAATGTTGGATAGCCTCCTTTAGTTTCCAACAGCTCTTAGTAGTATGACCCCTACCTTGATGGTACTTGCAGTGTTCGTCTGGATTCCAACTAGGCAATCTCTTTTCAGGTGCGGGATCTTGAATAGGTCCAATGGGAGTAATAAGTCCTTTAGCATGGAGTCGATCAAAGGCAGTATCGTAACTCATCCCAATGGGGGTGAAGTCTTTCCTTAGTTGCTTCTTAGATCCTTGGTTATCCATTGCTAAAACTTCACTGAGATCAAAGGTACTAACATTGTTACTAGAGTGGGCGTTTTCGAAAGATGAAGGATTGTCGTTCTTTCCTTTCCAGCCACCGTGGTTACTATTGTTAGTAGCTTTTTGCTTTGCAAGGTCATCTTCGATTTCAATTCCGATGTCATAAACGGCCTTGAAAGTATTCAAATTGTGTTGATATTTTAGGTGCTTCGAATACTTTTCTTGGAGATTCTTGATAAACATCCTCACAGATTCCTTTTCGGTGGGGACTTCCATAATCTTAGTGGAAGTTTCCCTCCACTTATTAAAGAAATAAGTAAAGCCTTCATTTTCTTTTTGTCTTAGCATCTCAAGTTGTCTATGATCGGTTTCGACTTGGATGTTGCACTTGTATCTATCAGCAAAAGCGTTTGCTATCGATTCCCAAGTAGAGGTTTTCTCCTTGTCAAGGGAGAAGAACCATTGTTGGCAAACGGTTTCAAGAGATAGTGGGAACAGAGAGGGGAAAACCTTCTTATCGATACCCTTAATGGTCATTATAGTTTCAAAAGCTCTTAAATGGAAGTAAGGATTATCTGTTGCCTTGAATTTTGGGATGTCGTTGGCATTGAACTTCTGCGGAAGAAGATCTTTGTCCACCGAGACCCCTTGTGATGTAAGCTCTTGAAACTTGTAATCGCTAGACAACTTGCTTAGGCTCTCTTGCATGAGGTCCATCTGTTGTAGCTTCACGGGATCATCAACCTTGAGGGTGAGCAGCTTCAGTGTTTCAGTCATGGTAACCAATTGGTTCCTAAGCTCATTGACTTCTTCTTGAGTAGCCATTATCTTCTTAGCCTTCCTCTTTTGATGAATCGGTTTATCAAAAAGCGAGACTTGAATAAAGAGGTTGTCCTTGATTAATCGCCCTTCTCTCCTCGACCAAGTACTGTGGAAAAGGAATTTGGGGATACTTATTGTTAATTATTTGACTCAAACTTTATTCAACATGCAATGGATGGAGGAGGTGAAGAAAGATGAAAGAATGTGAAGAAGATTTAGGTGGAGGGATGTGAAGAATTAAGAATATAATGTACCCCCTTAACTCAAATGACGGAAAAAAACCGACTCATGCATGAACCTAAGACTTGTCCATGGTGATGTATACTCAAAGTGTGTGCTAAGACTAGTGAGTGTAGGTGACATGTTAAGACTCGTGTCATGACCATGTGGCTAGACTATGTGACCAAGACTCGATTAATGACCTGACAAGGTTTTATTGACAACGGAAATCAACCGAATTAATTAGAAAACTGGTTAATTTGACATTAGGTGATGACTCGACAAATAATCCGAACTGTCAGCTAAGCGACAGGACTGGCGTCACAATATGGTGATTGGCGCCAGACTTTTTTCGTAAATGTCTGGCGCTACACACCTTACAGTGGCACTACAGCTCAAATTTTGGCACCAATATTGGAGCATCGGTCTGGGACTGTTTTCGGTATTATTAGTCAAATGGGGTATGCCTAAAGTCGTACTAGGTCAATTCCGATTAAAAGAAGAAAAAAACTTTATTGACTCAAATCAATTAATTAATTAATCAATTAATTAGGCAAAGTTCTTTAATTCATTAATTATAATCTCAACACAAATCAACAAACGATTAAGAGGAACATGGAATATATATGCACAACAAATAATGCACAATTAGTCAAGTAGGCACAATATGATGCAATGAGTTCGCAACCTAACCATGGCTCTAGTTCTCTAAAGTTCAGGATATGGTTTAGTCAAATAGGGTCCATGGTTAATTGTCCAGATGCACCGCGTAGAAGCCTAACCGTGAAGGGTTAACGCGTGTGGATAGGACACCGCGAGTTTTTAGAAAAAACTCGCTTCCATGGTTTGGTGAGTTCAACCTCTCAGATGTACCCTTTGTTGCCAGGAGCGTTCAATCGGGTAGATAGAGCATGAATTCCCAGAGGGTTATGTCCATATGTAGAACACATATGGGTTTCAGAAAAGAGTGAAAAAAATCAATCAGAGACTGGCTCGGTATTGGGGGAAATTAGAACGCATATTTCGGGCTCGGTATTGGGGGAAATTGGCGCCAGCAAACAGAGACTGGCGCCAACTTTTAAATGTAGCGCCTGACGCCAATACTGGCGTCTGGCGCTACGGCAAAAAGTGTGGCGCCAAGCTCTGGCTCCTGACGCTACTTCCCACATGCCTCAGCAGCTTTCTGTGCTCAATAAAATCATCCAGTTTTGCGCGGTGTTATTTCAGTCCTAGTTGTGAAAGACATTTCTCAAATTTCCTACGTGTAAAATCCTATGGTTTTGACTCATTACGGATGATCTTTCCAATGAGAACCTTTTTATGCATATAACACAATGTTAATCAAAATTACGCACATGAAATACTTAGAACTTTTCGAGTCTCATCCACTCATTCTAAATCATTGCCGAAACAAATTCAGGAATTAAAATAGAAATCCTCCCCAGCGGAGTCGCCAAAAACTGTAGGGAATAATTTCAAGCCTTTAAAATCCCACTAGCTTGAACCCCACTGTGATCATACACTAAAGTACGGTGGCGTCCAAAAGGGAAGAAGATAGAGCAAAAGAGTCGCCAACAAGTTTTTAAGGAACTTGTAAACCGTTCACGAGGTGAAGGTTACACCCCTTAACGATCCAAGAGATCGCCAACTCCATAAGGTCATGAACCAAATAAGGGTTCGGGGATGAAGGTACAAATCCAACCTAAAAGAGACTGAACCTGCCCTAATAATAGGCCTCTACTTTATTCTGCTCGTATTCATGTGCGCTTTCTGACTAACATACAATCAATAGGTTAACCCTAAACCTGTTTAATCTATGTTGGTTGAATTTAATGCACAAATAAACTATTATTGGCGATCACTTGAATTATAATCACAATTAACCCTAACAAGATTATTAATTATCTTATTAAGCGTGATTGCAAATACCAATTCCCTTTAACCTGCAATAAAAGGTGATCAAGCAATAACAATATATAATAATATGCATATCAAGCAACATAATAAATTATCATGATAATTAATAATCATAATCATAAATACTAGGGAGAATATAGGAAGCATCATACTTTTAATCATACTTAATATTAAAGATACCCTAGACATGATACTAGGAATATCATAATAACAATTTAAGCATGATATCTACATCATAAACCATTAAAGTACTTACTTGGATGCCTCATATCTCTTTCTAATAACAAAATACACACATTAGTTACTTCAAGGAAAATAATAATCAAAACAATTAAATTAAATAATTGAAAGAGAGATTTGGGACCAAACCCTCAGAAATTAAAACCTTTCACGTCTAGGGCGAAGACAACTTCGAATATGGCTAGGTGTATCAAGATCTTGTGAATGCGGAATTTTGTATTAAAAAGAAAAATAGAAAAGAATACTAAAGAATCAATGTTATTGATGATTGATGAACGAAAGATGATGAATGAAGAGAATTAATGAGAATTGATTAATAGATGTAGATGATGAAGATAGTTGATAATTGGTGGATGAAAACGAAATTTTTGATACGATATTTATAGAGAAAATCAGCCAAAAAAGATAATTTATCAAAACAGAGTCTGAAGACCACAGAACCACCTTGGCGCCAGCCCTGGCTCATTGGCGTCAGGACCAGTAGCTAGCGCCAGGAGCCATTGGCTGGCGTCTGGCGCCAAGGCCGGGGGTTGGACGCCAAACCGGCTTTTAACGCGTTTTCGAAATTCTGATAAAATTCCCGTACTGGAAGATAAAATAATATAATTTCAGTCGAAAATGCCATTTGATCTAATTAAAACTCTAAAAAATCCTAATTGAATTAAGAATGATAAGAATTTTCTAGGATGTTCTAGAAGAGAAAAACAATTCCTAATTACATTAGGAATGATAAATCATATTAGGCCCTCCCCTAGATCATTGGGCCGTACTTAAAACTCAAACCGGGCCCAGTTTAGTAAATTGGCCATAACTTCCATCAATATTCATTGGAATTGGGCTTATAATATATCGTTGGAAAAGTCTTTGCAAGCCCCATCCAACTACACCACTATTGGACCCATATCATGGACCAACCAAACTAGATTGACTGTTTTCTTAAAATAAAGTTTTCAAAAACAGAGAGAAGAGAAAAGAAAAGAAAAGAAAATAAAATAAAACTTTCCGCAACACTAAACCTTTCCAAACTTTCATTTCATTCGATTATGATTCGACGTGAAAGGTACTCATCACTGGGTTTGGTTTTGGGGAGACACAAATGGGTGTCTACAGAAGCCCCCACTTTGACTGAGTTTGGAGAAACGCAAGTTTTGAAAAATGAAAGTCAAAGTATCGATAGGGACGGAGAATGATTCAGAACGTTCTGCGATCCTAAATCAATCTTGTAACGCCGATACCTGCAAAACTAGCATTAGTTAAACAGATAAAAGAATTAAGAAACACGTATCTTTTACCGTCGAGCACACGTCTCTGAAAGTAACCGATCTGTTTTGATGACCTCCTACAAGCTAGAGAATGTCATCCCCCTTGAAAACCGCTACGCCTCGTAACTGCTTCCAATTAGAAGATTGCTTCGCCTGAAACTACCTTCTCCGCTGTGATAACATTCCTCGTTCAAGGGAATACTATCGAAGATTGCTTCTCTTGAAACAATCCTCATCCGTATTGATAATACTCCACGTCCAAGGGAATACTATCGAAAATTGCTTCCCTTGAAACAATCCTCAGTTGTTTGTGACAACTCTCCACAATCTAGGGAACGCCGTCTTGCTGTTTGTTTTGACGATCTTCCGCAATCTAGGGAACGCTGTCGATCAATGTTGCTACATCTTGAGCCTTTTCTTGAATCATAGTGACAACCCTTCCAATCATAGCAAAAGTCGTCAAAGACTGCCCATCTCGTGCTATCTTCTCAAATCTCGGGTGACAACCTGCACAATCTTAGCGAATGCCGTCGAAGACCGCCCATCTCGTGCTATCTTCTCAAATCTCGGGTGACAACCTCCACAATCTTAGAGAATGCCGTCGAAGACCGCCCATCTCGTGCTATCTTCTCAAATCTTTGGTGACAACTTCCACAATCTTAGCGAATGCCGTCGAAGACCGCCCATCTCGTGCTATCTTCTTAAATCTTTGGTGACAACTTCCACAATCTTAGAGAACGCTGTTGAAAATAACTTGACTTGAAGTCATCCTCATTTGATGCGATAATTTCCCAAAGGAAAATACCGAAGATCCATGCCTGTCGATCCTTAAAAATTCGCCTGAACTTTGCTTGTGCTATGCCTGTATGTCGGCGCTCTTTGCTCTTGAACCTGTATGTCGGTGCCCTATGCTCTTGAACCTATATGTCGGTGCTTTTGCTAATGAGCCAATGCTTAGGCGCTTTAAGCTAAGTGAGACGATCTTTTCATCAGGTCGATCACTTTACGTAATCAAGCCAATTACTTAATCATGTCAAATCGCTTAGAGGGGCTAACTGGCGTACCAAGGAACCCAAAAATATATTGCAGAAGGCTAGCACAACCCCAACTGGTGGTTGGCTGCTTTAGCGTCGCTAAAAATCAATCAGCGCCAAACATATGGCATTAGCGCCAGGCGCTGGAATTGGCGTCTGGCGCCAAGCACATAAAGTGACGCCAATGCCTAGGGACTGGCGCCAGCACGAATTCTTCTTTAAAATTAATTTTCCGTTTTATTTCTTGCTCTGTTCGTGGCGAACGCTGCGATAGGGTCTTCCCTATTCTGCTGCACCTGTATTTATTTTGACTATAGAACTTTGCCAATCTCTTTAATCATCTTAGGGTTAACCTAAGGCTTAACGTTGCTTGACTCATTGACTTGACACGACTCAAGGCATAAACTTGATTCATGTGATCGACCGACTCGAGGTTGACTCGACTCAAAGTGAAATGACACGTGTGACTCAAATCAAAGTGATATGGCACGACATGACTCAATGTGTACATGACTCGTGTGTGCATTGTAATGTGATCGTGCGACTTGAAAAAAGCAAAAAAGCAAAAATTTTCCGTCAATTGTGTTGAGGGTACCGACTTTCTCCCGAAAAAGAAAGACGTGAAAAAGAAAATCAAAAGTTTAAAGATGCATGTTGAATGAGCTTAGTCAAATGTTATTTGATACTATCTCTCAAGGTGCAAGGATTAATTCATCCTAGGCTATCTCAACTATTGACTCCATAATGAAAGTATTTGGGTAACTTAGGCACGGAGGCTAAGCACTTCATACTTCGATGCTATGATAATTATGATTGGTTTGTGATGTGACAAGGCATGCTTCAGCGTTAAGATTTCATGACAAAGGGCTCCTAAGGGAAGTATATTTGGTCATGTATCTGTGCAGTGTGTGAAAGTGACACTAAAGCTAGGCCGCAAGAGCTAAGTGTGTGAAAAAATATTATTGTTAGAAGAGCCAAATAATGGTGACTCTTAGGCTAGGTAAGCTAATGATGTAGGGATCAAGCCCCCAAGTCTAGCTCTAAATAAATAGGGATGAGCACAGGGGATCCCTTGATATGATCATGGTGTAAGTGTGTGAATGTGAATATGAATGCATGTTTATTACGGCCGCACCTCGATGTGAGGTTGCCTACGTATCCGTTAGGAATCAGGCCAAACGTAGCTCTAGCCGAACCTCGCACAAGTGTGTGTATACCTCAAAAAGGTCTTTTTAAGGGTTGTAACGTGGTTAGGCTAAAGGCTGAAGAAGAAAGGGATAAAGGCTCAAGACCCTATATAAGCCCCCAAGGTGTGCAACCTCGCTTTTGAATCTTTGTATTTTCATGCTTGAATTTCTATTCTTTTTTTTTAGCTCTTTCTTTTGCTTTAGCATTTATTTTATTTTAATAACTGTGGGCAATCTCGATCATGCGGTCTATCACTCACTTGGCATTCATGTTTTTCAGGCACGGTACCGAGCACTCGATAAGAGACGCAATCTGAGACGTGTTCTTATCGAAGATATTTTCATATCAAAGACATTAGAACACTTACCCTTTTGTACACTTGTATTCGTTTTTTATTATTGCTTATTTTTTGCTATTGCTTCCTTTTGAATTTTCTCAAGCTCTTTTAGAATTGCATAAGTTGCACGCCATCCCATCCCAAGGTTAGGTAGATGTAGGTTGAAAAAAAGAAGGGTCTATCATTAGACGAGGCTCAAAGTGGTTTATGAAGAAAGGATTGTATAATTGAAGGCGAAAGGAGATATGATGTGGTTACAAGGGGTGCCTCAAATCCTTGGTATACCTTGTGCTTAATTCGACATGGTTTTTTTTTTTTTTTGAATGCAATGTAATGAAATGATCATATTCAAGGAAATAAATGCTCATTTTATTAAAAAAGGGAAAAAGGAAAAAAAAAAACCTATAAAATTAATCTAAAAGAAAAGAAAAGGTGCCTATGCTAGACTTATTGGGGAAAGGAAAAAAATGAAGAAGAAATAGAAAAAGAGGTCACGAAATCTTGTCGTTGCAGCTCGCCTCTTGTCTTGTGTCATTTGCTTCATAATCACCCAGTCTTCTTGTTAACTGGAGGCATGGGAATCTTGTTATTATCAATCAAATGTTGGATAGCCTCCTTTAGTTTCCAACAGCTCTTAGTAGTATGACCCCTACCTTGATGGTACTTGCAGTGTTCGTCTAGATTCCAACTAGGCAATCTCTTTTTAGGTGCGGGATCTTGAATAGGTCCAATGGGAGTAATAAGTCCTTTGGCATGGAGTCGATCAAAGGCAGTATCGTAACTCATCCCAATGGGGGGTGAAGTCTTTCCTTAGTTGCTTCTTAGATCCTTGGTTATCCATGGCTAAAACTTCACTGAGATCAAAGGTACTAACATTGTTACTAGAGTGGGCATTTTCGGAAGATGAAGGATTGTCGTTCTTCTTTCCTTTCCAGCCACCGTGGTTACTATTGTTAGTAGCTTTTTGCTTTGCAAGGTCATCTTCGATTTCAATTCCGATGTCATAAACGGCCTTGAAAGTATTCAAATTGTGTTGATATTTTAGGTGCTTCGAATACTTTTCTTGGAGATTCTTGATAAACATCCTCACAGATTCCTTTTCGGTGGGGACTTCCATCATCTTAGTGGAAGTTTCCCTCCATTTATTAAAGAAAGAAGTAAAGCCTTCATTTTCTTTTTGTCTTAGCATCTCAAGTTGTCTATGATCGGTTTCGACTTGGATGTTGCACTTGTATCTATCAACGAAAGCGTTTGCTATAGATTCCCAGGTAGAGGTTTTCTCCTTGTCAAGGGAGAAGAACCATTGTTGGCAAACGGTTTCAAGAGATAGTGGGAACAGAGAGGGGGAAACCTTCTTATCGATACCCTTAATGGTCTTTATAGTTTCAAAAGCTCTTAAATGGAAGTAAGGATTATCTGTTGCCTTGAATTTTGGGATGTCGTTGGCATTGAACTTCTGCGGAAGAAGATCTTTGTCCACCGACACCCCTTGTGATGTAAGCTCTTGAAACTTGTAATCGCTAGACAACTTGCTTAGGCTCTCTTGCATGAGGTCCATCTGTTGTAGCTTCACGGGATCATCAACCTTGAGGGTGAGCAGCTTCAGTGTTTCAGTCACGGTAACCAATTGGTTCCTAAGCTCATTGACTTCTTCTTGAGTTTCCATTATCTTCTTAGCCTTCCTCTTTTGACGAATCGGTTTATCAAAAAGCGAGACTTGAATAAAGAGGTTGTCCTTGATTAATCGCCCTTCTCTCCTCGACCAAGTACTGTGGAAAAGGAATTTGGGGATACTTATTGTTAATTATTTGACTCAAACTTTATTCAACATGCAATGGATGGAGGAGGTGAAGAAAGATGAAAGAATGTGAAGAAGATTTAGGTGGAGGGATGTGAAGAATTAAGAATATAATGTACCGCCTTAACTCAAATGACGGAAAAAACCGACTCATGCATGAACCTAAGACATGGCCATGGTGATGTATACTCAAAGTGTGTGCTAAGACTAGTGAGTGTAGGTTACATGTTAAGACTCGTGTCATGACCATGTGGCTAGACTATGTGACCAAGACTCGATTAATGACCTGACAAGGTTTTATTGACAGCGGAAATCAACCGAATTAATTAGAAAACTGGTTAATTAGACATTAGGTGATGACTCGACAAATAATCTGAACTGTCGGCCAAGCGACAGGACTGGCGTCACAATATGGTGATTGGCACCAGACGTTTTCGTAAATGTATGGCGCTACACACCTTACAGTGGCACTACAGCTCAAATTTTGGCACCAATATTGGAGTCTCGGTCTGGGACTGTTTTCGGTATTATTAGTCAAATGGGGTATGCCTAAAGTCGTACTAGGTCAATTCCGATTAAAAGAAGAAAAAACTTTATTGACTCAAATCAATTAATTAATTAATCAATTAATTAGGCAAAGTTCTTTAAATCATTAATTATAATCTCAACACAAATCAACAAACGATTAAGAGGAACATGGAATATATATGCACAACAAATAATGCACAATTAGTCAAGTAGGCACAATATGATGCAATGAGTTCGCAACCTAACCATGACTCTAGTTCTCTAAAGTTCAGGATATGGTTTAGTCAAATAGGGTCCATGGTTAATTGTCCAGATGCACCGCGTAGAAGCCTAACCGTGAAGGGTTAACGCGTGTGGATAGGACACCGCGAGTTTTTAGAAAAAACTCGCTTCCATGGTTTGGTGAGTTCAACCTCTCAGATGTACCCTTTGTTGCCAGGAGCGTTCAATTGGGTAGATAGAGCATGAATTCCCAGAGGGTTATGTCCATATGTAGAACACATATGGGTTTCAGAAAAGAGTGAAAAAAATCAATCAGAGACTGGCTCGGTATTGGGGGAAATTAGATCGCATATTTCGGGCTCGGTATTGGGGGAAATTGGCGCCAGCAAACAGAGACTGGCGCTAACTTTTAAATGTAGCGCCTGACGCCAATACTGGCGTCTGGCGCTACGGCAAAAAGTGTGGCGCCAAGCTCTGGCCCCTGACGCTACTTCCCACATGCCTCAGCAGCTTTCTGTGCTCAATAAAATCATCTAGTTTTGCGCGGTGTTATTTCAGTCCTAGTTGTGAAAGACATTTCTCAAATTTCCTACGTGTAAAATCCTATGGTTTTGACTCATTACGGATGATCTTTCCAATGAGAACCTTTTTATGCATATAACACAATGTTAATCAAAATTACGCACATGAAATACTTAGAACTTTTCGAGTCTCATCCACTCATTCTAAATCATTGCCGAAACAAATTCAGGAATTAAAATAGAAATCCTCCCCAGCGGAGTCGCCAAAAACTTTAGGGAATAATTTCAAGCCTTTAAAATCCCACTAGCTTGAACCCCACTGTGATCATACACTAAAGTACGGTGGCGTCCAAAAGGGAAGAAGATAGAGCAAAAGAGTCGCCAACAAGTTTTTAAGGAACTTGTAAACCGTTCACGAGGTGAAGCTTACACCCCTTAACGATCCAAGAGATCGCCAACTCCATAAGGTCATGAACCAAATAAGGGTTCGGGGATGAAGGTACAAATCCAACCTAAAAGAGACTGAACCTGCCCTAATAATAGGCCTCTACTTTATTCTGCTCGTATTCATGTGCGCTTTCTGACTAACATACAATCAATAGGTTAACCCTAAACCTATTTAATCTATGTTGGTTGAATTTAATGCACAAATAAACTATTATTGGCGATCACTTGAATTATAATCACAATTAACCCTAACAAGATTATTAATTATCTTATTAAGCGTGATTGCAAATACCAATTCCCTTTAACCTGCAATAAAAGGTGATCAAGCAATAACAATATATAATAATATGCATATCAAGCAACACAATAAATAATCATGATAATTAATAATCATAATCATAAATACTAGGGAGAATATAGGAAGCATCATACTTTTAATCATACTTAATATTAAAGATGCCCTAGACATGATACTAGGAATATCATAATAACAATTTAAGCATGATATCTACATCATAAACCATTAAAGTACTTACTTGGATGCCTCGTATCTCTTTCTAATAAAAAAATACACACGTTAGTAACTTCAAGGAAAATAATAATCAAAACAATTAAATTAAATAATTGAAAGAGAGATTTGGGACCAAACCCTCAGAAATTAAAACCTCTCACGTCTAGGGCGAAGGCAACTTCGAATATGGCTAGGTGTATCAAGATCTTGTGAATGCGGAATTTTGTATTAAAAAGAAAAATAGAAAAGAATACTAAAGAATCAATGTTATTGATGATTGATGAACGAAAGATGATGAATGAAGAGAATTGATGAGAATTGGAAAATTGATGAAAATTGATTAATAGATGTAGATGATGAAGATAGTTGATAATTGGTGGATGAAAACGGAATTTTTGATACGATATTTATAGAGAAAATCAGCCAAAAAAGATAATTTATCAAAACAGAGTCTGAAGACCACAGAACCACCTTGGCGCCAGCGCTGGCTCATTGGCGCCAGGACCAGTAGCTAGCGCCAGGTGCCAATGGCTGGCGTCTGGCGCCACTCCTGGTTCCAGGCGCCAAGGCCTGGGGTTGGACGCCAAACCGGCTTTTAACGCGTTTTTGAAATTCTGATAAAATTCCCGTACTGGAAGATAAAATAATATAATTGCAGTCGAAAATGCTATTTGATCTAATTAAAACTTTAAAAAATCCTAATTGAATTAAGAATGATAAGAACCTTCTAGAATGTTCTAGAAGACCAAAACCATTCCTAATTACATTAGGAATGATAAATCATATTAGGCCCTCCCCTAGATCATTGGACCGTACTTAAAACTCAAATCGGGCCCAGTTTAGTAAATAGGCCATAACTTCCTCAATATTCATCGGAATTGGGCTTATAATATATCGTTGGAAAGGTCTTTGCAAGCCCCATCCAACTACACCACTATTGGACCCATATCATGGACCAACCAAACTGGATCGGTTGTTTTCTTAAAATAAAGTTTTCAAAAACAGAGGAAGAGAAAAGAAAAGAAAATAAAATAAAACTTTCTGCAACACTAAACCTTTCCACACTTTCATTTCATTCGATTATGATTCGACGTGAAAGGTACTCATCACTGGGTTTGGTTTTTGGGGAGACACAAATGGGTGTCTACACTAGTGTTACTGAGTTGCTAAAGACCTTAACCCTCCAAATCAATGACCCTGTGAAGCAACAACAAATGGAGCTCTTGCAAGAGAGATTGAGCATGATATCTAATGATTACAGGTTTCAGGGCATTAGCTCACAAGGGGTCTCGGTGAACAAGGAGCTTCTTCCGCAGACGTTCAATGCCAACAACATCCCAAAGTTCAAGGCAACTGATAACCCTTATTTTCATTTAAGAGCCTTCGAAACTATAATGAATATTAAGGGGATTGATAGAAAAGTATTTCATTCTTTATTCTCTCTATCTCTTGAAACCGTTTGCCAACAATGGTTCTTTTCCCTTGACAAAGAGAAAACCTCTACTTGGGAATCAATTGTAAACGCTTTCATCGATAGATATAAATGCAATATTCAAGTTGAAAATGATCATAGGGAACTTGAAATACTTAAACAAAAAGAGAATGAAGGTTTCACTTCTTTCTTCAATAAATGGAGAGAAACCTCTGCTAGGATGATTGAAGTACCGAGTGAAAAAGAATCTGTGAGAATGTTCATTAAGAACCTTCAAGAAAAGTACTCCAAACATCTAAAATACCAAAATAATCTTCATACTTTCAAGGCTGTCTATGATATTGGGATTAACATCGAAGATGATCTTGCTAAACAAAAAGCTGCTAATAATAACTCCAACAATGGCTGGAAAGGCAAGAAGAACGACAATCTTTCTTCTTCTAAAACCACCCACTCAAATAATGTTAGCACCTTTAATTTGAGTGAAGTCCTTCCTATGAATAACCAAGGACAAAAGAAACCATTTAAGAGGAACTTTACTCCTATTAGTATGAGTTATGACACCGCATTCGATTGACTGAATGTAAAAGGTCTTATAACTCCTATTGGACCATTTAGAGATCCACATGTTGAAAAGAGGACAGCTAACTGGAACCCCAACGCACATTACAAGTATCACCAAGGTAGGGGCCATCTCACTGAGAACTGTTGGAAGCTTAAAGAAGCTATCCAATACTTGATTGACAACAAGAAGCTTCCATTGCCCCCTGTAAGCAAGAAGCCAAGTATTAACAACGCACCTCTCTCTGACTCTTTTGCTATCTCTGATGAGGAAAACCATGTTGATCCATCATCCCTCATTAAATATGTTGAATAAATTCATGCTATCGAAGAAGAGGAGGAAACCTTTTTCGATGCCACGGATGATTTTCCTTCTGAACAAGAACCTGCAACAAAGGAAGAAGTATGAATTCTCATACAATCAATGTGGGAGGGAATAGACTTGTTACATAAAGCTATTGAATCAGCAAAGAAACAAGAAAAGGTGGTTCAAAGAAAACATGTTAAAGTTCCACCTATGGAGAATAATCCATCTTCTCTCCAAGTATTTGACACACCCAAGAAGAATAGCAAGCCCTACACTTCAATTGGGACCTCCTACGCTAAAATGTTCAAAATGCTCTCCGAGAGTGGTAAAGTCAAGCCTCTCAAACCGAGACCATTTGAGTCACTAAAGAGGACAGATAGGTTCTACTGTCCATACCATTAATCAGGGGGGACATACCATAGCCAACTGTTTTAAATTCAAAGATTTAATTCAGAAGATGATTGATAACAAGAAGCTAGTTCAAATCCCACAAGAATAAGATATTAGCATCAATGGGGTTTGAGACAACGATGATAAAGACGTCTATCTTAAGGATATGGAAGAACCTCCACTTTCAGTCATATATCCGATAAGTGATTTTTGGGATGAAGATGATTTACCCATAGACATCCTCATAAGGTCTGGGAGAATGAAACCTCCCATCTCTACACAACCTATTCCTACCGTGCAACAAGTTCTCATACCAATCATAGAGGACAACGATGTTGTCAAACAATTCAAGAAGACTAAGGTCGAAATGAACGTATGGAAACTTCTAGCTACATCCCGAGAGCATAGGCTAGTGGTAATGAACGCCTTGGATAAGATAGGGATAGAGTCCGAAACCACTCCTGAGGGGTTGGCTAACTTCCTTACGAGTGATCTCCCTAGTCCTATCAACTTGATCACCTTTTCTGACAAATATTTACCTCTAGAAGGTGACAAGCATTACAAGGCTTTAAATCTTATAGTAGTCTGCCAGAGGATCAAGGTCCCAATGACTCTTGTAGATAATGGATCAGCAATCAATGTTTGTCCACTCAGAACTGTAAGAATGCTAGGCATAAGGGATGAAGACTTAACCCTGTCAACACAAGGAATAAGAGCCTACGACAATCTCGTCGCCAAGCTCTCGGAAAAATCACCATGAATTTAACGGCGGGAGCAATAGAGCATGACACTACCTTCCAAGTGGTGGATATTAAGGCTTCCTTCAACCTATTATTGGGACGCCCTTGGCTTCATGACCACAAGACGTCCCTTCATCTCTTCACCAACAAGTAAAGGCTATAGTTGGAGGGATCCCTATTACAATCGACGCTTAACCTATGAGGATTAAAGCCATTGAAAATCCTATCATTAATATGGAGCACGAAGAGAATGATGAAGATTTGTGGGGCTTTAATGAAGAGGTCTCCTTAATCGAAGAGGATGAAAGGACCCCTCTTTTCCATGACCCCCACTCTAATATGATGGTAAATGCTATTCTAAAAAATCAGGGACACTTTCCCGGAATGACTCTAGGAAAGAAAAAGGAGATAGCAAAACAAATGGAATTACTTGGCTTCCCTAAGTTAGATTCTTTCGGACTTAGTTTTGAACCAACTTCGGAAGATCTTAAGCGAGCCCAGGAAAGGTCTAAAGTGCGTAGGAACGCTCGCACCCAAAAGAAAGAAATCCCAATGGACCAATATCCTCTTACTCTCAATGGACAATTCATAAGAGAAGGAGAGGACTATCCATGCTACGAATTTCCCGAACGTTTTTTCGTAAATGGCATAAGGCAACCTGGGTTCGAAATCTTTCTGGATTGTTACTTTCTAGATGAGATCCCAACTCCTATTCATAAGGAGAAAGCACCACCATGCTTTTAATTTAACCTCATGGGACTACTCTTTGGTCGCGAGAAGGACGAGCCAAAATATATAGAGGATAATTCCTTGCTCATTCAAACGGTCTTACAAAGCGAGAACTTTGACCCTTCAAAGCTCATCACTCCAGCAGAAGGTTTAGTGCAAGGATGGCGCAAGAGGTCAAGGTGACTACTCCAAGTGGAAGAAAAATCTCAATAACAACAGGGCAAGGACCAATGTTTGAAGAGTCGTCAGAGTCAAAGTTAGAGTTTGAGTCTTTTCCTGTAAAGTCTTCTAAGTCCTTAGTTGTAGCACCTCTTTCTTCTTCTCCTTTTTCTATTTTAGAATCTACTCCTAGGATAGTTAGTAATCAAGTCCCTGAGGACATTTCTTTCTTCAATGTAATGGTTTCCGAATTTAATAATATGTCTTCTTCCTCTTACTCCTCGTGTTTTTCATTAACCCAAGATGACGAGCATTGCTTAACTAACAATGAAAATGACAAAGAAATTATTAAAGAAATGGAAACACTTGAAAAGAAAACACCAGTAATTGAGGATAATTAAACGGTTGATATCTCAAATGATTCAACCATTAAAAGAGAAGTTAAAATCGTATTAACACTAAATAAAGAAGAAAGAACCAATTTAATTAATCTACTCAAAGAATTTATCGATGTATTTGCATTGTCATATGAAGATATTCCAGGCATTAATAGAGAAATAGCTCAACACACTATACCACTAATTCTAGGAATGAAACCTGTAAAACAAAAGATGCGTCGAATGAAACCCGACGTAGCTCTTAAAATAAAAGAAGAAGTTCAAAAGCAAATAACAGCTGGTTTTATTAGGGTATCCAAATACCCCGAATGGGTAGCAAATGTGGTCCCAGTTCCGAAGAAGGATGGAAGGGTAAGAATGTGTGTCGACTATTGAGATTTAAATAAGGAAAGTCTAAAGGACGACTTCCCTTTACCACACAGCGATATTTTAGTAGATAATACAACAAATCATGCGCTTCTCTCATTTATGGATGGATATGCGGGATACAACCAGATTCTCATGGCTGAAGAAGACATGGAGAAAATGGCGTTCATAACACCTTGGGGTACTTACTATTACACGGTAATGCCATTCGGGTTGAAAAACGCGGGTGCTACTTACCAACGAGCGGCAACTGCCATACTCCATGATATGATGCACAAAGAGGTTGAGGTATATGTGGACGATACGATTTTGAAGTCAAAAGATCGCCCAGGACATCAAGTAGCCTTAAGAAAATTCTTCGAAAGGCTAAGAAAATACAACATGAGGTTGGATCCATCCAAGTGTGCTTTTGGAGTCACCTCAGGCAAGCTGTTAGGATACGTCATAAGCTCTAGAGGAATAGAGATAGACCCAACCAAGATCAAGGCGATCATGTCAATGCCACCGTCCAAAATTGAGAACCAAATTTGAGGATTTATTGGCCGGTTGTAATACATAAGTAGGTTCATATCAAAGCTAACAACGATATGTGAACCAATATTTAAGAAGCTTAAAAAGAATGTCCCAGTAATATGGGACGACGAGTGTCAAAAAGCCTTTGAAAAGATCAAAGCATATCTCGCAAATCCTCCTGTATTAGCACCAGCGGTTTAAGGGATCCCTCTTAGGTTGTACTTAACAGTCACCAAGGAGACAATGGGGGGCTATGCTTGCATAAGAAGTAGAAGGTAAAGAAAATGAAATCTACTACCTAAGCAAGAAAGTGCTCGAGTATGAAGTACGCTACACACCGCTTGAGAAATTATGCCTCGTATTAGTGTGGGCAATAACCAAGCTACGACATTACATGCTCGTGCATACAGTCTTTGTAGTTTCTCGAATGGATCCACTTAAGTATCTATTCGAAAAATCTACACTCAATGGACACATATCAAGGTGGATATTCAATTTAGCCCAATTCGATGTAAGATTCATGCCTCAAAAAGCTATCAAAGGATCTATGGTCTCGGATTTCCTAGTGGATTTCCCAATAGAAGATTCGACACCAGTACATGACAACGAGTTCCCATATGAAGACTTGATGATTACAGAAGATGATACTTGGACTTTATACTTTTATGGAGCCTCAAACCAAAAGGGATGTGGCGTTGGGGTACTATTAGTATCACCTAAAGAAAAGCATGTTCCAATCTCTATAAAGCTATATTTCGACGTTACTAACAACGCTGTCGAATACGAAGCATGCATGGTAGGCCTTGAAACAGCTTTGGCGTTGGGAGTAAAGAAGTTATGAATATTCGGAGACTCTTCCTTGATCATCAACCAAATTTACAAAAGATGGAAAGTAAGGAGTGAAAGTCTAGCCCCTTACCAAACCTATTTGGAAACTCTCACCAATCTGCTGGAAAAGGTAGAATACACCTATCTACCTAGAGAGGAAAACCAATTTGCTGATGCCTTGGCAAGACTAGCCTTAATGGTTAGGATTCCTACGGAAATAGAGTAAATGCCTCTAACCATAGAGGAAAGGTGTAGACACCTACTTTTGGCCTCTTGTCCCGAAAGGAAGTGCGATGATGTTACAAAAATATGTTCTTCATGTTAGATCAAAGTTGAAATGTTTATGGACTATGAAAAGCATTATGAAGTAAGTTAATACCCATATTTGAGACCAAGTTATCTTAGATACTTGTCCGATTACTAATTAGGCCTAAAAAATGTTCATAAATGTTTAAACTTGATTAATAACGGACCTAAATGCGTCAAATCCAATGATTGAGTCCAATGGAACCTACATTGTTGAAAAAACTGAGCCAAAAAGATAAAAAAAAATATAAAATTCCCATAAAAGTCCTATACAGATGGATAGCCCTTTTAAAGAGATTTCCAACGGTATATTATAAGCCCAATTCCGAGCCAAAACGAAGAAGTTATGATCAAAACACTAAACCGATCCCTAAAACCGACACTCTTTCACTCCAACGGCCATAACTTTTGATCCATAACATATTTTAATCTAATTATAATGGAATTGAAAAGTAGAAATTCATATATTTCCAATTATATCTCACACGCCTAAATCTAACTTCGCAATCAAAAGTTATGGAAGTTTTAAAAACGCGTTTTCGTATAAGGCAAACCGCAAACCAGCGCAACTCAATCAGTTGCGCGCTCCTTGTGTGCGCGACTCATTGAGATGAGCGCGGCACCCCAGCGCAACTCTAAGAGTTGAGCGCGCCACCTGACGGCACGGCTCTAAAACCCTAAACCTAGATCCCTACGGCTATAAATAGGAGTCTTCATTCAGCATTACGGGGACCGGAAAAATCAGAATTAAAACCCTAGTATTCTCAAAACCCTAATCTCTCAACTTGTCTAACTATCATACTACTTTTCCCTCTTTCTTCCCAATTAATCTTCAATCCTAATCCATTCAATGAAGTCCTTGAAGGTACAAAGAAGAAAGAAATTCCATAAACACATTAAAACGGAGATTTAACATAAAAGAAGAACGGTTAGTTTCCTGAGCACTTAGATAAATCACTTTTCCTTTATTGTTTAAATAACTTTAATTGAATAAATAGTGTTGTTTGATCACCTTAAAAATAATTTTAATTAATTAATTCACATAGTATTCTTTTGTTAATCAAGAATAGAATTTGATAATTAATTGTTGTTTTATCACTTAAGACAAGGCGAATATTGTTTATTTTGTTCTTTTCACGAATATTGATTAAACAAAGAATAACGACTTTTGCAATGTAATTCCTACGTGATTAATGCTTGTATATAAAATCAACTAACATATTTTTAGGTATCGCATTGAATATATTGTTTGGTGATAAAATTGTAAAATAAGGAAGAGCTAGTAGAGGCCGTACTAGGGCTAGGATGACGATTCCCCTCTAAAAGGAACATTATCTTAGTACCCTCGCTCCCGAACTCATTTATGGTTTATAGACCGATTTGGGCATAGGTAAACTAATGATTTGTGCTAATTATTCCATGAACTCCACATGGAAGAAAGGCATGAACGAGGTTTATGAGTTTTTCCTAAAATTCATTGACGACTCCTACTTGTTTCTTATAAAAAAGCGTGATGATAGAATCAATTCTAATTCAAGGTCCCCCAAACAGTCAAGAATTCAAATCCTACTACACCTTAAAAAGTGTAAAGTCCTAGGCTTTTAAGCGGCCAAGGGCATTTAAGGAGAGTACCTCTTACGATGGGATCACCCTCCTTACAAAAGGCATAAACCGGATTACATTCAAGCTATAGAAGATGATGAAGTGGTCCAAGATGAATAAGAATAAGAAGAATAACCATGGTATAATGATATATTCAATTATGTCACCAAAGGAGAATATCCTCCTCATGCTGACAAAAGAGCAAAACGAGCATTAAGACTCTTGGCTTCCCAATACGTACTCATAGATAACGAGTTACGCAAAAGGGTACCTAAGGGTCGAGCTCTCTTATGTGTAGGGAAAAAGGAAGCCCAAAGAGCTATGAGGATAGTCCACGAAGGAATTTGTGGAACCATGTTAATGGCAAAATGCTAGTCCAAAAGATAATGCGAGGAGGGTATTATTGGACTACCATGAATAGGGATTTCCATCAATATGTAAAAAGGTGCCCTAAGTGCCAAATTTACGCTAACTTACAACATGTTCCTTTGTCTCTAGTCTACACCTAAACCTCACCATGGCCATTCTCTACATGGGGAATTGATATCATTGGTAAAATTACCTCTCCTAAGACAAGAGATCACGAATACATCTTAGTAGCAATTGATTACTTCACAAAGTGGGTTGAAGCATAGTCATATGCTAAAATCACTGCAAAACATGTAGCACTCTTTATCGAAAGGAATATTATTTGTTGATATAGAGTCCCATATGAGATTATAAGTGACAATGGAACTCACTTTCAAGCAGAATGTGAAGAATTGTTACAAAAATATGGTATTCAACATCATCACTCTTCCCCTTATAGACCTCAAGCAAATGGAGCATTTGAGGCGGCTAACAAAAATCTAAAGACTATTATTTGACAGAAAATTACAAGGATTGGCCTGACAAACTCCATTTTGCACTTTGGGGTTATCGCACGTCAATTCGTACATCAACAGGAAATACGCTATTCTCCTTGGTTTATGGAATGGATGTCGTACAACCTATAGAGCTAGAAATACCGTCTCTATGCATTGCACTAGAAAGAAAACTCGATGAAGTTTAATGGACTAGAGCAAGATATGAAGAGCTAATTCTACTCAATGAAAAGCGACTAAAAGCTCTACATCATACCCAATGCTATCAAACACAT
Source organism: Chenopodium quinoa (assembly GCF_001683475.1). Lineage (NCBI taxonomy): Eukaryota > Viridiplantae > Streptophyta > Magnoliopsida > Caryophyllales > Amaranthaceae > Chenopodium > Chenopodium quinoa. Next base: position 7,466,735 of record NW_018742390.1, read on the forward strand.
ATGGCTAGGCACTTTAATAGGAAGGACAAGACAAGAAACATCAAAGTAGGAGACTTGGTGTTAAAAGCTCTAAGGAAAAATATTTTGGATCCAAGAGGCAAATTTAGGCCTAATTGGTCCGGACCATATATCGTCAAAACCATCCTATCTGGAGGTGCAGCAAAACTAACTGATATGGATGGCAATGAATTCTCAAACATGACAAACCTTGACCAACTTAAAAAGTACTACCCGTAATTACTCGAGTAGGAAACTCAAGAGAGCTACGTTTGGCCTGATTCCTTAGGAAAGGATACGTAGGCAACCCTTTACAGGGTGCGGCCACTTTGATTTTTTCAAACCTCGCATCTTGGAAGCAATAGAAATTCGAGGCAATAGCAGCGCCACGGAAAAGAGTCTGTCGCCGGACGACAGACTGCAGCGCAAGGCGACAAAGCTTGTTGCCCGGCGACAGACAGCAACGTTTGGCGACAGATGCAAAGCAGCGATGCCGATTTTCTGCGAATATCTGGGCAAATTTTGGTGTATTTCAGAAATTTTTCGACTTCCGCACTCAAGAAAATTTCTAGAAAATAATTTAAGCTTTCATTGCTTTAATAAATTAAATAAAAAATTTTATTTAATTAAAAAAGTTGAAATTTCATTAATAAAATAAAGTAAAAAAATACATGGAATAATAAAATAAATTGACTTAAAATTTAAACTAGTCTAATAAATTGGAAGTTAAGCAATGCTTCAATCTTTCTTCTCTTTCTTTGCATCCTCTTCATCATCCATGACTTTAGCTAGTCAGCATACTTTAGAGGACCTACATTTAATTTTAGAGTAAATGGTTTCTCCCTTAGCTAAGACTCCGTGTTTCTTTTCTACCCAAACTTTCTTTTCTGAAGTGTTAGCTTTTCTTTTCCCTTTATCCTTTGTAGTGACTTTCTTCTTAGGCATCACAGGTGTTTTAAATTCAACTTTTTCACCCAAGCGTTCCTTAACAGGAATCACTTTGTCATCTAGATGGTTCTTCACATTGGTTCTACTCTGATTTTTCTTCATGTCCTTTAAATGCTTATTAAGAAACCATCTCTTTACATCATTGGGCAAGGAAGGGGGAACCTTTTGGGTAATCACTTCCCATAAAGGCCTAGCACTCCAATATGTGTCAAATTTCTCTACTTCTTGTGAAACGGGGAATTTATAGGGACGACAGAGATCCCCAGAAGGAATTGTTTGAAGTAGACCGTACTGCCTTTTTACCCTGCAAGGATAATAAAAAGTCATCTTGGGTAAGCTTGGAAGACGACAAAAGGGTTGCTTGTTGACACCAACCATTTTCTCAATTTTCCACCCTGGGACGACCCACTTGATAGCAAAGTTACAAGAGGCAAAAACTTTATTCCACTCATGGCGACCCATCTTAGAGAAACGCTTCTTTCGCCTCATAAAGCAATTTGGAGTGTATTTTTTAATGTTGTCAGGATGACTAATTAATTCTAGTCTCTCCATTAGCTATATCTGCAAAAAAATTCAATGCAAATAATTAGTATTACTATACAAAAATATGTTTTTGATTTCTGTGATTAAAAATATTATTTTTCTACCTGTAATAAAATTGGAGAGCCCCGAAAAGGTGCTTTTTGATTTCTTCCAGATTTAATTTGCTCCAAAACATTTAATATAACTGTTTGACCCTCATTAGTTCTACCACTAGTGAGAAGATATTGGTTGAGCATGAAAAAGAGAAAAGCCCTTCTTCTATAAACATGAAATGATTCAGAATACGGTCTATCAAAGTAGTGGCGTGCAAATTCTTTTAAATTGACTACGCTACCATCTGCAACATTTGTTAGATCTCTGTCTTTTAAATTAAAGAAGCGCTCAAAATCTTTATAATAATACTCATTTACTCTAGGGATTACCGCAAGATCTAATGAAGGGAAGCCTAGGATGGCACCAAATTTTTCCGGTAAAGGACTAATTTCATCACACCCTAGTCTAAAACAATGTGTATCTGTGTCCCAATATTCTAAGGCGGTATGAATAAAATCTATGTCAAGATCTACCCCCTTAATACCATAAATACCTCCCATGTGAAAAAAGTCGAGTTCTTTTTTCTCTTTAGCAGTAAAAGACCGACACCATTCACGAGTAAAATTGCTAAAACTCTTAGTGACTAAAGACATGATTATTTGTTGAAAAGCTAGGACTATAATTAATATGTTTGAATTATACAGAAAATCGGCAGATTAGGGGGCTATTTATTTACAAAATCGATGTAGTTTGACTCCGGAAAGGATTCGGAGGCAGCGCACTGCAGCGCCTGACGACAAGCTTAATGCCTTGCGACAGAGTCTGTCGCCTGGCGACAGAAGCAGCGCTTGACGACAGCACAAAGCGCGTGGCGACAAGCGGCACTGCGGCGCTTCTTCAACGTGCTACGCAAACCGCGTTTTTTCTGGCTGTGATTCGAATTCGTACAATGACTTTACAATTTCGCTCTTTGTTCAATTACCCCATACATATTAATTTAATATAATTTCTTTTCCTTTTAGATTTATTCAAGCTTAATTAAATTTAAGTTTGTTTTAAGTCCGATTTATTTTTCATTTTTTCTTTTTTGGGGGAGAAAGTCGGATACCCTCCATTAGTAATAAAAATGACGAAATTTTTGCACACACACATATGCACATAAAAATGAAAAATAAATTGCAAAAATATTGAACAGTCATAATAGATAATAGTTTGTATATGCAAATATGTCTAATAAATGAGTTAATCGGCAAAGTCCTACAAAAAGTCAAAATAAAACAATACACGTACAACTACAATGCTGGAGGACGCAGATGATGAGGGATGTTCATCATATCGAATAACAGCATAGATCGAGGGGTATGCTCCTCACCAGCTCCGGACTCGCCAGGAGTCGAAAACCTCAACTCAGGACTAGTCCACCCAGGGTCGCCCTGGTGATGAATCAATAAAGGCTGAAACTGCAGAGGCAGCTACGACGACGAGCCGACCTCGTAAGTCTCACTACCTACCGGAGCCAATGTTGCCTCTCCTTAGCCTATTGACCCAGTCCGTGCACCCTGAGATGAAGAACCTGAGCCCTCCACTGCCTCGGTCCGGGCAGCATCAGATCAGCCACTAGAAGCAGTGTGGCGACGCCTCGTGCCAGACCTGGCCGACTCTCTCCTCGCCTCGGGTCTTGCCTGAGTACGTGAAGGGATAGGCTGTCCCTGCAAAAGTAAATCAAGTCAGAAGCAAAAAAATAGAAAAATAAACAATGCAAAGATGAAGAGGGAAAAGTTACCTCCTAAGCAGCGTCGTCCCGACGACACGAAGCTACATTCCTCATCCTCACTAACTGGCTCCGGAAGGCGTCTATGCACCTCGCCATCGCCGACACCACCTCGCGCGAGAAATGTAAAAAAACAAAGTCAGTAACAATACAAGACAGATATAAACAAATAGCAAGTAAATAACTCACCCAAGTCTGGTGATGAGGGATGGATCGCTCTACGAAGCACTGATCCTCAGGAGCCGGAGGATTCATCTCCTCAACAGGGTCGTACATCCCCTGATAGCTGATGGAAATCCGGGAAGGAACGAGCTCAGCAGGCTCAGTCTGGCAAATAGCAAACCAAAGTGAATAAAACACCACTTGGGGGCTACCTAACAAAGAACTAAAGGACAAAAATCATACCGCCGCCTCTAGGGGCTGGAGCTAACAACGGCAGCAAGTCCTCCTTATAGAATCGCCCCGAGTTAGCATGGGATCTCCAAGGAGTACCAGCAGGAAACCTCTCCGCCAAGTTGATCAGCATCGCGTCATGGAACATGTGGCGAGGTGGAGGAGCAGGGACGACGAAGATCTCCGAAGAGTGCTGAATAGAAACTCTCTCTCCTAGGTACACCGCTGCCTCATATGTCCCTTGAAAGTAGCGATGCTCAGCGGTGTACTACGCAGCCAGCGAAGGAATAACCGGACCGTCCCATGGCCGGTATACTACCTCGAGCTCCTACAAAATACGTCTATAAGGCAAAACTCTATCAAAAGGAAATACAAAGAAGACAACTGTTCAAATGAACATACCGAGAGGATCAGCTCTCGAACATGAGCAATGGCCTCCTTATCACTGATGCGACCTCCCCAACAAGCGCCAACAGGGAGCTCACGTGGAGATGGTCTCGCCGGCGCAAGCAAAGGAAAGTCATAGAACCAGATCTATAAGGATAGCAGAAAATCAACAAATGCTAATAAAAGTCTAGAGCTAATCTTTAAAGAGATAAAGCATACCTGTACGACTCTCCAGAAGCTATAGAGTGCGATGTTTCCTATGTAAGCTATATGGCGACAGGAATCTCGCAAGCCCCACAAAGAGTCATCATAGGCCAAGCTGGCCCAGTCATAAGTCCCGATCAGCTGAAGATCCCGAAGAGAAGGAAGGTAGTAAAGCAGCACCCGACTACCCTTGTCAGGGGAAAAGCTCCTTGACATCAAAATAAGCACAAAGATGCATACCTGCTGCTCTTGGGTTGTCGCATCGTCCTCAAAAGCAATTGCCAGAGTCGACTGGCGAATGCTCCTGGAGCTGAGTCGTGCTGGCTCCACCTAGGCACGGGCCCGAACAGCGATCGGACCCAACAACTCCTCGATTATCAGAGAGAAAGCACTAATAGTGCTATCGAATGGCAGCGCAGTCGAGCAAAACTCCAGTCCCGAGATGAGACTGAAGTCGGTTGGGGTGATAGTCATCTCACCCCAGGGAAAGTGAAAAGTGTTGGTGGTGTCCAAGAAGAACTCCACCAAAGCACGAACCACGTGGTGGCCCACGTCAAACGAATACATGTCCTGAGTAGCCTGAAATAGGGCAGTCAGCCCACAGGACTCCCAAAGCCATTGCAGCCCCTCATCGCCGCAAAAATACCTGTCATATAGCTTGCCTATGGTTTCGTTGCTTGAACTATGGGCACGCGTCCTACCGCTAATGATCCCACGACGCACCCTATCAGAAATGTGGTGCTCGGGGGCAAAAAACAACGTCCGCTCATCCCACTCAGGGAAGGGACCGAGAGAAGTGGACGGATCCGCATCCTCCTGTATGGGCTCGTGCTTCCGTCGTGTGTCTCGAGACCGGGAATCAGAACCTCGCTGTATAGCCATACTACATTGTGCAAAATTGACAAAAAATAAGGCTCTATAGTATCTAAGGTTCTCCTAGCCGCATGATACTATGTTCGCAAAAAAAAAACATAAAAAAAAACAGAGTACGTAGTACTAAAACAGAGCACAATTTCAATTCAAGTATATATGGCATTTTTCAAGCAATCAAACAATTTCTTGCAATTTTATGATAGTTATTGTGACAAATTGGACAAGAATTGCTAGCAAAAAGTCAAGAACAAGCCACATTGTTCTCACGACTTTAAGGGGTTCAACAATGGTGAATCGCTCATTTCTCCACCAAATTAAGTCAAACAAGTCTCAAAATACTCCCAAGGCAACATACAAACATAATCAAGCAATATCATGGCATAATATTTGACAAACAAAGTAAATTGAGCAATATAAGTTCCGAATTTTCAAGAAATTTGTGAATAAACATGTGCAAAATTCAGAAAAAATCGAGTGAGTTTGGAAAAAACTTACATAGATCAGCAAACTACATGAACAAAGCTTCAATTTGCAACAAGTTTGAGCGAATTTGGTTGAGAAACGAGCAAAAACGGACGATTTGAAGTTTCGTGGCGAAATTTCGAACGAAAAGCAGCAGCGAAATGAGGAAGAAAGGGCTTTTTATTCGGAAAACCCGAGTGCAGCGCCGTGTGAAAGAGGCTGTCGCCGGGCGACAAGAAAAAATCGCGGTGACAGCAGCTTCCAGCAGCCGCTGTAGTGGCGACAGAACGTGAGGCCTTTCAAAATGATTATTTAGACCTCGTGTAGCAGTTTGGGTTCCTTGGTACGCCAGTTAGCCCCTCTAAGAATCTTGACATGATTTAGTAATCGACTCGGTTACAAACACATTAAGTGATCGACCTGATAAATGATCATCTCACTTAGCTTAAAGCGGCTAAACATTGGCCCATCGCAAAAGCACCGACATAATGGTTCATAAGCAGCAAAGGCACCGACGCAATGGTTCATAAACAACAAAAGCACCAACATACTGGTTCACAAGCAGCAAAAGCGCCGACGCACTGGCATAGCAAAAGCGAAGTTCAAGCGAACTTTAAAGGATCGACAGGCGTTGATCTTCGGTGATGTTCTTCGGAATATTATTGCAACAAATGAGGATGGCTTCAGGCGAAGCAATCTTCGATCATATTCCGTAGCTTGCGGAGGATGGTTGCAAAGCGGTAGAAGATCGTTTCAGGCGAAGCAATCTTCGATAGGATTCTCTGGCTTGTAGAAGACTATCACAGCGGAAATTGGAGGCAGTTACAGGTGTAGCAGTCTTCAGGTGGCGGTATCCCCTAGCTTGAGGAAGATCGTCAAAGCTCTTTGTTCAGAGACGCGTGGACATATTAACATCAAAACAGCAAGATGGCGTTCCCTAGCTTATGGAAGGTTGTCACAACGACAAATGCAGCAACAAATTAGTTACTAATAGAGACGTGAGCTTGACGGTGCAAGATACGCGTTTCTTAACTCTCTTATCTGTTTAACTAACGCTAGTTTGTAGGTATCGGCGTTACAAGAATGATTTAGGATCGCAGAACGTTCTGAATCATTCTTCGTCCCTATCAATACTCTGACTTTTGTTTTCGAAACTTGTGTTTCTCCAAACTTAGTCAAAGTGGGGGTTTATGTAGACACCCATTTGTGTCTCCCCAAAAACCAAACCCGGTAATGAACATCTTTCACGTCAAATCATAATCGAATGAAGTGAAAGTATGGAAAGTCTAGTGTCACGGTTAGTTTTAATTCTCTTATTTCTCTCTGTTTTCGAAAACCTATTTTATGAAAATAGCCAATAAAGTTTATTTTTTTGGTCCATGGCAAGGGTCCAATAATAGTGTAGTTAGATCGGGTTTGAAAAGAGCTTTCCAATGATATATTATAAGCCCAATTCCAATGAATAATGAGGAAGTTATGGCCAAATTACTAAATTGGGCCCGGTTTGATCTTTATGAGCGGCCTAATGATCTAGAGGAGGTCCTATTATGATTTATCATTCCTAATAAAATTAGGTTTGTTTATAGTCTTATAGAATCTTCTAGAAGGTTCTTTTGAATCCTAATGTGATTAGGATTGATAATTGAGTTTTATGAGTTTTATTTGGATTAAAAGAAGTGTTTTAAATGAAATTACGAATTTACCCCTCGTACGGACTTTTACGCTTAATTATATCAAAAAATAGAAAACGTGTGGGAAAATTTCCTACAGCGCCGCACACTAGGCTGTCGCCTGGCGACAAGCTTGTCGCGCGGCGACAAAGGTTATTGCGGCGCCAACGTCGTGTTTTATTCCTCTTGAAACTCCGATTCTTTTTTTTTTTTTTTATCATATTCCAAACTATTTTTCATTATAAATAGCGTCCTTTAATCTTTGTTTGTAATTACCAACTCTTATCAAGAAATCTTGATTCTCTCTCTCTCTCTTTTTCTGAACCAACTTTTCACAGACAAAACTACGCATTCACAAGATCTGGACACACCTAGCCCAATTTAAAGTTGCCTTCGCCCTAGACGTGAAAGTTTTGGTATTTCTGAGGGTTTGGTCCTAAATCTCTCTTTCAATTATTTAATTTAATTATTTTGATTTTATATTTTCCTTGAAGTTACTAACGTGTGTATTTTGTTATTAGAAAGAGGTACGAGGCATCCAAGTAAGTGTTTTAACTGATCTATTGATATTATGATATAGAAATCATGTTTAGGTTGTTATTTTGATTCCTAATATCATGTTAGGATACTTTTTTTAGTATGATGTTTAGGGTGACAACAATAAGTTCCTTATATCAATTATGATTTCTATGATGCTTCCTATTGTCTTCCTAATATTATGTTTGTATCATGTTAGGGTTAAATCTTTGATCTTTTATTGTTTAGTAACATGCTAGGATTTGTTATTAACCTCGTTAGTATCATGCCTAGGATCTTGCTATTATTATGCTTTATTTTCAACATGAACATGATTATTTTAATTATGATTATAATTATTGTTATTATTATGATTATGTTGCTTGAAATATTATTTTTATTGCTTGATCACGCCTGTTATGCATGTTTAAAGGGAATTTGTACTTATAATCACGCTTAATAAGATAATTTATAATCTTGTTTAGGGTTAATTTGATTATAATTCAAGTGATCGCCAATAATAGTTTTGTTTGTGCGTTAATATTTAACCAACATAGATAAATAGATTTAGGGTTAATCTATTGATTGCATGTTAGTCAGAAAGCGCACATGAATACGAGAAGAATAAAGTAGAGGCCTATTATTAGGGCAGGTTCAGTCTCTTTTAGATTGGATTTGTACCTTCATCCCCGAACTTCCAGTCTTGGTTCCAGACCTATTAGAGTTAACGATCTCCTGGATCGTTAAAGGGTGTAACCTTCATCCTGTGAAAGGTTTACAAGTTCCTAAAACTTGTTGGCGACTCTTTTGCTCTAGCTTCCTTCCCTTTGGACGCCACCATGCTTAATTGTATGATCACAGTGGGGTTCAAGTTTTGGGTAATGCTTGAAATATTCCCTACACGACTCATTCAAGTAGACCACTCATAATAAGCATACATATAATTCACTTTTAATCTTATTTAGGACAACGATGTTCACATAACAAATTGACCTTTAATTCCATTATATTCCAAATTATCCATAAGTGTTGAACATAGTCAACCTACTTAACCATTTCGGATTAATCAACTTTAACTCAGCATACTAACAAGTCATGTTTGAGTAATAAATTAATAATAACCTTGTGGAATAATTAATAAATTCATTCCACTTAAACCATTCAGTTCCAATCCTTCAATAATCCAAATGTGGTTAACAAACGAATCCAGTAAAAATATGCTTGTATCAACATTCCCTACAAGAAATTAATCAAATATAAATCAACATGCTTGCATCCATAATTCCATACAAACATAATTAATTCCACCAAAATATGTCTCATAAACATAATCACATGAAACTAAGGTCTTTCCTTTCTGTACCTAAACATGATACTACTTACAACGAAGTAGACATGTACGTACTTTGTATAAACAATCCTTTGTGCCACTGTTAATCACTTAAAAGTCTCCTAAGAAATAATCACTTTCTAGAAAACAACCAAAAATCATAAATTAATACTTAAACAAATTTCCAACAATATAAATTTGATTAAAACTCCTTAAAACTTCCTTCAAAACATGTTTTTATGCTTAAAAATTAATAGAAATTTAATAGGGACAAAAGCCCCAATTTAATTGATCATAAGAACCCTAAAATCCCAATTTAAATAAAGGAAATTTTTTAAATTACCACCCAAAAATGTATCCATTTTCAAATTAAAATAAACCCCGTTATTTTTTTTTTTACTTTACCACCCCTTAAATTCAAAAACTACTCAGGTTACCACCCATTTTAAAATTCCGGTGGATTTCTCTTATGTAGGCCCCACCCAACGACTCTTAGTGGTGACAGTAAAAGATTATCAATAGTAGTGGCAATTCAGACAACAAGCTCTTGGATTTTTTAGTTATTTTCTTTTGGTTTTAGGTTGACTTGTACTCAATAAACTGGTTTAAGGGGGAGGTGGAGTGAAGACAGGGTTGATTGTAATGCTTAAACATAGTCGTTACTAGTCGTTGAGTGGGTCCACATAACATAAATTCACCGAAATTTTAAAATGGGTGGTAAGCTGAGTATTTTTTAATTTAAAGGGTGGTAAAATAAAAATAAAAATAAAACGGGTGGTTATTGTGAAAATGAATACATTTTAGGGTGGTAATTTAAATGTTTCTTAAATAAATTAAAACCCTAGGTTCTAAAACTCATAAAATTTGAAATTTAAAACATGATTACAAATATGAAATTAAAAAACATGAATAAATGGTTAATTGCAATTTGCAACAAATGAGTTGTGTGCGGACTCTAATGCAAAAATTTTATTACTTGTGAATTGTAATGTAAACCCATGTGATTAACAATAAAAAGGAGGGAAAGAATTTTGGGCCTACATAACATTTTTAAAAATGGAGGAAATCTGATTTTTAGGTGTACTTTTCCTCCTAAACTTTACATCCAAATTCAAATTTTTGCTTTCAAATTTACCTCTAATTGTTTTTCCTCCTAGCAATTTAACACTTGCTAAGGAGGGTATAAATATTACAACACTTTATAGAAGTTTCAAGAATTCAAAAGATACAAACCATGGCTTATCACTAACCAAATTATATCAACAACTTTAAACCACAAAACCTAGCACTAAATATGTTCTACTTTTAGCATAATTACCCAAAAACTACAATCCTAACTCTAATGGTGCTACATTAGTGACAACGTCTTCTACATCAATTGAGTCTTACTACGGTTCAGCTTGAGTTGTCCAAAAAAAGCCACCTTCACTTCATCACCTTTTTGATCTGCAAACAACAGAATATAAAAAAGGGAGAAATCTTTGAAGAAGACTTCTATGGGATTGATCAACTACTCATGGAAGAAGACATGCTTTACTGTTCAGATTTTAGTGACTGAAAATTCATCAAGTGAAGAAGAAAATGCACAAACTGAAGATGCAACTAACCAACAGATCCCACATGGTAGGGGCAGGTCTAAAAATGTCTACGATTTTGGGGACCCTGTTCAAATTTCATAAATTGGGCCTTTATTTTATTGGTAAGAAATTAAAAAGCCAAAAAAAAAGAAACCTATAGGTTTTGAACCCTGGTCTTGAGGTTATCATAAGTACAACAAAACCACTGATCCAACTTCAACTCTATGTAATTAGTAATGGGGGCCCTTTGTTTTTAGGGGCCCTAAGCTGTCGCCCACCTTGCACCGGCCCAGCCCCGCCACTGCCACGTGATAGAGGTCCAAAATATGGCAAGAAAGATCTAACTGTTGAGCAATCAAGACAAATTGCTGATGTAATTTTGCTAAAAATGACAGATGGTGAATTGCCAAGGGAAATTCTGACTCAACAAGCAAAAAAATTCAATGTGCATAGATCCACATTATCTAGGTTATTCAAGAGAATCAAGAAACAAATTAATAAGGGGAATGTAATTGATGTCAGGTCCAATAAATTGGGTAGATGTGGTCCAAAACCAACAGAATACTCAGATGAGTTTCTGATGTCTTTCCCATTATACAAGAGGATCACAAAAAGAAGTTATGCAGCAGCTTTGAAAATTTCACATGTCACATTGCATAAGCTAGGGAAAAAGGGCAGGCTTAGAACTCACACAAGCACCAACCACCCATCCCTTACTTCTAACAACATGATTGCAAGGATTAAGTGGGCTTTAGCTCACATAAATCCTATACCAGCAGAAGGGAACCCCAAATTTGTTAACATGCAACAAGTTATCCACATTGATGAAAAATGGTTCTACTTGAACCTAGAAGAAAGAAATTTGTATCTCCTTCTAAAAGAAAAAGACCCTTATAGATGTCAGCAATAAAAAATATTCAAGGTTAAGGCCATGTTTAAGGGAATGATAGGGAAGCTCCTATATAGCACACATGTCAGCTTCTAAATTTAGGAAAGTATGTAATTTTTCCTTTGGTGTACAAATCCAGGGTAAAAAAAAAGAAGCAAGAATAGGAAGGTTGGTATACTTGAAACAAAGGTTAGTCAAAGTGTCAATAAGGAAGCAATTAGGACAATGTTAATGGAGCATATAATACCAGCAATCCACACACAATGGCTTGAAAGCTTACCAAAAAGATGTGCTCATTCAGTGGGATAATGCTAAGCCCCACCAGATCCCAATGATCTAGAGTTCAGAGTAGCTTGTCAGGCAAATGGGTTTAACATACAACTAGTGTACCAACCAGCACAAAGTCCTAACTTAAATGTGTTAAATTTAGGGTTGTTCAAATTGATTCAGTCATTACAGTACCAGTCATTCCCATAGACAAGTGATGATCTCATTGAGAAAGTTAAAGAAGCATATGGAGAGTTTGATCCAATTCTTAACAAGTACACTTGACTCAGTCTACAAGGTGTGATGAAGAAAATACTAGAGAAGGATGGTAATAATAACTTCAATACCCCATATGGACAAAAAAAAGTTAGATAGGTTGAGAATTCTCTGTAACACCCTAGAAATTCCTTTCCTTTAAAATACCTGTTTTACTCTTTAAAACTCGAATTTGGAAAATCTAAGACATTACCGCCACCGTGAAAACGGCTAAGGCAACTATCAAAGACGCACAGTGGAAGAATAATTTCAAAACCATTAAAAACAAGTCAACTTAAAAGTCAACCAAACGAAGGTAAAGTAAAAAACCAAAGTCAAATGAAGTCAAATAAAATCAACCTACAACTTGGAACCATTGTAGGCCCTTATTAAATACCAAGTCTAAAACTTTGTGTTAGTCCCACATAATAATAATAATCATAATTAAATCAAAGCATTAAACAAATCATAAACTAATAGAAAATAGCATGATTCGCTCTTCACTCATGCCCCGTCATGAATATGCTTCAATCACCTAAAAAGCTTCTCCCTACTTGTTCCCACTACTCTCCATTAAAAATGGGTCATCATAGGGCCAAGGTAAAGAAAATGCCATTAAACAAACAAACACACAATCATCAAAGCTGAGTACATACGCGCATTCAAACACACTAACATGCTCTCACCTATCAACACACACTTATCTCAATGCACTTGTATACAAGCACACAACATTCAATAAAACTTTTTAACTAAACCCTAAATAATTTATTTAGCATTGATTACGCATCCAGCGGGTTTCCCAACCAACCTCCTCCAATAATTGGGGTTTCTAACGCGAGAGCTAACCGTGCTAGCATCAAATAACCACTCGTACGTGGCGGAATCCATGCGCATAATAATAAATAAATGGAATGTACAGTATCTTGTACTCCAGTAGAAGTTATGGTTAAATATAAAATCCCATAACTCCCCCCATGTGTTCATACTCAAGGTATATACGTTCCAAGAGTTTTGGTGCTTAATCTCTTTCCCTTTACATTATTTACATATTACTTCCTCCGTTCTATTAATATTGCAACAATGGACTTTTGCACTATTCATCACTCTTGTTTGACCTTATAACATAGATTTATACGTTAAGTAAAATATAGTCATGTGGGATTTTATTGGATTCGTCTCATAAAATACTTTCACAATATCAACTTTTTATAATTTTTACTCTTACACAATTATAGATATTTAGCATATAAAATGTGCTTTGGGATGCGTAATTTTCTCCTTGTTGCAATATTAATAGAAGGGAGGAAGTATTAGACTTGGTGATGATTCTTAACTATAAATATGCAATCCACAATAATTATTCAAACAAACAACGTACCAATTTAATACTTGAATAATTAATGACCACATAATATTTTATGTTGAACCCTTTTTAAATCTACCTCTGTGTCAAAAACACCTTAAACACATAAAGCGCCACAAATCCTATCCCTCGATGTTAAAAGCACCCTAAGTGCACTAAGGCAACAACATTCAATTTATTCCTCATATACATAGACACTTACATAGCTTCTTTCTCATGCTTATAGCATTAATAAAAATTATATGAACCATAATTAGATTCCTTTTCATTATTCTAAACCAAATTAAACATTTAGTTTAATTAAACATGCATTCTAACATGCCATAAATAAAAGTGTCGTTCATACAAAACATGCCAAACAATAGTTTCCAATCCATATTCCATCACCAACAAATCATGCTTCATAATTCAATCACCAACATCAATAATCTACAATTCCAAACATAAATCTTAGCATGATACTACTTGTAATTAAATTATCCAAACCTAGCATGCTACTAAATTACTCACAAATATGCCAAGTACGCGAACGTACCTTGAATATGATCTTAAAATTGCAGCGACTAAGCGAAATCACTTAATTGGAATTCTCCTACAAACCAAAATCATAATGAGGCATTCATATCCACTCTATACATATTTTCAACAATATATAATCTTATTAAACCACCCAAAATTAATTAAAAATATGTTGAAATTTATTTAAAACCTCGTACTTTAATCCTAAATAATGGGTAATTAAAATTCTTTAAAGAAACTTAACTTTTAGCATATTACCGAAAATTCTAGCATTATTTAATCATGAAAAATTGCTGTAATTATGATTTAAAACACTTGAATTAAAGGTTTAATCCACCCTACATCATAATTCTTCAATAAATAATAATTTATGAATTTAGGGTTTCAAAATTGAGGCTTTTTAATTAGAATTAAAATTTGAAAATTTAATTACATATTAATCATAATCAAACATCATAATATAAATCACAAAACCCATAATTAGAAATTAGATTCAAGATTAATCAAGAATTTAAAACAAAATTAATTTTTTTTGGGGAAAAACCGAGCAGCATCAGCCACCTCAACACAGCTGGGCTGCTGCCGTGCCCCGCCTGTGCCGTCGCGGTTGCTGGTCGTGCGTCGGTGGCCTTAGGTGGTGGTCGGTGGTGTGATGATGGTGGCCAGCCGTGCAAAAAAAAAAGGGGAAGGGGAAAAGAAAGATAGAAAAAGAAAATAAAAGAAAAATAAAGGAGAAGGGAGAGAAACTTTACCTTGGGTTTTCTCCACTCTAGGAAAAGTTTGATTTGCCTCAAGTGTTGAATATTTATACCCTTTTTCTCTAGAAACCCTTCTTAGTTCTTACCTAAACTTTCCTTCTTTACTCTTTCCTAAAAATTATTTAAATACTATACAAAATACATATTTTAAATAAAATACGGGGCATTACATTCTCCCTGAGTATTTAGAGGTGGAAAGGGAACGCATTGAAAATGCTGTCACATACCTCAACACACTTTTCAAACAAGTAGGTGAAGCTAATGTGGATGATGCAGGAATGGAGGTGGATGCTGATTAGACAAAAGTGTTGATGTTTGTAAAACCAATAGAAGGACTGCCACACATAACCATTGAAGAAAGAAGAAAGTATGCATAATATTAACATGTTAGTCTTGTGTATATCTTTGTTGTTTATTTTGGGAATGTAAGTGTTTTTGGTTCTTGTACTGTGGTTATGTGTATTTTGACAAACAATGTAAATGTAGGATAAGGCAGTCCTTTATCAGGTTTTATGTTCTAAGCTATGTGTAACAACTTCTTATTATTGTATGTCATGTATGAGGTATTTTGACAAGCCCTTAATGAAATGACAAACAATTGATTTTGCCTCATTCTTACCTAAATCATTGGTCATGTTGTGTAACTCCATCAGAAAGAGTGTTTGTATGCATATAAAATGTCCATGAAGTTACCTCAACAACAATTCATTACTGAATATGTTGGAGCAAATCAAACAAAGCTATACATCATTTGAAGTTTTACTAGGATGCACACATTCAAGGGAGGGACTCATTTCACATGCAGGCAACCACCAACCATCAACACAGTCACAATAAGGTAAAAATTAAGGGGAAGGGCTCATTTAAATTGTAGGCAACCACTAACTATCAACACAATCACAATAAGGGATGAAATAAAGGGAGGGACTCATTTAAAATGCAGGCAACCACCAAGCATCAAAACATTCACAGTAAGTCAACCACCAACCATTGACATAGGAATTCAGAATTAGGCAACCACAGACAGAAAAAACAAAAGTTACAAACAACATCAGGGACTCTGTTCTCTTACATAATGTCATTGAGAACAAATTAATTTAGGCCAATTATCAATCCAATTCTATGAAAAACTATGAAGAAGTTACATACAAGATCATCATCCATCAATTACATTCCCCAACAGCAAACACATGCAACAATTGTAGTAAAAGGCAATCATTCAACAACAATAGCCAACAACCCGGCCAAAAAATCACAGTAATTACAAGTAAATGATGATAAATCAAGGGTTTGATAGTAGTTACGCTGCGAAATCAATTGTCATGAAACATTTCTAGATGGAACTCCTTCAAGTAAGCCAGATAATCCTCATCATGTTGTCCATGTCAATTGGGTACCCATAACGATCCCTTTTATGCCCAGAAAGAGGACCCTTGCTCTGTTGTTTAGCAGGAGCAGATCTAACTGTCTCAAGGTTGCTAATGACAGCAACCTCATGGGTATCATCAACAACAATAACCTTCCTTTTCAGATTTGGGCAGAGTATCCCAACATCAGGCTTCACAACGATTTTTTTACCTAGATCTGCATGAGGACAATTCTCTGCTTCACTTTTTTTCCCCAAATTTGTATCATCCTTATATGATATTTACTCAGAGATCTTTGCACCGTAACCGCTTTTTTGAATCTCATTGTTTTCAAAGTGCACCGACGAGCGAGTTTCATTTTTTCTATTTTGCGCTCACACTTGTACACCTGGACATCGAGAGGGGGAAGGTCGGTATCATCTTTCTCAACTCTCAGATTCTTATACGCGAAGAGATTGGAGGAATTTTCAGGTGGGGAACTCATAATTTTGGACGAAATTTTTAGAAAAAATAATGCCAGTAACTTTGAGAAGAGAGAGAGAGAAGAGAAGTTGGGAGATGAAGGTTATACGCGTGGAGTGCAAGGAGAGGGGGTTTTATATGTAGAGAAGAGTTAGGGTTTAAAGCCTTGGAGTAAATGCAGGTGGTTGAAGGTTTCAATGAATGAGTAAGATGGGTAGTTGAATAAATTTGAGGGAAGTCAGATTAAAAGGAAATGAGAGAGGAAGTGGGATCTAATTTTTTTGGTGGGAATGGTTAGACAGTAATGTTAGATTAGGATTTTAATTGGTTGTAGTTAAGTGTATAAGTGTAGGTTAATTAGTTTATTTTAAGGGTATATTGGTAATTTTGGTATAAAAAAACTTACTAAAAATGGAAAGAAAATTGTTGTAATTAAAGGTTAGCACCCATTTTTAGTAATTGTTGCAATTAACCTTTAACGGAAGAAGTATTAAAAACATAAAATTTATACTATAAAATCAAAACTCAAACAATTACATGTAAAATTATTCAAAATAATAAAAATAAAAAGGAGGAGGAAGTGGTGAGGGCCACGTAGGCCACATATTGGGTTTTAATCTACAGTCGACCATGACCGACATAGATCAAAATAGGTCTACTTTGAGTATCATAGATCAACGTTGGTCTATGCTGAGTACTGTAGATCAACGTTGGTCTACTATGACAATCATAGATCAATGTCGGTCCAAAGTGTAAGAGTAGACCAACGTTGATTTACAATGGCACCGTAGACCACCATTGATCAACAATTGGTAGATCAACGTCGGTCTACTCTAAGCTCTATAGATAAACTTTGACAATATGTTCAAAAACAGAAATTGAAGACTCATATAATCATAAGAGCTATAGATACATTGAGCTATAATGTATAGCTCTTTATTAACAATCTCAAAGAATTCCATGATTTCGGCGATGTAATCTCTCTGTCCTTCCTCTCACTGGAGAACGGGACATTATTGAGTAAAATAAACACTTGCAACAAGTTCAATTTTGTATTATAGATATAATTTTTTTGATCTTAGTGTTGGAAATTTTGATGTGTCTAAGGGTTCAGGGTTTTAATATACATTCGACAAAGTTGGTCTACGTTGAGTACTATAGATCAACGTTGGTCTACTATGACCACCATAGATCAACGTTGGTCTATAGTGTAAGAGTAGACCAACGTTGATTTACAATGGCACCGTAGACCACCAATGATCAACAATAGGTAGATTAATGTTGGTCTACTCTTAGCTCTATAGATCAACATCGGGTCAAATCAGGTCGAGTATAATCAATTCGGGTCACAATCAAAACCATGTTCCTAGGGGTGTCAATTCCGGTCAACGTTTCGGTTTTGGGCTGGGTTTATCAGTTTTGAATTATAACGGGTCGAGCAATAAAATATTTAAACAACTAACGGATTGGTTCGGATCGACTTTGAAAATTATCGAGTCGATTAGGTTTTTTTTTATTTATTATGATTTTATTCAGGTCGGGTCTTAATCGGGTCAGTCCTTAATCGGTTCGAGTCCTTAAATTCGGATTGGGTTATTATTGATTTAGGTCATAATCAGTTTGGGTTGAAATGGGTATGTTTAAAAACAGGTTTTGACCTAAAACAAATTGGTTTAAACCAGGTCAAGTCATTAAATGAGTTACGAGAAATTACTTGAAATCGTAAACAATCTCCCATAAACTAATCAAAAAATTTCACACAAAACAAATTCAATGTTATACACTAGACTAAATTTACCCCAGCACACTAGCAGAAAACTAGGGTAAAATTTGACCAACAATATGCACAAATGACCTCAAATAATCTCAATTGAAATACAGAAAGCTTAGCAAACCGAGAGTAAATTAGCAGCAAATATAACAAAAAAAAAACTCAATTTGCAAACCAATTCAACCAAAGATACCTCAACATTTTTGTTTTCCCCATTTCTTTTTTGGTTCTTACCGGTTTCTCCTTTGCCTCTCATTAAATTACTAGCTGTTTTCAATAGCAGTAGCGCCATATATAAATTAAAAAGCATAAGAGAAATTACTAGTTTATTGATTGATTTGAATAGTTTGGGTGAGAAATTGCATTAAAAGCCTATGCCACCTAAGAAAAAAAGCAAAAGAGAGATTTAATGCTAGTTTGAGTGTAGAGGTTTTCTTTTTTTTTTTTTTTTTTCTTTTTTTTTTTAAGGAAAGTTTGAGTGTAGAGGTCGAGGAGAAGTTGGGAAATTCATTTATTGTGCCATGTACCAGGTAGGGGTGTATAAAAGAATCTAATCCGAAATATCCGATCCGATAATCCCATGATCCGATCCAAAATTTTGGGTATCTGATCCGATTTTAAAGTTTCGGATATTATTAATCGGATATCCGGAAAAAAATTTGGATTTTTGGATCGGACCTTTTCTAAAAATTTTAACTATCCGATCCGAAAATTGGGAATGCTGACAAATTATAACCCTAAGGTCATGGGTTCGAGGGTTGGTACAACTGTGATTTCGTATATGTCTAAAATAAGATACTTCATCCGTCCCTTTTTTACATTCTTGTTTGTAATACACGGGAATTAAGGAAATAAGAATAAAACGAATAACAATAAAACAAAACACAATAGGAAGTACAAAACATTAAATGATGTCTTTGAGTAAAACAAAGATAGATTAATATTTAATAATGATGTAATCCTTTGCAAAAAAAAAAAAGACCAATAACATGCTCCTACTAGAAAATTAAGAACCAATCATATTCATCTAAATTTAGGAGTGAGAATAGGAAAGTAAGAGTGAGAAAATAAGAGTGAAATTAATTACATAACAGAAAAAGGAGGGATAATTTGGGATATTTGGAAAAAAAATACTTACTAAAAAAGAAAAGGAGAAATATAATTTTAGAATACCTAAAAAGGAAAGCAGGAATGTAAAAAAGAGACGGAGGAAGTATTCTAAAATATCTTTTTATAAGCAGTGCTAATATTCGGTATGGTTTGGGAAATCAGGGAAATTCGATTTTCAGTTCAAATTTGGTTTGAGGATGTGAAAAACCGAAAATCGAATTTGAAACCGAGTTATAAGTATAAGCTCAAATTATCCTATAGTCCAATTTGAAAACTCAGCCCCGAATTATAGCAGGGGATAAGATAGTAGGGGTTAGGATAGTAGGGGTTAAGTATCCAAATGCTAGGCTGTTAGTGGTTTTACCCAAGGTATCCTTCCCAAGGGTGGACTTGTGGGTCAGGGTTGCGAAATATCTTGATTCACTTAATTAAACTAATCTCTTCCAATTTTCTCTCTTACACTTCCCATTTATCTCACAACGCTTGACAATTACCTGAACAAGGTATGCTTATGAGGATTTTGGTCGCTGTGAGTGGGGTATTTTGGGATTATTTTGTGAATTCTGTTTTATAATTTTTTTTTTTTTCTGTTTTTTGCATTTTTTGTGCAAATTATTATACTTATTGGTGCATCTAAGATTGTAAAGCTTGTTATCTTCTGTTTTTCTGACTTGCTTAGCTTTGTTCTATAGTTGTATTGGTTCACCAATTCAAATATGAGAATCTTTGACTTCATGCCTTTCAAATGTTTGTCTAATGCTATTTAAGCATAATTATGTTCATAGTTGTGCATCTACTAATCCATCTAAAAGTATGATACCAAGCCAGAATAGAAAACTCTTTATAATAGACTAAGTACCACCAAAACACCAACATTAACCAACACCAAGGGCACAACACGCACATCAAACGTATTAATAAACTAGTTAAATTCTAATTAATATAACAAAAGATCTACCTATGTTGTTCTAATGAACATATATTAAGTTCAAGGCCAGATTGTTTTGGTACAATTACATAACTGCAGGTCAGCAAAAACATATCTTCATCTTCTTAAAAATGTGGTGTCACTTCAAAGGTCATCATCGGTAGAAATATCTACAAGAAAAATCCAGAAAAGAATAAGTGTCTTTCTCATTTAACAGCCAAAAATAAAATAAATTACGATAAAACAGTGAAATTGTATACGTTATTCCAACCATTATTTTGAGGAGTTTCATACACAGAGATATTACCATTATTGACCAAA
This sequence comes from Chenopodium quinoa, assembly GCF_001683475.1. Lineage (NCBI taxonomy): Eukaryota > Viridiplantae > Streptophyta > Magnoliopsida > Caryophyllales > Amaranthaceae > Chenopodium > Chenopodium quinoa. Next base: position 7,487,452 of record NW_018742390.1, read on the forward strand.
AGGTTAGTAAGATCTTTAATAATGTCAACCAAGGAATTGTTTGATATTTGTGATACTTCTAAAGACCTCAAAATTGCTTCCCTGCACTTTTCTTCGGTGAATCTGGGAGTAGCAAGGGTATTTGTGGAAGGCTGGCAGGGGATACTTGTGGAAGACCGGCATGGTGTTGTAGGGGATTTGGAAGGCACTTATGCCTCAAATCCACAATCACCATCAGTACCCTACCAAAACATGTAATTAGACACGGTTGATAATACAATACCATAAATGGGTAGATAAGTGTATTATACAAACCTTAGAATCATGGACAACACCAATATTTCACCTTTTTCTTGAAGGTATTGCGGTAGTATCCCTTACCACACTCGCAGAGTCTTAGTTCGTCTTGAAAAGAATAGAAACCACAAACTCCATGTTCCTGATAAAATAAGTGCATACAAAATTAATTAAAGAAACAATGTACTCAACATTTCTCAATTCTGCATTATTGTTCATTTGTAATTTTCTGCAAAAGTTGTCAATTTTGTAACAAGACACTACATCAGCATTCATAGAAACAAAGAGTAAGAATCAGATGACATATCTTACAGAAGGACATTTTAGATACTTCCTATTGTGATCCACCCCTGTTTTTTTGTTACTGCCATAATAAGACCGTCTGCTCCACATGGACATGGATATCTCGTTGCCATTTCTACAATTTGAAAAATAAAATAATTTAAATCGTACAAACAACAAAAAAATTAAGACCAAGTACAATACTTCAATTAGATATTGTTAATTTAGATTAGAATATAAAATAAAATTAATTTGTAATGTAAACTTTAATTTTAATAAACTTTAATTGTAAATATCAGAAACTGTAAATTAGAATCGTGGAATTAGCAATTAGAATAACAAAATGAAAAGATGATAAAAACAATCATGAATTATATATATAGACAACGGTTGATCTAGGAGTTAGGAGACGGGAATAAAGATTAACAAAAAAATTTACAGAAAAAATTTCACAATCAAGCAACGTCTGAAAAAAAAAATAAACGGAAAAAATCGAATAACCCAAGAGCTAGACTCCCTAGAAAATTAAATGAAATTAGTCAAGAAAATTAGAGCTCGCAATACAATTAAATTAATGAAAAAAAAAGAAACATTACTATTTCACAAATGAGGAGGAAGACGAATGAATTATGGAGCTGACCAAAGTATTCGAATTGTGATGAATTCATCCATTTTCGAAATTGTGGAGCTAAGAAATTAAACCACCTTTAAGCGTCAAAAATAAGTGAATAACTTTAAAAAGATGAGAATAAGTTACCTGTGAATTGGGGTCAAGACAAAATGGCGTCACGAAGAAGAAGACGATTTTTTTTCTTAGGAAGAACAGTAAGACGAATTATGGAATGAGGAATGAAAATTAGTGAATTTATTTTATTTTACTTTATTATATTTTTAATTAAGGGCCATACTAACACCATTAGAATCCAGCCCACTAAGTCTGTCTATGCCCAGCCCACCTCTCCCCTTCCCCGACCCCCGAAACAACCCCCTCCCTTGAGTACTTAAGGGGCGTCAGTATGAAAACTGCCAATGAATTTTTAGAATATGTTACAACTTTCATCTCTATTACGGGGTGTCCTCCTCGCTTTAAGGTAATTTTATGACATACTTGTTATTATATCTACTTCATGGATCTCTTTCCATAATTATTGTTGGGAAAAACCCCAATTCCCAAAATACAATTTTGATTTTAGGTCAAGTCAAGAAGAATTTTAAGGGCCATGCTAGCCTACTGAACTCAGTGAGCATTAGCAATCTGGGCATCTGTACGATATAGATTAAGCCAAAAATAGGAAATATTGAAATTAGAAATCCCAAATTACTTGGAGCAACTGAAAGACCCTGAACCAATATAAATGATGACAGAAAAGTGAAAATAATTTAAAAATTGATAAAACTGAACAGGGGAAAAAAAAATCCTACCATTGCCAAGCTTTTGAATGATCAAATCCATCTTCCTAGGTGGAGTATAGTCTAGAAAAACACTAGCCTTATTTGTATTATCAATATCCAACTACTCTACTACATTACCCAACATCTCAAACTTCAGCCTATGGTGTCGCACTAATTCACTAAAGGCCACACGTAAAGTTGTCCTCCGCTTATCTTCAGGTGACTCTTCTACTACTCCATAACTTGCTGTGGAGCGGGGTCTAGACCGTGCCCTACTACGTGACCTATTACTACTGGCTTCACTGCTTGCCCCAAAGTCTACAGGGGCCCTAGGCACTTTAGGGACAGGGTCCCATTGGTATATAGAAGCAATCTTCTTGTCCAACAGTTGGAGTAGCACCCTGCCACGCACAAAAGATATATGAGTATTGTTGAACAAAGGAACAACTACAATTTGTCACCATGTTCTAAAACAGAATTTGAAGACTCACATAATCATAAGCTCTATAGATACATTGATATGTAATGTATGGCTCTTTATTAACAGTCTCAAAGAATTCCATGATTTTGGCAATGTAAACTCTCTTTATTTCCTCTCACTGAAGAACAGGACATTGTGCAAAATATACACTTGCAACAAGTTCAATTTTATATTATAGAATTCCTTACTTGGTAGTTCAATTTTTTATTACAGAATTTGTCAACGTGACCATAAAACTACTTGGATTTAGACAACTTTTTGCCGTTGTTGCTCTAAGATTTGTTGATGCAAAATTTTATTAAGTCTATACAATAGATTTCCTATTCCAATCATGGAAATCAATGTAATTTGATTTAGAATTCTATAAATATAAGTGCAAAGTATAACCATTTATCAAGAAAATAACATAATAAGTTTAAAATTTAAAAGCATACATGCAAACTTTCAATCTTATTAGACGTCTTATCCACGCACTAAATTTGTCCCCATTTGACGTGAATAAGGCGATTCTAAGATCCAAAAAATCAATGAGTGATTCAGCATGCTTTGGCTTGTCTTAACACTTACTACTCTAAGTTAAGCAACTCTTTGATAATGGATCTAAGCCACTCTTGGTAAGATAAATCGTCGCATCTAATGCTTTCGTGACAATTTATCTCTTTTGCCACCACATGTTAGGACTCCATCACTCATATCGTTGAGTCTAACCAAAATCAACATGCATATGATGTCTTGCTTTGGAAAACCCATCAACATACCTTACGTTCCTAGGAAAGTAGTGATGTATCGCTTTGGCGTAGTCCATCACTATTCTCAGTAGTTCGCTAAGTGTTGTTTTGGAACGTGTTGTTTTGAAATGACAAATTTTACTCAATATTTTAGGGACCTAGGGTTTAAAGTTTAGTGCTTAGGGTTTAGGGTTTAGGATTTTAGGGTTTAATACATCAAAAGATAAATGCGTCATAAGTTTTTAGGAATTTATTATACCGGATACACGCAAGAAGTGGTCCTCTACTTCACTCAAACAACTATTCTATCTGTCTCAAAAAAAAATTAATAATAATTTACTCGTATTTTAAAATACTAGTTGTCCCATCTCGCGCAAGGCGCATGATAGTCCAAAATGGTTAATATTGGGTGTTTATATTGTTGATCGTTTTTCTTAGTTTTAATTTCTGTATATACTTTGAGAATTTAGTGTTTTTCTTTAAATGTAGGAATAATTTGTATTGTAAAATGAAATAAAGTATGTTTTTTTTATAAAAATAAGTGGTATTACAATCTCACAATAATGATATTTTGATGTGTTGGTTAAATATATACTTCGTATTGTGTAAGTAAGTTGTGCGTATCAGTTATGATTCCTTTAATAAAATAAAATTAAAAAAAAATCGAGTGATTTTAAAGTGTGTGTAAATGTTTTGCTAGTTGTAAGTGGAAACTTTCGTGCCTTTTTTTTAAGACGAAAAAGTTTAAAATTTTGAGTGAGCCATTCAAACTTAGAAGTCTATGTTACCGAGTGATTTTTCGGCGCGATATTTTTGTGGTACGATAATTTTGTACTAATTAGATTGTACGTAGTATATTTTCAGCTTTTTTGCTATTTTTAGAATGTTCTCGTTCTTATTCTTGTGTAGTACGTTTGCAGTGTTATTACAAACAAAAGAAGAAGAAACATGCATCACAATTTTCAATGGCACTAATTCACTGTTGCAAATTGCAGATAAAGAGACACGAAATTGACATAATGGTTTCATTTTGCTATTTATTTCTTTTTTTAAGCGGTTTTCTTTGTGAAATTCTTCTTCCTAAAAATGATCTCAAAGAGACACCCTTTGAGTTCCTCTGAAAATGGCTGATTTTAATGGTGGTTCCTCGTCAAAGTTTCTTCAAGTCGTTTTCTAGGAGGAAAGCTGAACTCGAAGATTCCTTATCCGTGAATTTGCATGTCCTTATAGAGGCTGATTGGAGATGTGAGGTTTTACGGCGGGAGTTGGCTGAGTTGGAGGCCGAGATGTCTCAGTTTAAGGATTTTGAAAAAAAAATCATGGAATAAGAGGGTTAGGGTTGATAGTGATTGTGTTGGTGTTATAGAAGTTGTTAGTGGTAGTGATGGTGAGGCGGAAGTTTGTTCTAAGTTAAAGGCGTCTAGGTCCGTGGGTGTCGCAGGAGAGACGTCTGGTGTGGTGGTTAATGTCGAGGGTGGGGTTGTTGACATGGAGATTTCCTCAGATGATGAGGATGTTCAGTTTTTTGCAGAGGTTCCTTGTCGAGTTTTTGAGGAGGTGCAAGGACAAGGTGCTGATCAGGCTGCTTTGGTGGTTCATCAGGAACCACAGGAACCACCAGTGGTTCATGAGGAAGTTCAGCCTGAATTAGAAGAGCAACAGGAAGAAGATGAGGAAGGAGATAAGGATGAGGCACAAGACGAGGAAGAAGAAGATGAAGAAGACGAGGAGGGTGAGCCTCAAGAAGAGCAGGTTCAGGGGGAAGTGTTTGAAGAAGAGGCAGGGGATGATGATGATGAGGGACAAGAAGTGGATCCCGGGGAGTGTAATGTAGATTCCGATGATGAATTTGGAGATAACATATATCATTACTCTCCCGGGGATTCTGATGTAGATTCGGAAGCATTCAAGTTTCCCTCGCCCTAATAGTTCAGGTAGTGGTTTGTTCAGGGGGTTTTTTTTGGCAAGCTTTTGAAGTTTAGATTATAGTTTTTTGTATTAGTTTGAAGTTGTTAGTATCTTTTTAGTTTATTAGATGCAAATATATATAGCTTTATTAGGTAGTAGGTTGTAATTGAAAATTCTAAGTAAATGAAATATGGTTAATATTCAGATTATTGTTTTTGGAGTTTTGTTTTGTTCTGTTTCTTTGTTTTTAAAAATAATATATGCATCTTTTGTAACATTGTGTGCTGTGATAGTATTTTGAGATGTGTTATTGGCTTTGTCATGGAATGCTATTATTTTTCTTCCAAAAGATTTGTTGTTTTGAACTTGTATGGCTTATTAGGATCATTTTGCATTTCAAGCAAATTTATGTTGTGATTAGCTATCTTGAAAATACTGATGAGAGTGTCGAGGGAATAAAAAATGAGGTCTAACTTAACTATTGTGGCGGAGTGGTAGAAGCTTTAATAATTTTAGACTATTTGAGCACTCTTAAGTATTGGATCAGAAATTTTAGTGGTGACACAATTCGAAGGTTGTCTAATGATATACATGCTTATAGAGAAACTAAGTTATAAAAGCTTTGAAAGGTTAATATTTGTAGCATGTTTTTGTCTGACTTTTAATGCTGGATCCATGGAACTTGATGCTAGGTATAGAATGTCAGCCTTAGAAAAAAAAAGGGTATTTTCCTAAATTTCAGGTCATTTGTTTAAGTTTCATATCAATATACAAAGTCTGAATCAAAAACTCCTACATTTATGCCTTTAGATGAGTGTGATCAGGTTGCATGAGCTCTTAAGTCAAATATTTATGTTGGAGATGTTATTATAATTAATTGCATGTTTGACTCACGCTTAAACTCTTTTATTATTAGTTTAAATTCTGGATATAAATTGAATACTTCTATATATTTTTTCTAGTCTTGTGGTCTTTTTGGGTAAGGATGGTAAAAAAATGTGGGTGAAAGCCTCTGATTCAAGGTTAGTCTTCGATGATTGAGGTGAATTCTTGGGCAAATAGTATGTCAGCTAGCTGTGAAGGGGCAGATTTTCATTTTGTATTTTCCGAGTGCTACCATTCAAATGGAATTATTGTATGTGTTGTTTGGAAAATTGAATTTATAATGTAGTTTGCTTATGTTTTAGTCAATCATATTTTATTTTTTTTCATTGACACGTTTTCGTGATGCAGAATGTTCCATTAGATTTTGCTGCGACTTTATCATACAGAGTTCAAAGCCAAATTGAAGATAAATACTTAGGATGGAAGAATGGTGCAATGTTTTATTAAGGATGGAGTTGATGCAGTGATCGATGAGTACAAAGTTCAAGTTGATAAAGGTGCTGTAATTGGGCTTTTGCAGCGGAATCCTATTGTTTAATATATAAATTTACAACTGAGTACTGATTCTTGATGTATTAATATTGTAGGCAAGAGTGTTGAACTTGATATATCTGATGATTTAATAAATTTAAGATTTTTGATGATTTTGGTATTTTTGTTTATATAGTTTTGTAAAGCTTAAGTTTTACATGACTTGATGTTTATTGTTTTTAGTTTTGTTTGAGATTTTTCTACATTTATTAATAAAATATTTCATTTTTAAAATTTTCACTACCTACATTGCTGTATTTGTCTTTCTGTCCATATTCAGGAGTTTTTTTAGATCTACATAGAAAGAAATGTATAATTCAGTGATTTAAAGAAAAAGAAATGTATAAAGGAGGAAAAAAAGGTTGTGAGAAAAAGTAAGGGAGGGATGTAGTGATGATTTAAGAGAAAAAAGAGGTTCTGAGATAGAGAGAAGAAGGGGTATAGTGATAATTTAGAATGTAATTAAGATATCTAGGAGAAGATGGCAGAGTTGGTTAGTGATGAGTAATAACTTGAAAATGCTAAATATCAAGGTGTTTAGAGAGTATAATATCAGAAAATTTATGTCTGAATGGTATATAGTGTGGCTTGTTAGTTTGCTAGTTTTCAGAGTTTAAGGCTAGAAAATATGAGTAAAATCACATATAGGACAGTAATCAAAATTCATGCACAAATCAGGAAAAAAAACTTAGTAAAATATTAAAAGCATTTCAAACATTTAGGTTGTTTTTATGACATTTAAAACATTACTGTTTATTTATCTTTAAAATAACTTGTCAAAGGTGTCAATATCTTCAACTTAGGCTCCTCTTTCCGTTGTCTGATTGCAGTAGTCAGAAGCTATAAGTTAGACAAGGAGTTTAGAGTGTTAAGCTTAATGAAAAGTTAGTTGATAGGTAATGCTAAAAATGAATGCTTGATAATTAGAGTGTGAGGCCTAATCAAGAGACTGTTTGAAAAAGGATCCAAATTTGTAAAGTTAATTTGCTTTACACATCAGTGGTTTGTTGAGTGTGGAGATAATTTAAAAGAGTTGATTTTGGTAGCACTTAATTTCTAATTTTGGTGCAGAACTCTTAGTTTTAGAAGATAATATTGGTTTACATTGTTTTGTGTGAATGTGGTGACAAGGAGTCTTTATGCTCTTCTCTGTATGAATGTTGTAATTGCTATTTGATTCTATCTCACATCACAATTTGTCCATGAATACATATTATGGCATTAATTTATATTATTGTAAGTTAAATGAAAATTTAGTTAGCTATTATGGCATTTACTTGACTTTATGTTTTTATTGCTTTTATTATTGGTGAAATGGAATATGCTGAAGTTACATTTGTATTGTGAAGGTTACTTGTAGAAGTGTTAGTTTTAGTTCAGATTTGAATTTAATTAATGGTGTTGTAGTTTCAAAGTTTTGACTTAGCTTATATATTGAATAATTTTGTGAAGGGTATGAAGTATTTTAAGTTAGGAAAAATTGCTCCCATTAATCTGAACTTTGCCTCGTCCGCCAAAAATAATCCCAACTTTCATTTATTATCTATCACTCCTAACTTTAGGGGATATTAACTTCTATTGCACCCAAATGACTTGCAACCGGTTAATCAGGTAAACATTGCCGACTTGTGATTAATTGCACACGTGTCGCATCATGGTAGGTTTAAAAAAAACATTAAAAAAACCCACGCACAGCCACCCTCACCACCACCACCACCCTCAATCGCCGAAACCCTAACCCCGACCCTCAATTTCACCGTAAAACGGTCGGACAACCTCCGACTTCCACTAAAAACCACCTGCCTTCCTCCACCACCCATCCCAGACCCTAGAAACAACCTTAGCATAGCTGTATCGTGGCTAATTGACGGGGAAGGGAGTGCCGTTTTCGTGGTTAATTTTCGGGGAAGGGGGTAAAATTGAGGGTGAGGGAAGGGAAAGGGATGGATTTCGAGGGTGAGGGAGGGATGGGTGCCGTTTTCCAACAATGGGGGAGGGGTTTTCGGGGGTGGGGGAAGGAAGGGTGAATTTCAGGGGAAGGGGGAGTACTGGGCGGCAGATCTGGGGTGTTTGGGGTGGTTGTTCGATGCAAGGGAGGGGTTTTTGGGGGTGGGGGAAGGGTTTTCGGGGGTGGGGGAAGGGAAGGGGTGGCTGGGCGGCGGTTTTCGGCAGTAGGGGGGTTTCCGGGGGGTGGGCGCGAATTTCTAGCGGGGTGGGGGTGGTGATGGAGCGTTTTCCGGGAATAGGGGGTAGTGGCTGGGTTTGGTAGTTTTTTTTTAAAAATTTTTTTTTGTTTTTATTTATGTTTTCTTTATTTTTTATTTTTTTTGGACCTATCACGTGTTGACACGTGTCTAGGTAACCTGCTACATCAGGTTGGATGACCTGTTGGGTGCAATAGAAATTAATACCTCCTAAAGTTGGGAGTAATAGATAATAAACAAAAGTTGGGATTAATTTTGGCGGATGAGGCAAAGTTCAGATTAATGGGACCAATTTTTCCTTTAAGTTAAGCTATTACATATACTTACATTTTAATTCATTTGTTTCGAGTTCTAAGTATTCTGACATTAGAAATTTCCATGGACAAAATCTCTCTTTCGTTTACCATTCTATATGAAAATGATATTCAACAACATGAAAAATTGGTATGCATTCTTGTTTCTGTTTTTGTTTTTTGTAGTTGTATTGTTATTGCTAATTTGCGCTATTTAATTCATTTTTGTTGATGATTAGTTTTTGGAATTTTGATTTTGGATTATGATTTTGTGCTTGTACTGTGGTGTGTGTTTCTTGTGTGCCTCTAAATAGCGTATTTCAGATGGCTTTAGGGATGTCCTGGATGATGGTTTTTTTAACATAGAGTTGTTAGTGGATGGTAAGGACAAGTCATGGTTTGTTCCTTTAGTGCATGAAGAGTGTGGTAGTGGATGGGGAACATATCTTGATGCTGGGTGGTCTGATTTTGTAGAGGATAATAATGTAGATGCTGGTGATGCTTTGATATTTGCTTATTTAAGGGATAGCTCATTTGATGTTGAAATCCGCAGACCCAGGGGAAGTAAGAGAGTTGAGGAAAATGGATATGGTGGAAGTTCGGTTACTTCAGGTAAAAGTTGTGGGAGGAAACCTGCTATTGAAAGGCTCTCATCTAAAATGATCGAAACTAATGATTGCCTTGCCAAGCTTGCAGCTTCCTATTGTGAACATCATTTCTTATTAACTTTTACCAATGCTTATGTCGATCAAGGAATTATAGTATGATTTTTGTTAACTATCTTCAAGTTTGTTTTGTTTTTTTTTTTATTCTATTCTTCTTTCTCTTGGCATAAATATTTGATTTTGTGTTTTATTTTCAATGACAGAATGTTCCATTCGATTTTGCTAAACGGTATTTCATTGATTTCCCTGAGACTACTGATGTCATTCTTCAGCTTGCCGATACACATTTCAATGTGCAGCAGAAAGTCTTGAAGAAACAGAGAGCTATTAGTAAATGTTCCATTAAAAATGGTGTTAGTCAGTTCATTGATTTCTATAATGTTCAAGTAGATGTAGGTGCTTTGATCAAATATAGAAAAGGAGTCCCTATTGTGTTTCACATTGATTTAGTTTCAATGTAAGCCTATAAAATGACCATCTTAATCAAGGCCTTGTTGTTGTTAGGTTTCCCTTTTTTTAATATATAATAATGGTTATAAATTGTTTTTGGTGGATCTTACTTTTCTTTTTTGTTCCACACATCTGAATAACTACATGATACGTAAATTTATTTCAAGTGGAAAATGATATACTATAATCCGATTCTATATTTTTATAAACTAAAAACATCGGTTACATCTTCAAGTATAATATATACATAGCTGTTGATTTTTCATATAACTATTACTTGATATTGTAGATTGCTACCTATTTACATATATCGCATACTATATAGTTATTACATTAGTCTTAACACCCAAAAGCATTATAGTTCCTAGCCGGTTGCAAAATATTTAAGTGCCTAGTTTAGGCTAATCCCTTAATAAGTGGTGTTATTTAGGAACAAGTAATTTTAGTATACTTGTTCCTAGTTAATGCCACACATTACAAAATATTTATAAAATATATTTTTGTGACTGTTGATACTTGTTGAAGCTATTGTTGACATGATCTTCTATGAGAGTAGTTTCATGATTCTAGGAATCATCTTGATCATCATCTTGCAATATGAGTGTTCGGCGCCTGGTAACCCTTTCCTGCTTGACTTTGCATAACATGATTTCAGATTTCACCTGCTCCTCAGACCCGATAGCCTTGCCTTCCTTCACACCTACAGAAGCTTGATCTGATTCCATTGCACTGTCAATGACTATTTTGGTAGTTGTGTCTTGAGCCGCCATTTCAATCACTTTTTTCGATGGTGTGTGGATATCTAATTCTGCTTCATTTTCAGGCCTCTTCCGTTTCTGGCTGATATCTTCAACAATGTCTTAGTTTTTGGTATTTCTTGTAATCAAATATTCAGCAAAAACACAAGCATCTTCTTCCTCTTGGCTGGAGATTGTAAGATCATCCTCATGTGGCGTTTCTTTTGTGTCACTTGTGCTTGCACGTTTTGCTGACTGGAGTAGTGTCTTCTGAATCACTTCACCCTCTGCATTTTTTTGTGCTAGTGTCTGTTGCTGCTTTCTTGTTTTCATAACCAGAAATAGCATTTGATGCGCTGACTTGTTCATTGATGGCTGCTGTTGGTTCCACTATCCTATGCACACCCTTAAGTCCCCATTGCAAAACCTTTTTCTTTGACAGTGCAGTTGTGGGTCCAACTTTAATCAGGAAATGCTCTTCTGCTAACTTGTAAACTATCTCTTGGAATTTGTCAAGTAGCTCCTGATTACATAGAAATCAAGAATAAAGTAAGATTCACATTTGTAGTATGTACTGAGGCTAGTGTTGTATAATGAAGTGATAATTATTGAAAAACATGTTGTATACCATTGTTTTCATTTCATAGATGTCTTAAATTGACATTCGGAAAAGCTTATCACAAAGTTCATTGAATGCAGTGAGTTCCAATGATCCAGTTCCATCAGAGACATTGAAAGTTATGGTTGTCCTGCTCATTGAAAGCAATAGTGTTAGCATGATTAGATGTATAACAACATTCTTGTGAAAAATTTATTGAATATACTATTTTAATGATTATTATACCTGTGAGAAGCATGTATGTCTTTCCTTGAGCATGCGTTGCAGTTGTAGACAGTTCCAAGAGCGAGGTATGTTCGCTTTCCACAGTGGGAGCATCCTATATATGCTCTTAATCTTTCAAATTCTATATCAATAGTTACAACATTCAACCAAAACACTTCTTGTGGAAGTGTACCTGTTGACTGCATTGTACATATATAAATTAAGGTTGTTATGATGTTAGATGTGAACATGTTCTGAAATAGTGTTTGTTGTGTTTGCTGATACTGTTTACCATTTCAAAGATATGCTGCAAAAATATACCTTCTTGGTTTTTAGGCGACTAATAGTTGTCACAACGTTTTCTGCTGTTGGATTGAAGACTTCCTTGATTCTGTGTTGTTCAATGATCAGCATACTTCGATATCTTTTTGCCCTTTTTTACAAGAATAATAAAAAATTGTAAGAAGTTTATGGTCTTGTAAATTACTGTATGTTCAATATTAAGAGAAACTTCACGGAAAAGACTCGGCATTCAGGCAAGCCGCCCGGCATTTAAGCTATTATTAGTAAATCAAATTAACAAGTGAAATATCAATGTGTGTTTTATACAAATCACAAAAATTGTAATTTGGATTTCTCTTAAAATTCTGAATTCATGATCAAGAAATTATTATGCTAACACTTTCAATATTCAGAAAAGACATTTATTCAAAACTTTACCATTCAGCTAAAGCTTCCGCCTTTTCACCTTGAGGGTCCTTCAGAATGAAAGTTGACATGGTTGATTCAAGTGAAAATCCTGACATTTAAAGAATACCAAAGCTCATGTTATGATTCTGATATTTTAGATATGTTTGTCATTTGAACATTTAAATATGATCTAATTTGTTATATCACCTTGTCGAGTCACAGGTCGTAGAGTTGTGATACCAATTACTTTGAAAGAATCACTGTTTGAGACAATAGATTCTAATTGTTCTCCAGCAAGGTCGTTCTAAGTGCATACTTTCATTGGCTGATTAGTGCTGGAATTAGAAGATTTAAAATATTCACTTTGTGTTAGTATAACATGTATTGAAATGAATACAAAGATATTAGTCCGTCTTTAAAAGCAATTACCTGTGATCTATCACCATAAGATCTCGAATTGATGTCTCTTTGTTAGCTGCTGTCACTATTCTTCTTAGTTCTTCTGATGCATATAGAACTATCGCGAGAATATCTAAAACAGAAAAATAAAAAACTAAATATTTATATTCTGTATTATGCCACTCTAGTATAATTTACATATTTTATTGTTGTATATGTAATTTATATAGTCTGTTTACCATGTTTGTCATCGTCTACATGGATGCTTGGAATAGAAGCAAGTGTTTGATATCTGGGGTAAATTGTTTCTCCTTCAGGATCCAAAGACCGAATGACAGTCTTGCTTCCTAATGACAAATGGAATGGAAGATAATCTTCTCTAGCTCTCCATTGTGCATCCAAGTTCCTTACTACAGCATCAGCAATTTCTTAATTTCCTCTGAAACTAATAACATCCCTGTATGCTTGAATTTGGTCACCAAAAAGTGTCATCTTCATTCTGTTATTCTGTAAAAAGCAAGAAGATGTTCATTTTTTTTAGTGTTTTCATTAACTTGTGCAAAATGAGTGTTGAGTTTGAAAATGTTTGTAGAACAAACTGATATACCTTGTCATCATTGAAAAATATACACTGATATCGTGTATTTTTTTTTATGTCTGTGGACGACCTTTTTCTACAACTCTTACTTTGACCTTTAAATTTTTTGTAGTAGTATCAATTTCATCTAGGAATTTTCGATGTGGCGCCATGAAACCGTTCTTTGTGTAACAATTTTTGAATTACATGATCAAAGTAAATATATTTAAATACTACAAACATGTTTCATATTGCATGCCTTAAATGGAAGAAATCTGAATTTTAATTAATAATCTTTATGTCTGCAAAATGTTAGAAATATAAATATCATTAGTCTTCTGTTTTTTATTGAAAACTATTTAATGTAAATGATTTTTAAATCATTCTACATGCCTTAACTTGATGTTCAAGAAGAAGAAATCAAAGATAATAATGCATGCAATATGTACAGGTTCAAAATACATTTATAATTCTGTAGGTTTTTTAAGTTTTTTTTTAGGATTTTTTATATTTTAAATGTATGAGTATTATTGTATGTCTTTAGTGTATGTTTTGCAAAAATAAATTAACAATTGTTGTGCATGCAAAATGTTAGACATGAAAATATCATCAATCCACTGCTCTTATTGTACAATATTTGATGTATATGATTTATAAATCAGTTTGTATGCCTTGAATTATTGTTTATAAGGCATAAATGTAAGATAACTGTGCATGAACTTGTAGGTATTCAGAATATATTACTTATTATGCAAAATCTAATAAATTTTTGAAGCATGTTGTGATTTAAAAATAAAAGTTTCATACCGCACGCTTAAAACAGATGCTTTGCAAACTTAAATTAGTAATTATCAGCATGCAGAATGTTTATAACAAAGAAAATTAAGAGGCCATATACTGAAAAATAACAACACATGCAGATCTATCTAAATTCATGAAGTAAAATCAGATTTTTTTGTGTAAACATGAAAATTAGATTGATCATACCTATGAAGTAGCCAATGATTGATTGCTGTGTGTTGAACCTAGTAAAGCTTAACCAATTGTTTAGGTATTTGATATTTTTTGATATGTATAGCCTAAGTTTAAATGTAGAGGTTTTTTTTAGAGAATGTAAATGATGTTATACATTGCTTATATAGTGGAAAATTAAGTGGAAAAAGAATGCATGCGCAAGTTGACGTGGGAAACTTCCATCCCCTTTCTAACCTAAAAGAAAATTGCATGCACATAACTATCTCAACATGTAATAGTGTTCTTGTTTCCTCCTTTTTCTTCCTTTTTTTTAAAAAAATTTTCACCTTTTTTTTCCCCTTGATAATGAAAATAAGATTAACATATCTAATTTTCCATTATTTACATTTACATTATAATATGTGGCATTATTCTTACAGAAACTTCCATCCCCTTTCTAATCTAAAAGAAAATTGCAAGCATGCATAGCTATCTCAGCATGTAATAGTGTTCTTGTCTCCCCCTTTTTCTTCCCTTTATTTTTTAATTTTTTAATTTTTCTTCCTTTTTTTTCCTTGATAATGAAAAGAATATTAACATATCTAATTTTCCACTATTTACATTTACATTATAATAATATGTGGACATATCTAATTTTGCACTATTTACATTTACATTATAATATGTGGCATTACTCTTTTGGCTAAATTCCAAGCTATTCCATTACTGCAAAAACATAGAAAAATAAGTAGAAGTTATACACAAATTAAAATAATCTCTCAAATGGTTATAAAAAAATATACACAATCTCCTAACTAATATGTATGAAAAAATGATGATAACTTACCCTTTGAATCTGCTAGATGATTCCTGCCAAACGAAGAATATCATAAGATACTATATTTTTCACCTTTGTTTCATCTTGTTGCTTAGTGTTAGCTTCAGTTATTACACTGACATTAGCTGATTTTCGAGCTCTAGAGAGCGCAACATATAATTGTCCATGTGAAAAACATGATCGTGGTAGAAAAACCACAACTTGACTAAGTGTCTGTCCCTGAGCTTTATTGATTGTCATTGCAAAGCTAAGTTTCAAAGGAAACTGTTTCCTCTGAAATTGAAAAGGATAGCCTGCTGAGTCTGATGGGCGTACATATATTCTCGAAATTAACACATGCTGAACTTTGTTATGTCCAAGAGCAATAACACACTCGATGAGATTACGAAAAAATCGTTTACATATTAGTCTTGTTCCCTTACACAAGCCAGATGATGGCAGAATGTTTCTTAACAGAATAACAGGACTATTTACTTTCAGCTCTAGCACATGTGGACTCATACCACCAGGACAAAGCTTGTTTAGAAATTTAGTAGGATATACGACACAATATTCATCAATCATTTGTCATAGCTTTTATATACTACTGATTCACCTAGGAATTCGCAAATCAAGCTTGAATTAATAGCATCAACATCCTCATTCATCGGTGTTAGTATAGCTCTTGTGATAAAAATATCTGAGCTGAATGGAAGCATATCCATTTCTGGAAATGCTACAGCTATTAGATGTACATCATCAGCTTCTCCATTATAACAAGGCTTAACAATTTCCAGTGGCAGCTCAACAAACGCATCCTCGGTGTTTTGCAATTCACCATTTCCCAGTGCCAACAAAAAGCGGCATATGCAGGATCATCTTTAGCTCTTAAGTTTTCAGTAAGCCTGAACTTCAGTAGCTATGGCCTTAGAGAAAAAGTGACTTAACTCGCAGATACTGCCTCTCGCTGTGTTTTGCGTGGAACAATAGGAAGAACTTGTCTAAAATCCCCACCAAAAACTACTATTTTTCCTCCAAATAATTCACTTGAACTACAAATATATCTGAGTAGTGAGTCGAGGGATTCGATATTCTCCTTTTAGCCATAGAAGCTTCATCCCAAATAATCAACGTTTTTTCCCTTAGAAGTGTAGCTAGACTTCCCTGCTTAGGAACATTACAAGCAAGAGAGCCTAAAGGATCTAAAGGGATTTTAAACCGTGAATGTGCAGTTCTACCTGAAGGAATATTGGCTGCAGCAATACCTGAAGTGGCTGTTGGTAAAACAATCTTATTCATTGATTTGATTTCTGCATATAGAGCATTATATAAAAAAGTTTTCCCTGTTCCACCAGGACCATCTATGAAAAAGGCACCGGGCTTTCCTTTTGTAACATGATCCATAATGACATCAAATGCAACTCGTTGAGCCTGATTTAACTTATCTTTACATTTCAGACATTTTGGTGGTATCGGTGCATTCAATGCATCTTCTATGTCTTTGGTTACATGTATAAAATCACCATCATCTTCTACTAAATCATGTAACCCAAATGCTTTCAACGTACTTCCCATTGACTCAACAAACTGCTCAACTGATCTTATGGTTAGCTGTTTCACTCTTGCAGCATCTGTAGGATGTTTATGTCGGAGAAAATGAATCATAATATTTCAACCACAAAGACAAAGGATTGCTAGGCTGACAGAAAATAAGTAATGTAGCAAACAATTTTCGAATAACATGAGGCATCTGAATGGCACATACTTTAGTTAAGCACAACTCAATTGCATCATCCTCTTCCATTAATCCCAACTTTAGTGCTGCCTGCTGAAAAGTGTGACACACGTAGCCATTGACTGTTCATAGATCTTCAAACGACTTTGGACTCCTGAAATTGTGAAGCAGCAACCGTAAATAGTATCTTTCACCTTCAGAAGGTCCAACAAATACTAACCTTCCAACCTGAATTTTCTTATTCTTTCTTTTATACCACTGCTTATCTGATGAATCCCACCGATAATGTTCTGAAAATTCATTGTATAGCCATCCTGTTCCCAAAGATGATTTACAATTCATTTTGAAGAACTCTTTTAAACAGGTCCTAGTACGCTTATCATCTGAAACAATTGACGTAAGATTTTCATGAGGTCTCATTTGTATCAGCTGAGAGTTAGGCAAGTGAATAGGAAGAGGTAAAACTGAAGGATACATTTCATATATATTAAAACCAAAAAGGCGTCACGCAGCCTCACAGGGTGAAACCCATCGACCTAATTGATACTGTTCAATTTCATCCTGTACAGGAACTCCATCTTTTGTCTAGACAATATTGAATGATATCCTGTCATGTCCTTTATAAACATACTTATACAGATACTTCACTGTTTCAATAGTTGAACAAACTTCAACATTTAAATGACAATTGAAATGTGCTAAAAGATATGGATTATATGGAATCACCCATGAATTATCCATTTCAACACTCCAAACTTTAACAATATCACACGTAGCTCTCCTTTGATACATAGGATATCCATCACGATTACTTTTAGTTTCTTCACAATTTTGCTTTGGATAACCATACATACAATGTCCACGTCGTTCTTTATGTTTCATAGAAGGCTATTCTGGATTAAGATGACCACATGGACCAAGCATTAAATGCTTGATCACAATTTCTCTTAAATATCCATTCTCAGAAGATGGAATTTCAGCACAAACAAACTTATCAAAGTCATCAGGAGTCTTTATTTTGAATTCTGATTTCAAATAATGAGAAAATAAGCATTAGGAAAACCTCTTTTTTGGAATTCAATAACATATATCATTGCAGCTACTTCTCCATATATTTTTTTCTTCCTGATTAAGTGTTTTAAAGTAAGTACCTTTTCTCTAAAAACTCTTGAGACAATATCTGGCCTATTTTTTGCTTCTTCTCCAACATTGTTTAATTTCAAGCTAATTAGGATTGCATGTCATAGTTATAAATAAATCAGGCTTGCCAAATCTCTGAACTAATGACATTGCATTCAGATATCTCTTCTTCAAATCTCGAGGACCACCTATAAATGTCGCAGGAAATATAACTCGTTTTCCAACATTTGCTGCACATTCTTCTCCACAGCCTATGGTATCAAGAAATCCCTGATAAAGATCAGCCCTTATTGTTTGTTGGTTTCTTCGAAAAAAATCTAAGCGTGTATTCTCTACCTTGACATACATATCAACGATATATTGCTGAAAACATCTTCCAGCTTTGAGCAAGTATTTCTCGGACGACACTGAAGTCTATGTGCATAATATTCTCAAGCTGAAATATGTTTATTTGCCTTGGATGAACCTCCATTTGCACCTACAAATCAAAGAAAATAAATAAGTAATAAAATTATATATATGACATATATAAAATCAAATATACTTTAATAAGAATAAACTCATACGCCTAGATTCTTCATCTAACAACCGTTCGTTAGTATGTATACTACAAGAAGAAACTGGATCTGTCTGAGACTGTAACCGTTGTATTCCACCCAAAGACATCTTCTTTAAACCTTGAGTCCACCCATAATCACCATATGGAAATAGCAATGGATATTGTAAAGGATCATAGCAACCATAATAGGTATTAATCATATGAGGAGAATCATTTACACTAGTGACTAATATGTGTGGACTTTCAGACTCACTGGAAGAAGTATTCTCTGGCCAAATAACAGCAACCTCATCCGAAGTTGGAGCATTATAAACACGTTGATCTAGAATTGTAGTCTTATTCAACAGAATCTGTGTTGAATCACTAATTGAAACTCCCCTCAAAGTTCAAAAGAGCCTGGCATACGGATTTAGATTTGTAATCTCCATCAACATAGCCAAAATATTTTCCCTTAATGTAGAAAAACACTTTACACGATTAGCGAATTCATGTTGTCCATCATAAAAGTAAAATTGCATAAATTGTGGCCCTTTTTCACCAGGAACTAAACTGGGTATATTATGATAAATCTTTCCATTTAACTTAAAAACATATATCACATTCTTTGTTTCAGCTTTGTGATCACCGCCCAATGAAGTGAAAGCGAACAAATTATTATACAATCGCACATACTTCCTGAAATGTTTTGCTTCTTCATCTGTAGAAGTTAATAACCACACAAGCAGTGGAGGGTACTCATTAACAGCAATCCTGATTTCTCCATCATCACAACAGAAGTAAAGTGATTCAAAAGCAAATTTTTTAGCCATACACCTATGACAGTAAGTAGGTGTAGGAAGCAGATAAGACTTAGTAGGAATTTTTTTCCAATTAGAGAAACACATCCCCCTGTGAAAAATATGAACAATGTTCATTTCAGGGTTTTTAAAATACAAATATTTACTGTAAAATTGCGATATCAACAAAGTAAAATAAAAAATTACTTATCGCTTGGAATTTACTGATTTCTTTATTCTGAAAACTTGCATCAGATTGTTCCTTTGAACTTTAAGACAGTATTTGAAACACATATTCAGTCAAATTCTAACTATGAAAATTAATATCAATAATATACCATAAAGTTTTTAAAAACCTTTGTTTTTGAACACTGCATTCACCCTCCAAATTTGTACGATGTTTATTCTTGTAATCCTTTGCCGAGGAAGCTGTTTATAATAGTAAAGATCAAATCAATTTCAATAGCCAGAAGCTCCAAACCAGTTGTATATAAAATTTGCAACATCAACAATGAGAACAAAAATTACCTGTCAGTTGAATTGCAGGTAATGCAAAAACCTAAACTAAAACTCTTTCACTAGTTTTTGAAACAAGACCATATATAAAAAATGTGATCAATGAAATTTCATATACGTTTTTTTTAACATTAATACATTTATTATGTAAAAACATGTAGAAGTTTCCAAAAAATGACAGTTTATTTACTTGACACTTCATTTGTGCTCCCTTTTTCTTTTCCAGAATTTTCATTAGATTACTCCTGTAACCTTTAAAATAAAATTACAAAAACACATATTGAGTTTTAGTTTAAGAACATAAATCAATAACAAAAATATAGCAAAACTTAATATACTTTTTTATAACACCAAAGTAGTCAACCTCTAAGTACCTTTGCATTCGATCATTACATCCTCTCTCCAAATCCATAAGGCGGCTATTAGTGTATCTTCTTTTCGATGAAGGTGCTTATTAATAATGAACATCAAATTTATAAGCAGTTATCTCCACATCAATTCAATTGTATATAAATAAATTTGCAACATCAACAATGAGCCACTAAAATTACCTGTCAGTTGAGCTGCAGGTAATGCAAAAACCTGAACTAAAACTCTTTCAACAGTTTTTGAAACAAGACCATCTGTAAAAAAATGTGATCAATGAAATTTCAAATACTTTTTTTTTACATTAATACATTTATTATGTAAAAACATGTAGAAATTCCCTAAAAATGACATTTTAATTACTTGACACTTCAATTGTGCTCCCTTTTTCTTTTCTAGAATTTTCATTAGATTGCTCATGTAACCTTTAAAATAAAATTATAAAAACACATTTTGAGTTTTATTTTAAGAACATAAATCAATAACAAAAACATAGCAAAATTTAATAAACTTTTCTATAACACCAAAGTATTCAACCTCTAAGTATCTTTGCATTCGATCACTACATCCTCTCTCCAAATCCACAAGGCGGTTATTGGTGTATCTTCTTGTCGATAAAGGTGCTTATTAATAA
Source organism: Chenopodium quinoa (assembly GCF_001683475.1). Classification (NCBI taxonomy): domain Eukaryota; kingdom Viridiplantae; phylum Streptophyta; class Magnoliopsida; order Caryophyllales; family Amaranthaceae; genus Chenopodium; species Chenopodium quinoa. Next base: position 7,508,270 of record NW_018742390.1, read on the forward strand.
TGAACACCAAATTTATAAGCAATTATCTCCACATCAATTCAATTGAATATAAAATATGTTTACTACAAATAAGAGTTCTAAAATTACTTGTCACTTGAATTTTTTTCCTTGATTTTTTCTTGGACTCATTACCAGCCTCTACCTTATCACATCCACTTTCTAACCCTCTTTGACGTTTAATTCTGTATTTTTTTTGAATTCGTTGATGCTTGTAATAATCGATCTAGACAATTGGTGATCAACGTTAATCTAGTAAACTATTACCCTCAAATCATTGCACTATAAATGAAACTTTCCTAAATCTAAATTTTGTTAGATACATGAAAAAACTCACCCATATCCTATTGTTCTTTGCAAATTCCACGATATGTTGTCTTTGCAAGCATTGTTGTATCAGTTAACTATTTTTTTACTACATAAAGCTCGTGATCTAAGTAATCTGTATTTTCATAACAAGACATACCATAAGCTTTAAAACTGCATAAATCAAGATAACAACAACAAGTAATTGAAAACAGGAAGATTAGAGCAAAAAACACAAAAAATTCATTGTCATTAATTATATATAATCTATTACAACCATCACATAGCCAAGTTCTTTAATACAAACTCCTATCTAACTGTTTACTTTAAAGAGTCCAATGCACAAGCATCACAAAAAACTATCATGTGCAACATACAAGAAGCTAATTAAACAACTTCAACTTCTTGCTCCAAAAAAAACTATCCTAGTTGAAGCATTCAACAACAAAAGACCAAACAGTGAGCAGTTGACACTCCTTTAACTCCAAGCTAAACCTAAAACATCTAATCCCTTAAAAGCCTCACACGCTTAAAACGTCCAATGTAAATATTCTGACTCTACCCCCTTTGGGATTTATTCAATGCTAGAATAAAAAATAGCAAATGATTATGCAACTTGAGACTTAAGTTCAATCTTATTGAAATCTATAACAGGTGGATTAGGCATTGGAGCTTGGAAATCCTCTCCAACGGGAACCACGCAATCCTGCTCTACAAGACTAGAAGTAGGTTCCAGGTGTTCTTTAACGCCCAACACACGTTCCTTTGCACTTAAATAACTTTCCCTCTCCAGAACACATAACACAGCATCAAAACTACATGTCGTTGCCCTATAATTAGCATCCACTATTTCAAGATTACACACATTAATGAGATAATCAACATCTTTTCTAGCTAGGTCTTGCTTAGCTGCAACCTGACTCAAACAAAAATCACTGAACAAACACCTAAATCCTGAATTGTTCCTATGGTGAATGATGGTAAACCAAGAAACATATTGATTTGGGAATTGTTCAATAATTTCAATTGGAGTGCATTTTAATCACATCAACACATCTAAAAATAGACCTCAACACCTCAAGGAAATCTACAACAACTATTCTTTGATTATGACCAATTTCAGTAGAAATATCTCCATGAAAATAAACCTTTGATTTTCCTTTTTCAATTGCCTCCAATTCCTCTTTCTTGTAACCATACAATCGTCCACAACGTTCATACATTTGTTTATGTAAAGCAGTTACATCTTCAACAACTATGTCATAACTTTTTACAAGATCATACACATCCTTTTTAGCTGCATTTTCACACGATTCATCTACGTTATCAGTATCTCCACCAAGATAAACAGTAGGAACAACACTATTTTCGCTCCTTATAGCCACACAAGCAATGCTTTTTCGGAGATTGAGATATTGGTATTCTAGATCAGGGAAATCCAAACATCTGGTAATTTGCTTCAATAAAGGACGAAATGATATCACTACTTGTGTGAGCGGAGCATCCATAACCTATAACTCACGTACAATCAACCAGTTCAGACTAAATTCATCCTAGTTTAAATGTAACTACAGACACCAGAGATTAATCACTTGACACCCAAACCATATAAACCAGCTACCAACTGGCCAATAAGCATTGTTAACCGAAACTTTATAATACATAATGCTAACCTCAATTAAACCCACAAACTTCACATAAATTGCAAGCAACAATTTAGAATTTGTAAACCATCTCAAGCCCTTATCAATATAAACCAATCAAAATAACGAATCTAAAACTCGTATCACTCTCACTTGTGCTACCCTCAAAACATGAATCTTATACTCAAAACACTATCACACTACAATTTTTTAAAAATAAAACAAAAGCTTTCAACCACATATACGCATGACAACTTTAAAAGCTAAAAAAAATTACATCTCAACATCATACATGCATGACAACTATAAAAGCTCAATAAAGACTACACCTACAAATTTACTTGCATGCAAAAAAAATAATTAAATACTTAGTATCCAAAATCTTTTTACTCGAAAATATGCTTATATAAAATAAAACCATCTAAAAACGTCAAAATCAAACAAACAAACAATATATGTAAGTATGTAGAATCACTCACTAAAATTGAACAAAACTAAAATTGATGAATTAAAACCATAACATGTCCAAGTAAACCCACAAACTTAAATTGTAAAAATAACTACAAAATAAAACCATCTTAAGACATCAAAATCAAATAAACAATCAATACATGCAAATAGACTCACACTCTAAAATTAAACAAATAAAATAATTAGCAAACATTAAACCCATAAATATGCTTGCATGCAAAAAATAGTTGACTCATACACTAAAATCAAACAACATAATTCGTAAATTACACACTTCATATCTCAAATGAAACAAAACCATAACATGTCCAAGTAAACCACAAACTAAAATTGTAAAAATAATTATAAATTAAAACAATCTAAAAACATCAAAGTCAAACAAACAAACAATATATGCAAGTAGACTCACACACTAAAATTAAACAAACAACATAACTAATAAAAAATACACCCATAAATATGCTTGCATACAAAAACACACATAGTATCTCAAGAACTAAATTAAAACCATATCAAAAATTCAAAATCAAACAAAAAAATAACATGTCCAAGTAAACCCACAAACTAAATTTGAAAAAAACAACATAATTACAAAAAATTTCACCCAAAAATTTTGCACACAAACAAATACCATAATATATAAAAATTTCATCCATAAATATGCTTGCATGCAAAATCAAATTTTGTATATCAAGAAATAAAATAAAACAATATAAAAATTTCAAAATCAAACAAACAAATAACATGTACAAGTAATCCCACAAACTAAATTCGAAAAAGTATCATAATTAGAAGAAATTACACCCATTAATTTTGCATTAATCAAGTTCATAAACTACTAAATGCTTGAAAATTACCTAAAAATTTTCCAACAGAAATCGTGAATTGGAAGTGCTTCAATCACTTAAAATTTTGCATATAATAAAAAATTAGAAAATGAAGTTCTTTTATCGCCTTTTTCTTTTTAATTTTTTTTTTAAAAATACCTAACCCACCCAAAAAACACATGCCACAAGCCAAAAGCTATTTCTTTCATAATGTATAACACAATGCAATACATGTCCACTTCACCACTTTATTAATCACATAAACCACAATTATATGTAGAGCTGTCAAAAGCTAACCCGACCTATTACCCGACTCATCAGAATCCGAAAAAAATGGTGACCCGAACCCGACCAGAAACCAGCCCTAGACCCGAGTATTTGAGACTCGAACCCGAACATTAACCGACCTAGAGACGACCCGACCTGAATGTAACCCGTAAATTATTGACCTGAACCAAACCTGACCTGAACCGAAATTGACCCAAACCCGTTTTAACCCGTCAAAACCCGAACTCAACCCGACCTGTTCCTAACTCAACCTGAATTTAACCCGACTCGAATTTTAACCCGACCTATTACAAACCCGACCCGAATCAACCCGACTTGTTATTGACCTAACCCAAATTCAAGCCGACTTGTTACTGAATCAATATGTATAGGTCATTGTCTCATGTTAATATTGGAACGGAAATTGAATCCTAACTCTATTCCTTCAATATTTCACTTTGAATTTTAAGAGGTTAGTTTCACAACATGTTTTTAGGGACGAATTTCAGGGACAAAACATGTTTTCCGCAAATTATTGACTTAAACCGAACCCGACTCAAACCCGAGAATGACTCGACTTGGAAATGACCCAACTTGATTATAACCCGCAAATTATTGACTTGAACCGAACCCGAATTGAACCCGAGAATGACCCAACCTGATTATAACCCATAAATAATTGACTTGAACCGAACCCGACTCGAACCTGAGAACGACCCTAACTCATTTAAACCCGTAAAGACCCGAATTTAACCCAACCTATTTTTCACTCGACCCGAATGTAACCCAACCTTTTACTAAGCCAACCTAGACCCAACCCAAACCCGATAAGATGTATGACCCGACGTGACCCAACTCAAGCATGACCCAACCCGAAACCGACACACATATGTTACGACATTAACCCGTATTGACCCGACCCGAGATGACCCGACTCACACTAACCCGACTCAAACCCGACCCGTTTACCCGAATTGACAACTCTAATTATATGAATGAAAATGAAGGAAGTCAACAAAAGTCTACAAAAGTAAACAACTCTTGATGAATTTCCGGAAAATAACACCATATCTAAATTTCAAAATCAAACAAACAAATAACATGTCCAAGAAAACCAACAAACTAAAATTGAAAAAATAACATAATTAGAAAAAATTACACCCATAAATTTTGCACACACACTAAATACAAACAAATAACATAATATATACAAATGTCACTCATAAATATGCTTGCATGCAAGATCAAACTTAGTATATCAAGAACTGAATTAAAACCATAACAAAAATTTAAAATCAAACAACAAATAACATGTCCAAGTAAGCCCACAAACTAAATTCGAAAAAAATAACACAATTTTTTAAAAAATACACCTATAAATTTTGCATCAACCAACTTCATAAAATATTGAATGCTTGAAAATTTCCTGAAAATTTTCCAAAAGAAATTGTGGATCAGAAATGCTTCAATCACTTGAAATTTTGCATGCAACAAAAATTTAGATTAGTAAATATTACACCCATATATTTACACACACACTAAATATGAACAAATAACATAATATATAAAAGTTTCACTCATAAATATGCTTTCATGCAAAATCAAACTTAGTATATCAAGAATTGAATTAAAACCATAACAAAATTTGAAAATCAAACAAACAAATAACATATCCAAGTAAGCCCACAAACTAAATTCGAAAAAATAACATAATTAGATAAATATGCTTGCATGCAAAATCAAACTTAGTATATCAAGAATTAAATTAAAATCATAACAAAATTTAAAAATCAAAAAAATAAATAACATGTCCAAGTAAGACCACAATTAAATTTCTTCAATAACATCAAATTAGAAATTGGTTTAATCAATTTGGGGCTTTTTTCACACAAAATCAAATCTGAATATATGTATATATGAAAGAGAGAGTTTACGTCTTTGGATTATCGCCTTAGGCTAAAATCTAATTTTTGCATTAAGATGAGCATTTATACTCCTCTCTATAACCCTCTCCCTCCTTGACTTTCCCATTTTATCTTTAATGATTCCCACTTCAACTTAAATTGGTCTTTTGATATTATTTAAAATTCTTTTGACTTTAAAACTCCTTTATAAATTAATGCCCCAAAATTTATAAATATAAAAATAGAATATTTTCAAAACTGTATAAATAATTAATTTAAATACTCCTTTTTAAATATTAAAATAACGTAAATAATTTATTTTAAATTATTTAAATATGTTGTAAAATAATACTTTAATTTATAAAACGTATAAAAATACAGGATATTACACTGCTGTTATAGGCAGCTGATGCATAGGTCGTGCATGTGGTGTGAGTGGCCTGGGAAAGGGGAAAAATATATATAATGTATATATTAACAACCTACAATTAGTTTCTCAAAAAATAAATAACAACGTAAATACAAATTTTGTACTACCTCCGTTTATTATTATGTGAAACTTTGATTTTACTATTATTTCTGCTATACATTATGTGCAACTTAATATATTCTTTCTATTTTTAGTAAACAAAAACCATGGAAATTACATATTTACCCTTACTTAAAAATAAGAATTTGTTAATTTTCCCCTTATTTTATTTTAAATACATTAACCTACAACTAATCAAATTACCCTAATCTAATTACTCCCTCCATTTATTTTCCCATTTCCCCCCAACTACTCTCATTTACTTAATTTCCCAACCACCCAAAATTAATTGCGATGGTTGGGTTTGTTATTTCTTCTGGAAAATTTCCAGATGAACCCTATTTCTTCGTTTTCCTCTTTCTTTCTCTTCTCCATACCTAGTTTTCTCCATTCCCTCTCTCCAGATTTGAGTTTCAAACATCAGATCATTCACAAATCATGTCCCCAATCATCATGGTTAACCTAGAACCACTCCACGACGCTTTCACTGCCACTGACGACGTTGGTGAGGGTAATTTGATCCTCTCCCTCACTCTATCGATTGAGACCTATTCTCCTTTTCCTCACCAATTCTACGAGTCAGGTGAGGCTGGTCCATACTATTCTTCAACCACCTACAAGACTTTGGGTCAGGTTCTTCAAAGTATGGAGGAGGAGGAACTCCTGACTAGGGCTGAAGGTCAGGGGGAGTACCATGGTAGGAAATCCCTACATTTTATTGACGTTGTTGTAGCTTTGGTCCCTGAAGTTGGTGAGGGGAACTTTGTACCTACCAAGAAGCCCAGATCTAAGAGGGCTAGGCCACCGGCCAAGATTTGACCTAAAAGGAAGGCAACTATGGTGGCTCTTTGACGGATAAGGGGGTTTCTAGATTAGGAGTTTATTGTGGTTTCCTCTGACAGCGAGCCTGAGAAGGAGGGTTCATCACCTCCTCCAAACAAGGCTGGTTTTGGTCTCCCTCCACTTGACATTGATGACATTTAGGGCTCTAGTTTGAAGCATTATGTGAGTAGGATGAACCCTAAGGTTCAACCCTCCGAGTGACTGCTTGCCCAACGAACCCTAAACTTAATTTTTTTAATTTTATATTTGAGTCCTTTTCCATTGATTTAGTAGCTTTGGTTTGATCCTTTGGATTATTTTGCATTGTTGGTTAATTTTTATTGTTTTAGCTTGTTGGATATGTTGGTTAGATCTGTTGCCTTGTTGGTTGTGTAGTTGGTTTGAGGTCTGATCTGTTAGGTTCAAAGTTTATGTTGCCTTGTTGGTTTATGATGGCTTGTTGGTTTATGTTGGTTTCTTGGTTTATGATCCCCTGTTACCTTTATATTTTATGTTGGGTTCTTTGTTTATGCTTCCTTGTTGCCTTGTTGGTTTATTTTTGCTTAATGTATGCTATAATTACTATGAGTCCCAAGCTTTGAATGTGTACCATGATTGTTGCTTACTGGTAGATCTATCTTGATTGTGGGTTGCTGTAATTCATTGCTGGTTAGTGTTGGTATACATTGTTGTATCTTACTAATATCCGTATCTTGCTGTGGGTGATTAATTTTGGCATCTATGATTTTCTAATGTTGAATATTGCTGACCCTTTAAGCTTTTTGTTTTTTGTTTAATGGTTGGTGATGCTTTTGGGGGTTTGATTGATGACTGACGAGACTATTATGTGCTTTGTCTTGTTGACATTGGTTGTTGGTTGTCCTAGTATTTACAATGATCATTGAAGTAGAGAACAATGTCAGTCCCTTTACAATGTTTGGATTTGTTCATGTAAGAGTCCTTATGTTTTAGATATTAACACCCCCATATACTGAGTCCCCCAATTTTTTGGTTTTAAATTGAAGGGGTGTTACCTAATCCAAATGATGAAGGGACTTCATTGAATTACACTTCAAACAAGTGTTTTTCTCCAACAATCCCATTAAAGGGGTTATTTTTTAGGTAACCTTGTGTTGAGGTGTTGTATTCAACAATCATGCACTCTTCTGATGGATTCATCTTCCATAAATTTTTCAATAATTTTGATTCCATTCCATTCAAAATGTGGCTACAAGAACAACCTAACTTGTTAAGAAAAAGTTACATATAACTGCCTTAAATGTATGAATCATCCTAATACACAAAATACACCTAACCACCTATTCAATTAGACTGAAATATAAAAAAAACACTTGACAAGTAAGTGGTTATGTGTGGCAATCAATGTACAGTTGTTCTTATGATTTACCTTGCATTTTTCCTTAGTCTACATCTACCTCCATGTCTTCTTCTGCATCATGTTTTCCTTGAGTTGTTGGCCTTAACATAGTGTTTAGGTAATCAACAGCCTCCAACACAACTTGCTTTTGTACATCTACTTGATCTGGCAGATCAAATAACAAGATTTTCCAGTTTCTTTTTGTTCATTTGTGGAATTTTATACTTATTCCCTCCTTATTCCCTCAGAATATTTATCATGTATCTTTGCAATGTAACCCAAATGTACTTGTTCACTTCTGGCTTGAATGTGTCATAAGACTCTATGACTTTGGCAACTAGCTCATCTGGGTTTTCAGGGAAAGAATCATATTGCAAGGCTTGAATTGACCTAAACAAACCTAAATCAGGTGACTGTATGTTGTGGTGGTTGGAATACAAACTAAATGTTGAACCCATTTGCTGTTGATGTTGCAATGGACTCCATCTCTTGGTATTTGATGGGGTCTTGCTTTGTCCCATTGGATAACCACATTTTTTTACAGACTTTCTAGCCACTTGGATACAATAGCTGGTATGACCTTGTTGAGTATCATCTCTCTAATGACATCTTTATTTACATTTTGGAGTTCCTTTGTTCCAATGTGTCTGCTGCTTTATTCTTACTTGATATCTTAGCTCTCTCTTTGACTATGAATGGGAATATTCCATACTTTCCATCATGTAGTAATTCCCCATTTGTGCCATACAATGGCTTTCCAATGATTACCATGAACTACATTTCCTTTAGCTTGAATCTTCTAGACTATCGTGCCATGTATGGGTCTTTTTCACTAGGCAGGAGATAAAATCTCCTCTTATTAGGGTTGAGGTAAAAGCATTTCTCATCTATGTGTATGACATGGTCCTCACTTTGTTTTACTAGGTTTATATGGAACAGAACCCATTTCATTCTTGCAACTTTGTGATCTGAGGTCAATGTTAGCTTGTTACTTGTTGTGTATGTCCTAATCCTTCCCTTTTTCTTCAAATTATGAAGTGCCACATGTGAAATCTTCAATGCAGCAGTATAACTTCTCTCTGTCTGCTTTAGATGTAGGGGGACTGACTGTAGGAATTCATTTGTAAATTTCCTTGGCTTTGGACAAATTCTGCCTATCTTCTTAGTCTTGACATTAATTAAATTCCTTTGGGCCATTTGGTTTTTTTTTTTTTTTTTTTTTTTTTTTTTTTTTTTTTTTTTTTGTTTAGTGAATATTCTAGTGATTGTTGATTTGTGAACCTTGAATTGAAGTGATAATCGTTTCTTGTGACCCTTTGGTAAATTCCCCTCTTGCAATTTAACTAACATTGAATCAACAATCTCCTTTTTTTGTTGCATGGTTAGCTGTTTTCTATTTGTGAATTCACTGGCTTGTTCAGTTGTTGCATGTCTGTCTTCATTGTCTTCTTGTTGTTGTGTACCACCAGTTCTAGTTTCTTTCTCTTCTTCTTCTTGTCTGTTTCATTATTAGATTCATATTGATCTATGTCTGCATCTTGCCTTTCTTCTTCTTCTTCTTCTTCTTCTTCTTCTTCTTCAACAAAGTAAAGCTCTGTTATTTCTTCCTTTGTCAAAATTTGATCAACATAAAAAACAGAGATTAATCAAAATATGCCATGCCTTGTCAATTTTTTTTTCTTCGGAATACTGTTCAGCAGATTTAAAGCTGGCTGATGAAGTTTTTTTTTAGGAGATGAAGTTGCCCTAAGCTAATTTGTAGATAGTGATAGGCTAAAGTCGTATCACCTAATCAAAAGTATTACATAAGTCCTCTAACTAATGTAGATAGGGAAGTAGGGTCGAATCCACTGGGAAACAAGTCTTTCTATTCCTAATTAATTAATATACTCTAAACTATTAAGTAACCAAAATTGTTGTTATTTAAAGGGAACTAACTACGAAGATTAAGAGTAGGGAGAATCAATGAAAAGAAGGCCTAGGGCATAGGTTCACCAATAATTAATACTCCGGGGTAAAACATAACAATCAATCATCAATGCATCAATTAATCAGAATATAAAGGGCTTTTGCTATATATATTACAATCACATAATTAATGTACCAGTATTAAATCTTATCTCTCGAATCTCGACTTAACATCAATTCTCATCTCTCAAATCTCGAGTTAATATTTATAAACTCATACATATTAAACCTGCACAAGTTTTATTGCATAGCATTAAATCAATCAATAGGAAATTAATCAAGCATTGACAATCAACAATAATAAATCACCCCTTCATATTATTTATGAATCCCCAAAACCCTAGAAAGAAAACTACTCACACAAATTTAAATCTAAACTAAACAAAACAATTAAAGGAGACATAAACCAAAAGTGTATGTAGAGAAAACAAGAGAAATAGTTCTAAGAGTTTAATTAAAAGGAGAGAGAGAAAAGTTAGAGAGAGAAAGGGAAAAGAAAACTAAACTAAAAACTTAGGGTTCGTTTGACAATCACGTAAACACACTGATTCATATTTACATATTTATATTTTTTTATTTTTTTAATATAAGATCATGCATATGTTGGTACGTCCCTAATTTTGTTATCATATGATATAATGTTAATCAATAAGTATTACAAGTCTCTTTGGTTGATTAATAAACTCTTACATTTAGTTATGTAAGACCTTTATTTGAGTTTCCCCAACTTAGTTTTATGTCATTTTTCCTGAGAGTAATAGCATTCATATTTCCATTGTATTTGACTTCATATATTAAGAGAATGTTAGACTTTATAATTTGATTAACACTAGTTATGAGTGCATTAGTAATTTCTGCTATATTTTATATTATTGTGGTTGCTATTGATTTTATTATCATGACTTTGTTTTAGTGTTGCAACATTTTTATTTTGATCCATGCATTATTCTTGATTAGTGTTTGGCTAGTTTGCTTGATTAAGTATATATGATTATCATACATATTAATATATGATCTTAATATTAGCAAGCCTTTATATAATGTATCATTTGGTTATAATAGTATTGCTTAATTTTATTTTGTCAATACATGTTAATGCCTTTTATTATCAACCATTATAATTTGATATGAATATGTTTGATATTTTATGAGATCTAATTTTGAACTATATTTGTATAGTGAAAAATGTCGAATCTTGTCAAGCTTGGATTTGTGGCCCTTGATATTACTGGAAAGAATTATTTATCATGGGTGTTAGATGCTGAAATACACCTAGATGCTAAAGGGGTTGGTGAAATAATCGAAGAGTCTAATGAGGCAACACCTCACGATAAGGCTAAGGCCATGATATTCCCTTGCCATCAACTCCATGAAGGACTTAAAAATGAATATTTAACTGTGAATGGCCCACAAATCCTTTGGAGTAATCTAAAGGAAAGGTATGACCACCAAAAAACAGTAATACTACCTAGAGCTCGTTATGATTGGTTGAATTTGATATTGCAAGATTTTAAATATGTTAGTGAATATAACTCAGCTATGTTTAAAATAACTTATCAATTGAAATTATGTGGAGAAAATATTACTGATGCAAAAATGCTTGAAAAGACATATTCCACTTTCCATGCTAATAATATTGTCCTGCAGACACAATATAGAGAAAAAGGCTTTCAAAAATATTCTGAATTAATATCTTGTCTTCTTGTGGCTGAGGAAAATAACGAGATGTTAATGAAAAATCATGAATCACATCCTACTGGCATGGCTCTACTGCATTCCCTAAAGCGAATGTGACAACCCATAATGGGAAAAAAAACAGAGACCATTCCAGTAGTAGTGGTCGAGTAGAGGTCGTGGTTGTGGCCAATGGTGTGATCGCGGTCGTGGGCGTGGTTTTAGTGGATATGGTAGAGGTCGTGGATGTCATTTCACAAACTCACATTCTCACCAAAAGTGGGAATGTAGAGATGATAAAGAGAAAAGTGAGACCAATATATGTTACCATTGTAGAGGAAAAGGCCATTGGTCTCGGGTTTGTAGAACTCCAAAGCATCTTGTTGAACTTTACCAAGAATCATTGAAGAAAGGAAAGAAAGTTGAGGCAACCTTGTTCTTGAAGATGGTGAAGGTGATTTTGATTTTGGCAATGCAAATCAATTCGATGTTGCTGATTTCCTTACTTCCTCGGAAGAGAATAATTTTTATTTAGGCAGTACAACTCATTTAGAAGTTGATGATTTCTTCACTGCCCCAGAAGGGAATAATTAAAATTATATTGTTTTGTGTCAGTTTTAAGTATTAGACTTATGTTTGTTTATTCTAGTGATTTACTTAAGTTAATTTCTATGGTTGTAATAAGGACTTTTGCTTCATAAATTTATGAACTATTTGAGTGTTTTTATTGATTTATTTATTTATCATCTTTATTTTTATGCTTAATAATTTGACTTGTATTTTATTTCATGAAGAACATGGATATTACTCAAGTTCATTTTGCTATAAACGGTGAAGAATTATGTCTTACTGACAGTGCAACTACTCATCAATACTTTAAAATAAAAAAATATTTCTCTCATTTGATGATGAAAAGGATTAATGTCAGTACCATATCGGATAGTCTAAATATCATTGAGGGCTCCGGAAGAGCCACTATAAAATTATCTTGGGAAACTGAAATTAAAATAATTTATGCTTTATACTCCCCATTGTCTCAAAGAAATTTATTAAGTTTTAAGGATATTCGCAACAATGGTTATCATATTGAGACAATCAATGAAGAAAACAACAAATTCCTTCAAATCACGAATATAACTCAAGGCACAAATCATGTTTTGGAGAAACTCCCTACATTCTCCAGTGGTTTGTACTACACAAAAATCAATACTATTGAAACTCATGCTATAGTAAACCAGAATTTTACTAATATTTTGTTGTTTGGCATGACCGGTTAGGCCATCCCGGTTCAATAATGATGCAAAAAATAATTACGAATTCATGTGGGCATTCTTTGAAGAGTCAGCAGATTCTTCATAATAATTTTTCATGTGCTGCTTGCTCAGAAGGCAAGTTGATAATTCGACCATCACCAGCTGAAATTAATTTTAAATCAATTAGTTTTCTGGAACGTATACAAGGAGATATTTGTGGGCCCATACATCCCCCATTTGGACCATTTAGATATTTGATGGTTTTAATTGATGCATCAACTAGATGGTCACATGTGTCCTTCTTATCAACTCGTAACCTGACGTTTGTGAGATTACTTGCCCAATTGATTATGTTACGGGCACATTTTCCAAATACTCCCATTAAGACTATTCAGCTTGATAATGCTGGTGAATTTACATCTCAAGCTTTCATTGATTATTGCATGTCCATTGGAATAAATGTTGAACATCCTATAGCACATGTTCATACACAAAACGGTTTGGCAGAGTCATTAATTAAATGTATTCAGTTAATTGCTAGACCATTGCTTAGGAAATCCAATCTCCCAATTTATGCTTGGGGACATGCTATATTACATGCAACAGATCTAATTCGCATTAGCCAACAAGTTATCACAAGTTCCCCCCATTACAATTGGTTTATGGTCAGGAACCAAATATTTTCCATTTAAGAATTTTTGGATGTGCAGTTTATGTTCCAATAGCTCCACCACAACGCTCTAAGATGGGTCCTCAAAGGAGATTGGGAATATATGTTGGGTTTGAATCCCCGTCAATAATTAAATATCTTGAGCCTACAACAAGGGATTTATTTACGGCTCGTTTTGCATATTCTCATTTTAACGAGTCACTTTTCCCAACCTTAGGGGGAGAAAAGAGAGCTGGAAAAAGAAATTAAATGGAATGAATTATCATTATCTTATCTTGATCCTTGAACTAAACAATGTGAACTGAAAGTTCAAAATATAATTCATTTACAAAGTTTAGCGAATCAATTGCCAGACTCGTTTGCTGACCCAAAAAGAGTGACCAAGTCACATATTCCAGCTGTAAATGCTCCATTTAAAATAGATATCCCATAAGGACAAAATAAATTTGGTAATGAGTCTAAACCATGTCAGAAACGTGGAAGACCAATAGGTTCCAAAGATAAGAATCCTCGGAAAAGAAAAGGAGCATTGATTGATGATGGTCAAATTGAAGAAACAATTTTCGAATGATCTCCGGAAGATAATTTAGACATGATACAAGAAGAAATTCAGGTACCTGATACTGAAGAAATTTTAACAAATTATATCATGTCTGGAATTACATGGAACCGAAATCAGATCGACGTCAATGATGTTTTTGCATGTAATTTAGCATTACATGTTATGGATAATAATGAGGATCATGAACCAAAATCCATTTAAGAATGTAGATAGAGAAATGATTGGCCAAAATGGAAAGAAGTAATTGAAGCAGAATTAAAAACTCTTAGAAAAAGAGAAGTATTCGGACCTATAGTCCATTCACATGAAGGTGTGAAGCCAGTGGGATATACATGGGTTTTTGTGCGAAAGAGAAATAAAAAGGGTGAAGTTGTAAGATATAAGGCATGATTAGTTGCATAAGGATTCTCAAAAAGACCTGGTATTGATTATGAGGAGACATACTCTCATGTGGTGGATGCACTACTTTGATTTCTGATTAGTTTGGAAATAAGAGAAGGACTTGACTTACGTTTGATGGATGTAGTCACAGCTTATTTATATGTCCCACTGGATAATGACATTAAAATGAAGCTCCCAGAAGGATTCAAGCTTCCAAAAGCAGCAAAATCTAGTTCTCGAGAACATTTTTGTATTAAATTGAACAAATCTCTTTATGGATTAAAACAATCTGGGCGTATATGGTATAACCGTCTAAGTGATTATTTGTTAAAACAAGGTTATAAGAATGATCCTATCAGCCCATGTATTTTTATAAAGAAATTTGGATCATGATTTGTTATAATTGCAGTGTATGTTGATGATTTGAATACCATTTGAACTCCTGAAGAGAATTCGGTGACTGTCGATTGTTTAAAGAAAGAGTTTGAAATGAAAGATCTTGAAAAGACAAAATTTTGCTTGGGGTTATAAATAGAGCACCTAGAGAATGGAACCCTTGTGCATCAATCAACATACATAGGAAAAGTTATTAAAAGATTTTCTATGGATACAACACATCCATTGAGCAACCCTATGGTTGTAAGATCACTTGATGTAGAGAAAGACCCGTTCCGACCTCGGGAAAATGATGAAGAAATTCTTGGTCCTGAAGTACCATATCTTAGTGCAATTGGATCACTAATGTACCTTGCAATTCATACACGACCTGACATATTATTTTCAGTTAATTTATTAGCAAGGTTTAGTTCATGTCCAACCCAAAGGCATTGGAATGGCATTAAACATTTACTTTGTTATCTTCAAGGTACAAAGGATATGGGTTTATAATTCCCAAAGTTGTCCAAAGAAAATTTAATTGGTTTTGCAGATGCAGGTTATTTATCTGATCCTTATAATGGTCTATCACAAACTGGATATGTTCACATATGGTGGTGCTTACATTTCTTGGCGTTCCATGAAACAAACCGTTGCATCTACTTCTTCCAATTATTATGAGATTTTAGCAAATCACGAGGCTAGTCGTGAATGTGTATGGTTAAGGTCGGTAATTCAACATATAAAAGAAGTTTGTGGTTTATCGTCTGGGAAAGAGGCACCGACAACTCTATATGAGGATAATGCAGCTTGTATTGCTCAACTTAAGGAAGGATACATCAGAGGTAACAAAACAAAGCACATCTTACCCAAATTTTTCTTCACTCATGATCTTCAGAAGAATGGAGATATAAATGTATTGCAGATTTGTTCAAGTGAGAATTTAGCAGATTTATTCACTAAGGCTTTTTCGACCGCAAAATTTAAAAAATTAGTTTATCGTATTGGATTGCGTCGTCTCAAAGATCTTCGGTGATATAATAATGAGGGGGATTAATTGCGCGCTCCACTCTTTTTCCCTTATCCATGGTTTTTTCCCACAGGGTTTTTCCTAGAAAGGTTTTTAATGAGGCAACATATATGCGTATTAAATCTATTTTAGATAATGTTCATCCAAGGGGGATTGTTACAAAGTATGTTTATTGCGGATGGTCATTATAGCTTGTAATGACTATCATAAGAATCTTTGTAACATCCTTTGTAACTCCCATATTGTCATTAGTTCACATTGTAACCCTTTCATGAATGGACTCTTCACTTTCCATATAGGTTACATTGTTCACATCATGTATATATATATATATGTATATATATATATATATATATATATATATATGGTCATGAAATGGATGAATAGACAACACAATTTCCTATCTACATCTCCCTCTTATATTCTCCCTTTTCCCTTATTTTATAATATTAATGTATTAAAACACTATGTTTTAATGTGTACATAGAGAAAAACACTGTGCATAGAGTGTGGAATTGAGTCTTGAGTTTTGAGTTTCCAAGACTATCTTGAAGACTTCACTTCAGATTTTGTAACACTTAGTTTCTTTTAAAAAAAATTTAAAAACTTGTTTTAAGACCAAAAAATTAAAAATAAATGATGTCACCCTGTGTCTTAGGCCCTGTTCAATTCATCTCAAATTCAGTTCAGTAAATATAATTTTAGTTTAGCAAAAATAATTTCAGTTCTAACTTAACAGTAAAAATCAGGTGGAGTGAAACGGGTCTTAAGCAAATATTGTTGCTACTTAACATACAATTATTTAATCCTTTTTTTTTTATTTACATCACTTTTCTTTTTGGGGTGTTTTTTTTAAATGCACCACTTTTATGTTTTGTAACTTTATACTATGTTTTATCATTTCTCTTTCTTACTTTAAACCTCACTCAACTTATTTTATCATTTCTCTCTCTTCTATGGTGTAGACACTCATTTGTGTCTCCCTAAAACCAAACCCGGTGATGAATACTTTTCACTTCAAATCATAATCGAATAAAATGAAAGTGTGGGAAGTCTAGTGTTGCGGTTAGTTTTAAAATCTCTTCTTTCTCTCTGTTTTCAAAAACCTATTTTATGAAAATATCCAATCCAGTTTAGATTGGTCCATGGCAAGGGTCCAAAAATAGTGTAGTTGGATTGGGCTTGAAAAAAGCTTTCCAACGATATATTATAAGCCCAATTCTGATGAATAATGAGGAAGTTATGACCATATTACTAAATTGGGCCCGGTTTAATCTTTATCTGCGGCCTAATGATCTAGAGGAGGGCATATTATGATTTATCATTCCTAATGCAATTAGGATTGATTATAGTCTTCTAGAATCTTCTAGAAAGTTCTTTTGATTCATAATGTGATTAGCATTGATAATTGAGTTTTATAAGTTTTATTTAGAATAAAAGAAGTATTTTAAATGAAATTACAGTTTTACTCCTCGTACGCTTTATTTTATCAAAAATATGAAAACGTGTGAAAAAACTGTCTGCAGCGCCGCACCACAGGTTATCGACTGGCGACAGGCCTGTCGTGCGGCGACAGAGGTTTGTGCGGCGCCAGCGTCGTGTTTTATTCTTCTTGAAACTCTGATTCTTTTTAATCATGTTCCGGCTTATTTTCGTTATAAATAGGCTCCTTAAACCTCCGCATTTAATTACCAACTCTCATCAAAAAATTCTTGATACTCTCTCTCTCTCTTTCTAAACCAACTTTTCACAAACAAAATTTCGCATTCACAAGATCTGGACACACCTAGCCACGTTCGAAGTTGCGTTCGCCCTAGGCGTGAAAGGTTTGAGTAAAAATAGTGAAAGCAGTCCCAGATTAATGCTTCAGTAATGGCGCAAAATTTGAGCTGCAACGCTGAGTGACAACTCTGTCGTTTGGCGCTGCACTGCAGTGTGCGACGATAGTCCTGTTGCTTTGGGGATAGTTCAGGATTTTGCTCGAGTTATCACGACGAGTCTAATTAAATAGTTTGTTAATCACTTCGATTATTTTGTTAATAACAGTACCCTTGTTTAGTCCTTAATTGAGTCTAGGCACTTAGTCCCATGGTCTTACACAAGAGTTAAAGCATGACACTTACACTCACAAATAAAGCACACACTAATATGTATATACACTTTGACCATGTCTAGAGAGTCTTGTATACGCGTGTTTTCCGTCATTTTTTTTAGGGGGGTAAGTCAGATATTAATCCTTCAATTAAACCACTTGTTTGAACCCATATACTTGATTTCCAAAAATATACACCCTATTTTTGCTTTTTTTTTTCTTTTTCTATATAAACCCGTAAAGTCAAAGTCAATTTGAGTCAAGTCAATAAAAAAATGGTTTAATTTACAGCGCGTGGTCAAGAAAGGAAGGGCGTTTGATCAAAGACAACCTTTTCGTTCAAGTACAGCTTTTTGACAAACCAATCGTTCGGAAAAGGAAAGCCAAGAAGATAATGGCGAGTCAAGAGGAAGTTAATGAGCTCAAGAAGCAAATGGCTAGTGTTACTGAACTGCTAAAGATCCTAACTCTCCAAATAATGACCCTGTGAAACAACAACAAATGGAGCTCATGCAAGAGAGCTTGATCAAGATATCCAATGATTACAGGTTTCAGGGCATTAGCTCACAAGGGGTTTGGGTGGACAAGGAGCTTCTTCCGCAGAAGTTCAATGCCAACGACATCCCAAAATTCAAGGCAACTGATAACCCTTACTTTCATTTAAGAGCTTTTGAAACTATAATGAATATTAAGGGTATTGATAGAAAAGTATTTCATTCTTTATTTTCCTTATCTCTTGAGACCGTTTGCCAACAATGGTTCTTCTCCCCTGACAAAGAGAAAACCTCTACTTGGGAATCAATTGTAAACGCTTTCATTGATAGGTATAAATGCAATATTCATGTTGAAACTGATCATAGGGAACTTGAAATACTTAAACAGAAAAAGAATGAAGGTTTCACTTTTTTCTTCAATAAATGAAGAGAAACCTCTGCTAGGATGAGTAAAGTAGCAAGTGAGAAATAATCTGTAAGGATGTTCATTAAGAACCTCCAAGAAAAGTACTCCAAGCACCTTAAGTACCAAAACAATCTTCATACTTTCAAGGCCGTCTATGACATTGGGATTAATATTGAAGATGACCTGGCTAGACAAAAAGCTGCTAACAATAACTCCAACAGTGGCTGGAAAGACAAGAAGAACGACAACCCTTCTTCTTCCAAAACCACCCACTCAAATATTGTTAGCACCTTTAATTTGAGTGATGTCCTTGCTATGAACAACCAAGGACAAAAGAAACCATTTAGGAGGAACTTTACTCCTATTGGTATGAGTTATGACACCGCATTCGATCGACTGAATGCAAAAGGTCTTATAACTCCTATTGGACCATTCGAGGATCTAGCTATTGAAAAGAGGACAGCCAATTGGAACCCCAACGCACATTGCAAGTATCATCAAGGTAGGGGCCATCTCACAGAGAATTGTTGGAAGCTTAAGGAAGCTATCCAAGATTTGATTGACAACAATAAGCTACCATTGCCCCTTGTAAGCAAAAAGCCAAGTATTAATAATGAACCTCTCTCCGATTCCTTGTCTATCTCTAATGAGGAATACCATGGTGATCCATTATCTCTCATCAAACCTGTTGAAGAAATTCATGCTATCGAAGAAGAGGAGGAAAACCTGTTTCGATGCCATGGATGATTTTCCTTCTAAACAAGAACTTGCAACCAAGGAAGAAGTATGGATTCTCAGACGATCAATCTAAGAGGGAATACACTTGTTACGTGAAGCTATTGAATTAGCGAAGAAACAAAGAAAGGAGATTTAAAGCAAGCATGCTAAAGTTCCATCTATGGAGAAGAGGTCATTCCCTCTCCAAGTAATTGACACACCCAAGAAGAGTAATAAACTCTACACTCCAATTGGGACTTCCTATGCTAACATGTTCAAAATGCTCTCCGAGAGTGGTACAGTCAAACCTTTCAAACCGAGACCATTTGAGTCATTAAAGAGGATAGATAGATTTTACTGTCCATACCATCAATTAGGGGGATATACCATTGAAAACTGTTTTAAATTCAAAAATTTAATTCAGAAGATGATTGATAACAAGTAGCTAGTTCAAATCCCACAAGAACAATATATAAGCATCAATGGGGTTTGGGACAGCGATGACGAAGACGTCTATCTTAAGGATATGTAAGAACCTCCACTTTCAATCATATATCCTGTAAGCGATTTTTGGGATGAAGAAGATTCACCCATAGACGTCCTCACAAGATCTGGGAGAATGCAATCTCCCATCTCTACACAACCCATTCCTACCGTGCAACAAGTTCCCATACCAATTATAGAAGCTTAAGACAATGATATTGTCAAACAATTCAAGATGACCAAAGTCGAAATGAATGTATGGAAACTTCTAGCTACATCTCGAGAACATAGGCTAGTGGTAATGAATGCCTTGGATAAGATATGGATAGATTCCGACACCACTCTTGAGGGGTTAGCTAATTTCCTTACGAGTGATCTCCCTAGTCCTATCTAATCACCTTTTCTGACAAGGATTTACCTTTGGAAGGTGATAAACACTACAAAGCTTTAAACCTCACGGTCGTCTGCAAGAGGATGAATGTCCCAATGACTCTTGTAGATAATGGATCGGCAATCAATGTCTGTCCACTCAGAACTGCAAGAATGCTAGGCATAAGGGATGAAGACTTAACCCCATCAACGCAAGGAATAAGATCCTACGACAATACTCGTTTCCAAGCTCTTGGAAAAATCACTATGAATGTAACAGCGGGAGCAATAGAACATGCCACTACCTTCCAAGTGGTAGATATTAAGGCTTCCTTTAACTTATTGTTGGGACGCCCTTGGCTACATGACCTTAAGGTCGTCCCTTCATCTCTTCACCAACAAGTAAAGGCTATAGTTGGAGGGATCCCTATTACAATCGATGCTTCACCTATAAGGATTAAAGCTGTTGAAAATCCGATCATTAATGGGGAGCACGATGAGAATGATGAAGACTTGTGGGGCTTTAATGAAGAGGTCTCCTTAATCAAAGAGGATGAAAGGACCCCTCTTTGTCATGACCCCCACTCTAATATGACGATAAATGCTATTCTCAAGAGACAGGGACACTTTCCCGGAATGACTCTAGGAAAGAAAAAGGAGATAGCAAAACAAGTGGAATTACCTGGCCTCCCTAAGTTAGATACATTCGGATTCAGTTTCGAACCAACTCGGGAAGATCTTAAGCGAGCCCAAGAAAGGTCTAAGGCGCGTATGAACACTCGCACCCAAAAGAAAGCAATCCCAATGGACCAGGCCAGTACCCTCTTACTCTCCACGGAAAGTTCATAAGAGAAGGAGAGGACTATCCATGCTACGAATTTCCCGAACCTTTTGTTGTAAATGGCATAAGGCAACCTGGGTTTGAAATCTTTCTGGATTGTTACTTTCTAGATGAGATCCCAACTCCTATTCACGAGGAGAAAGCACCCCCATGCTTTGAATTTAATGTCATGGGATTACTCTTTGGGTGTGAAAAGGATGAGCCGAAATATGTAGAAGATAATTCCTCGCTCATCCAAACGGTCCTACAAAGCGAGAACTTTGTCCCTTCGAAGCTCATAACTACAACGGAGGGTTTAGTGCAAGGATGGCGCAAGACGGTCAAGGTGACTACTCCGAGTGGAAGAAAAATCTCAATAACAACATGGAAAGGACCAATGTTTGAAGAGTCGTCAGAGTCAGAGTCTTTTCCTGTAGAGTCTTCCAAGTCCTTAACTGTTGCTCCCCCTAGTTCTAATTCTTCTATTTCTACTCCTAGGATAGTTAGCAATCAAGTCCCTGAGGATATTTCTTTATTCAATGTAATGATTTTTGAATTCAATAATATGTCTTCTTCCTCTTATTCCTCGTGTTTTTCATTAACCCAAGATGACAAGCATTGCTTAACTAACAATGAAAATGACAAAGAAATTATTAAAGCAATGGAAACACTTGAAAAGAAAACACCGATAATTGAGGATATTGAAACGGTTGATATCTCAAACGATTCAACCATTAAAAGAGAAGTTAAAATCGGATTAACGCTTAATAAACAAGAAAGAACTGATTTAATTAATCTACTCAAAGAATTTATCGATGTATTTGCTTGGTCATATGAATATATGCCAGGGATTAATAGAGAAATAGCTCAACACACTATACCACTAATTTCAGGAATGAAACCTGTAAAACAAAACTGCGATGAATGAAACCCGACGTAGCTCTTAAAATAAAAGAAGAAGTTCAGAAACAAATAGCTGCAGGTTTTATCAGGGTATCCAAATACCCCGAATGGGTAGCAAATGTGGTCCCAGTTCCGAAGAAGGATGGAAGGGTAAGAATGTGTGTTGACTATCGAGATTTAAATAAGGCAACTCCAAAGGACGACTTCCCTTTACCACACATCGATATTTTAGTAGATAATACAGCAAATCATGCGCTTATCTCATTTATGGATGGATACGCGGGATACAACCAGATTCTTATGGCAGAAAAAGACATGGAGAAAACGACATTCATAACACCTTAGGGTACTTTTTTTTTTGAAGGGGAACACCTTGGGGTACTTACTGTTACACGGTAATGCCATTCGGGTTGAAAAATGCGGGTGCTACTTACCAACGAGCAACAACAGCCCTACTCCATGACATGATGCACAAAGAAGTCGATGAGTATGTAGAAGATATGATTGTAAAGTCAAAATATCGCCCAAGACATCAAGTAGCCTTAAGAAAATTTTTCAAAAGGCTAAGAAAATATAACATGAGGTTGAATCCATCTAAGTGTGCTTTCGAAGTCACCTCAGGAAAGCTCTTGGGGTATGTCATAAGCTCTAGAGGAATAGAGATAGACCCAACCAAGATCAAGGCGATCATGTCAAAGCCACCGCCCAAAACCGAGAAACAAATTCGAGGATTTATTGGCCAGTTGCAATATATAAGTAGGTTCATATCGAAGCTAACAACGATATGCAAACCAATATTCAAGAAGCTCTACAAGAACGTGCTAGTAATATGGGATGATGAGTGTCAAAAAGCCTTTGAGAAGATCAAAGCCTATCTCGCAAATCCTCTCGTATTAGCACCAGCGCTTCCAGGGATCCCACTTAGGTTGTTCTTAACAGTCACTAAGGAGACAATGGGGGCTATGCTTGCACAAGAAGTAGAAGGAAAATAAAATGCAATCTACTATCTAAGCAAGAAAATGCTCGAGTATGAAGTACGCTACACACCGCTTGAGAAATCGTGCCTCTCATTGGTGTGGGCCACAACCAAGCTAAGACATTACATGCTCGTGCATACGGTCTTTGTAGTTTCTCGAATGGATCCACTTAAGTATCTATTCAAAAAATCTACACTCAATGGGCGCATATCAAGGTGGATAGTCAATTTAGCCCAGTTCGATGTAAGATTCGTGCCTTAAAAGGCTATCAAAGGATACGTGGTCTCGAACTTCCTAACGGATTTCCCAATAGAAGATTCGACGCTAGTACATGACAATGAATTTCCAGACAAAGACTTGATGGTCATAAAAGATGATAATTGGATCTTATACTGCGATGAAGCCTCAAACCAAAAGGGATGTAGCGTTGGAGTACTATTAGTATCACCTAAAGAAGAGCATGTTCCAATCTTTATAAATCTAGATTTCGACGTTACCAACAACGCTGCCGAATACGAAGCATGCGTGGTAGGCCTTGAAACAGCTTTGGCATTGGGAGTGAAGAAATTGCGAATATTTGGAGACTCTTTGTTGATCATCAACCAAATTTACAAAAAATGGAAAGTAATGAGTGAAAGTCTAGCCCCTTACCAAACTTATATGGAAAACCTCACCAACCAGCTGGAAATGGTAGAATACACCTATCTACCTAGAGAGGACAACCAATTTGTTGATGCCTTGAAAGACTAGCCTCAATGGTTAGGATTCCTACGGAAATCGAATAAATGCCTCTAACCATAGAGAAAAGGCATAAATCGGCTTACATTCAAGCTATAGAAGATGATGAAGTTGTCCAAGAAGAAGAAGAAGAAGAAGAAGAAGAAGAAGAAGAAGAAGAAGAAGAAGAAGAAGAAGAAGAAGAAGAAGAAGAAGAACTGTGGTATACGGATATACTCAATTACGTCACCAAAGGAGAACATCCTCCTCATGCTAACAAAAGAGCAAAACGAGCATTAAGACTCTTGTCTTCCCAATACGTACTCATAGACAACGAGTTACACAAAAGGGTACCTAAAGGTTGATCTCTCTTATGTGTAGGGAAAAAGGACGACCAAAGATCTATGAGGATATTCCACGAAGGCATTTGTGGAACCCATGTTAATGGAAAAATGCAAGTCCAAAAGATAATGCGAGAAGGGTACTATTGGAATACCATGAATAGGGATTGTCATCAATATGTAAAAAGATGCCCTAAATGCCAAATTTATGCCAATTTACAACATGTTCCTCCGTCTCTACTTTACACCTACACTTCACCATGGCCATTCTGTACACGGGGAATTGATATTATCGGTAAAATTACCCCTCCTGGGACAGGAGGTCATGAATACATCTTAGTAGCAATTGATTACGTCACAAAGTGGGTTGAAGCAAAATCATATGCTAAACTCACTGCAGACACATGTAGCACTCTTTATCGAAAGGAATATTATTTGTCGATACGGAGTCCCACATGAGATGGTAAGTGACAATGGAACTCACTTTCGAGCAGAATGTGAAGAATTGCTACAAAAATATGGCATTCAATATCATCATTCTTCCCCTTATAGACCTCAAGCAAATAGAGCAGTTGAGGCAGCTAATAAAAAATTTAAAGACTATTATCGAGAAAATGACAGAAAATTATAAGGATTGGCCTGACAAACTCCATTTCACACTTTGGGGTTATCGCACGTTAATTCACACATCAACAGGAAATACGCCATTCTCCTTGGTTTATGGAATGGATGCCGTAGTACAACCTGTAGAGCTAGAGATACCATCTCTACACATTGCACTAGAAAGTAAACTCAATGAAGTCAAATGGAATAGAGCAAGATATGAAGAACTAATTCTACTCGATGAAAAGCGACTAGAAGCTCTACATCATACTTAATGCTATCAAACCCGTATGGCTAGGCACTTTAATAAGAAGGTCAAGACAAGAAACATCAAAGTAGGAGACTTGGTGTTAAAAGCATTAAGGAAAAATGTTTTGGAACCAAGAGGCAAATTTAGGCCTAATTGGTCCTGACCATATATTGTCAAAACCATTCTATCAGGAGGTTCAGCAAAACTAACTAACATGGATGGAAATGAGTTCTCAAACATGACGAACCTTGACCAACTTAAAAAGTACTACCCATAATTACTTGACTAGGACAATCAAGAGAACTACGTTTGGCCTGATTCTTTAGGAAAGGATACGTAGGCAACCCTTTACAGGATGCGACCACTTTAATTTTCGCAAACCTCACATCCCAGAAGCAATAGAAATTAAACGCAATAACAGCGCCATAGAAATAAGTCTGTCGCCGGCCGATAGACTGCAGCGCTAAGCGACAGAGTCTGTCGCTCGGCGATAGGCAGAAACTTTTGGCAATAGACGCAAAACAGCAGCACTGCTTTTTCTGGGAATATCTGGGCAAATTTCGGTGTTTTTCGAAAAATGTTCGACTTTCGTACTCGAGAATATTTCTGGAAATAATTAAAGTTGTTTTCATTGCTTTAATAAAATAAATTTAAAATGTTGATTTAACTAAAAAAAAAAGCTGAAATTTCATTAAATAAAATAAAAATTACATTATTGGTGGAATTTAAATAAAATCTTAATAAAACAAATTAACTTTAAATTTAAACTAGTCTAATAAATTGGAAGTTAAGCAATGCTTCAATCTTTCTTCTCTTTCTTTGCCTTTTTCCAATTTTTATCTGCATCCTCTTCATCGTCCATGCCTTTAGCTAGTAGGCATCTGTAAGGAAGGGGTTCCCATCGTAAGGGGTCCTCTCTTCAAATGCCCATGGCCCTTTAAAAGCCTAGGACTTTACACTTGTTAGGGTGTAGTAGGATTTGAATTCCTGACTGTTTAGGGGACCTTGAATTAGAATTGATTCTATCATTACGCTTTTTTGTAAGAAGCAAGTAGGGAGTCGCTAATGAGTTTTAGGAAAACTCCTAAACCTCGTTCATGCCTTTCTTCCATGTGGAGTTCATGGAATAATTAGCACGAATCATAAGTTTACCCATGCCCAATTTGGTCTATAAACCAGAAATGAATTCGGGAGCGAGGACACTAAAATAAATTTCCCCTTAGAGAGGAATCGTTATCCTAGCCCTAGTGCGGCCCCTAATAGCTCTTTCTTTTTTACAATTTCATCACCAAACAATATATGCAACGCGATACCTAAATCTATGTTAGATGATTTTATTTACACATACCAATTCACGTAGGAATTACATCATAATGTCTTTATTCTTTATTTAATCAAATTCGTGAAAGGACAAGAAAATAAGCAATATTCGCCTTGGCTTAAGTGATCAACCAACAATTACTTAATTCAATTCTAATCTTTATTTAACGCAAGATACTATGTGGAATTGATTAATTAATTATTGTAAAGGTGATCAAACAACACTAATTAATTAATTAGGGTTCTTTTAAACAAGAAAATTAGTGTGATTTAACTAAGAGCTTGAGAATTTACCACTTCTCTTTTCTAGATCTCTGTTTAGAATACTTATGGACTCCTTCTTGTTGGGGAACCTCCAACGTAGTAACAAAATATAAAAAGGGTTGAGTGTTTAGGACAAGAGGGGCTAGGTTGCACAAGTTCACAAGTATTTTGCCAGAGTTTAGGGTATTTTTCTGTCTATTTAAGCCTCGGTTTAAGCTCATATTTATAGGGAATGATTACGTTTAGGGTTACGAGCATTCTGCATCAGTAGGTGTCCCGCGCAACAGGATGAGTTGCGCGCTGCATCCCAGCGCAAGTGATTAGGTGGCGCTGCCCACAACTAATTATATTGCGCGCGACTTTATGGTAGGATTCGATTTTATATTTTTCTTATAATTCTGAATCTTCCGCGGCGCAACTCTAGAGGTTGCGCTTGGGTGTTGTGCGCAACTGAATTAGTTGCGCGCGACTGCCCAGCGTGACTGTTTGAGATGCGCGCAGCTTTTTCTGCGGCAGCATTAAAATTTAACCTAGGCGCTCCTAAATCTGTCATTATTGGGTTTTAAGCACGGGCTTAAGCCTAATTATGATCGGGTTTAGTTAATTGGACCTTTGTTTTGGCTTTTATCTTTAATTTGGGCTAGTCTTTTGTGTTTTGTGGATAAAAGGGGAAGATTTCCTCTCAATCGTGTCATCGTTGGTCTAAAGTCCCTCGAAATGTCATTGTAACTTCAGTTTGACTTTAAGAAAGTACAAAAAAAAGATGAAAAGGGGTTTTCGGTATTCGAGCCGAAATGGTCCAGTATTCGCGCCGGGTCCATATTCGAGCCGGATGTCCACAGGATAGAAATACATGTCTCAGGACTGGAGGCACGCGACTACATAGGCGCGACAACTCTCTCAGCAGTTTTGTCCACAAGATGAGTACACGTGTCCGAGGACTGGGGGCACGTGACTAAATAGGCGCGACATCGTCTCGTTGTTTCTTTATACAGGGGGTGGTCGAACACCCTAACTGTCTGGTAAGTTAGTAAGCGCACTAACTACTATATTTGCTCCCATTCAAGAAGTGCCTGTTCCTGATGGTTCGGCACGCCTGTCGACTCGTGAGCTAACGCCTACAGCAATTCTCTACCTTTTAGTTCCGATAGGTAGATCTCGCAAAGCTTGGGCTGAAGTGAAATTTTACGCAACACCTACGTCGTAAAATTTTGCGCCGTACGATACGCTATTTGCATTTTTACGCTGCATGAAAACGCCTTCCTTTTTGCTTCGAACGTGAAAAAAGAAGAAAACCCTAACATTTGTAACATCAGTACAGTAAAATGACAAACCTGTCTATGGGTGCTTTTACGTAAAGCACCACCACGGAACGTCTTAAGCCACTCTTACGAAAAACGTTCAAAATGTATGCTTGGGGAAGGCACAAAGCACGGTGTGCATGCAAGAATGATGCAAAAAACTAACAAAGAAGAAAACAAACTACAATATGTAAAGCAATTTAAAAATATTATGATAATTTGCGCGCCATTACGTCTAATAACGAGCAAAAACCGTTGAAAATGATCAAACGGATCAAAATCAAGATTCCGGTCAATTTAGTGACCAGTATCCGCACGCAACTCAGTAGGTCGCGCTGGCCAGACGCACGCATCTTTCTGAGTTGCGCTGGTCTGTCACGCGCAACTGATTCATTTACGCTCGACACTCAGTTCAGCAAAAAGAAAATCGCAAAACGCGATTTTTCATTTCGCTTTCTCCCCCTTCCTTCACCTATTTTTGCCTCTTTCTCTCTCTAAAGAGCTCGGTTTCTTGCGATTTTCAAAGCTAAAGGAAGCAAATTTCGTCCTTAAGTCATATTTGTCGTAATCCAATGTAAGTTTTTTGCTAAAACTTGTTCTTTTCTGGCTGAATTTGAACGATTTTCGAATCGTTAAACCTTGTATGAGCATTTCTTTATTCAAGTTCGTTCTATGTTTGCTCTATGTTTTCATGCTATGTTTAAGGAGTGTTTTGCAACAAATTTCATGAAAAATGGTTAAGTATTGAACCTTGTATGAGCATTTCTTTGTTCAAGTTCGTTCTTGCTCTTTTCCATCGAATCTTGCTTGATTTTATTTCTTTTTCTTGCTCATTTTGGTTATAATTGTTGATTATGAAGTAGATTATAGTGATGGAACCAATATTACTTTCATAATTCATTTTCGCGAATTTTGAATTGTTGAAAAATGGCGTGAAACATACTCTTAGCTTATTCTTGCCATGTTCAAGCTTCAAAATTTTTTGGTAGACGATAATCATGTTTACAATACTGTTACTCGTCTAGAAGTAGTTGTTTTCTTGAGATTTTTGAAATACAATCCCTTGAATACTTAGTTGAAACTGGTATGGGATGGCTTTTGTGGGTGTTAGAAGCCCCCATTTACTAAGTTTAACTGCAGGTATCGTAGCCCCCAAGTATGGGTGGCGTTCAATTTTTGTGTTTTCCCTATCGGTAGCTGTTATGCTGCCGAAATGGGTCTAGAATACGTTTATTAGTTTAGTTTAGGAAATAAAGTAAACTAATTTAAGAAACTTTATCCATCATAGCATGGACTCGCCTCTATTTGTGGATGCTGAGGAGATTCTAGGTGGTCCTGACGAGGTGATTCGCCCTCGGAAGAGGGTGACCTGTCCTCGAGAGGAGGTTCGAGAGCGACGCGTCGCAGCTGATCGACGTCGTCAGGAGGATGTGGTTTGGGAGGCTCCTCTCAATTGGGACCCTAGGGTCCTTAAGTGGGACCCAGACCATCATGTTTCGGTCAGAGGGTGGCGCGGCATCATGAGTTCTTTGCGCTTTTGTTTCTTTCTTTTTTCTTTTGTTTCTTCTCCTTTTTAAACCATAACCGTTTTTTTATTTTTATTTTTTTATTTTCCTTAGAGTGAGTCTAGCATGCGTTTATACGACTCTGGTGACCTGCGAGCCCGGTTTGAGAGTTTGCCCGAGGTGGCAAAGGAGATTGTAGCACTTTCTGGGATTGACTCCCAGCTGGCAGCTCTTTGGGATTTATCGAGTCAACCTACATCGTCAGCTTTCCTCCGTGGATTGCTGGAGTTTTGGTGGGATTCCACCAACACTTTCCACTTTCCATGGGGAGAGATGACAGTTACCCCTTTCGATTTCTCTATGATTACGGGTTTTTCTTTTGGAGGCGAGCCCGTGGTCATAGAGTTCGTTAAGGGGTCGGACGAGAGACTACGCGACCTTGTGGGAAATCGTCTTGCGTCGGCCCTTCACGTGTACGCGCTGACTTGTCCGTACTTGGTTCTTGCCGATGAGTGGTCGGCTTACGAGCTTGATCGACAGTGTACACCTGAGCAGCAGGTTCGGATATACATTGCTCACGTTCTTTCCTTCACTATCTTGAGTGATCGAGGAGAGCGTTTCGCCATTGGATTACTTATTTGCCTCAGTGATTTGGGGCAAGTAGGTGACCTAAGTTGGGCGGAGGTGTCGTATGCCCGTATGCTTACAGCTATGGGCAAGGCGACCCGGGTGATGGATTCTGCGGAAGCTACTGAGGTGCCTCGGATCTCCCTTACGTGGCATGGTAGTATCCTTGAGGTACATGTTTTAAGCTTCTTTCGGTTATTACTTTTGCTTTTCTCCTTTAGGCTTATCTTTTCTCTGTTTCAGGCTTGGGGATACTCGTACCTGCCTTTTTTAGCCCCCAGGATGCTTGGGGCTGCTCGTTTTCCTATCGGCCATCGATTGGTCACAATTAAGAAGAGACGAGCCACTTCTGTCGGCGAATTTCGCCAGAAGATCCTTTCGGCGACTCGTGCGTCGGTGAGTATTCCAACTACATGTGCATTTTTTATTTTATTTATTTTCTAACGATTTTTCATGTGTTTGTGTTTTATAGATCGATCTCCGTCCTTGAAGTTTGATCGTCGGAGTCCCTGAGGTTATCCGGTCTGGCATGGTTCGTTGTCGTTTCCGGGCCCTCTATCCGGGACTCTCGGTGCTCCAGAGGACAGACGCTTGGTTATTAGGAGAGCGTGTTCTCTGGAAGCTTTCGTCCGAGGAGCCTTTGGTTCCTGCGGATCCTCCGATCCGGATGTTACGTCCGGACTTGCTGTTTATTAAGGATCGAACTCGGGCGATCCTTGGTTATCTAGCGGAGCAGCTGGTGCTGCCGGAGGTTTCTTGTCCGGCTTTTATTGCATCCAGGCTGACTCCTTTTCCAGCTTTTGTTCCGGTTAGTACTCTAATTCTCTCTTTTCCTTATTTCTATTTATTTTTCGGAACTTTGATCCTTTTATCATTTTTTGTCTTATATTATTATTATTTTTTTAGCGGGTCGAGCTAGGTGGTTGGGTGCCTTCTTCGGCGGAGATCACATATACCGATGGTGTCAAATTTGTAATTCGTGAGACCCTTCTAGCAGCGGAGGATGATGAGGGGATACTATTTGTACTTGAGACGGTTAAGTCGGTATGTCTTTTGTGTATATGTACTTAAACATTTCTATTTATTTTTTGTTTCATGTACATTTGTTTACTAACTATCCTTGTATTCTTAGAACAGGTTCCGCGGGAAACCGTGAACGGCATGGTGAGGACTATACGTGCTTTCCGAGCTGCTTATCGGAGAGCCCTCGTGACTTTGTCATGCCGTGATCATCGGATGATCGCGGTAAGTTTTATTTCTTTTCTTTTCAACGAAGTTATAACATTTCATGTATTAATCTTCGTTTTGGATTTTGCATGATGTGCAGCAACCGTCTAGTAGTCGCCGAGCACCCTGATTCCCTTTGTACACATATTATTATTTATTTTAGGAAACAGATGTATATATATTTTTTTGCATTGTTGTACATATGACACATTTGTATATATGTCATTATTATTATAATTATTTTGTTTCCATGTGTACATTATTATTATTTTTATTATTTATTTATTTATTTTTAAAAAAAAGAAAAAAAAAATTTCGAGGGAGGCAAAGGGTTCCCGACTTACCCCCCTCAAAAAAATAACCAAAACTTGAAAAGGGAAAGAGAAAAGAAAGCAAAAAGGGAAGAAAAAAGAGAAAAAGGAAAATAAGAAAATAATAATAAAAAGAAAAAGAAAATAAGGAAGTAGGAAAATAATAATAAACAAAAAAGAAAATAAGAAAGTAGGAAAGAAATGGGACACAAAGCGTTAAAAGGCAAGCGTATGATTTGTCTTAATATTTCGTGAATATTCCGTCATTATGTGAGCTAAAATACGGAAATAAACCTAACTCACATGCTGCGACAGGGGAGACGCGCGCAACTGAATGAGTTGCGCGCTGTTGTCGCGCGCATGTGAATTGGTTGCGAGCGGATGTCGCGCGCAACTCATGAGTTGCGCGCACCACATGTTGGTGAACTTTCCTTTAAGCCAAATTTTCTGAAAATTTACCCCTCTTAGGTCTAGTTAAACGTGGTTTCATGTAGGCTTTTGATCATCTTGCATTCATTCGCTTAGTAATATCATAAGAAACTACAATGAATTTATCTCTCTAAATTTTCACTCTCTTTTTTTTTGAACAATGGCAAAGACCTTTGAACAACGTTTGAAACAATGGGTCACTTCCCTTTCAACCGAGGACAAACTAGCTTTCAAAATTTACCACCAAGACCCTCTATTGAATTATATGCAACTAGTGGTTAATTTTGATTTTCTTCATCCTGCAGTCAACCATTAGGACACTAACCACCATCTTTTCTTGTTTAAAGGGGACAAAATTGTCCCCCTACTCGGTGAGTTTGAGGCCTTGCTAGGTTTCCCTACAAATACTCTCCCTATGACTTATTCACCTACCTTGTCAGATCCCAAACCTATATTCCAAAGATTTTTTGGCACTGAAGAAGGCGTGAATTTTATTTGATTTATTGAACATTTTTTCGCCCCTCGTGACAACATGACTAAACAACGCTTTAAAATTCGTGCTTTATGTTATTGTCTTGTGTCTAATTGTTTACTTAGGACAGGCAAAGAATACGGAGATTATTCCATGGTGTCCATAGTAGAGCAAATAGAGGAATGTCATTCACCCGCTCCTTTGGCTTTGGCGAAAACTGTTTTATGCTTGAATCGCCTTAGAGGAGACCCTAATGAAAACGGTTTCACGGGAAGTCCACTCCTATTACACGTACGTTTTTTTTTATTTTTTTTCCGTCGCTTATCAGCGCAAGTTACGAAGTTACGCTGGCATGACCAGCGTCTTCTGGACTGCGCGCGGATGACGCGCGCAACTGGTTTTGATGTGCGCGCAACTGGTTTTGATGCGCGCGCCACCTGCTTGTAAAAATCGCAAACTGATTTTTTTTCTTTTTTTATTGTAGATTTGGCTCATGGAGGGTTTGTGAATTGTTGATCAGCCACAAAACCTTGAGGCTAATGGAGAAAGGACATTCCCTGGATGTCGAATCCTTTATAAGCATAAGAATGAAGAGGAATGGACGTTGTTTATCTGTCATGGGGTTCCTAACATACGTTTTTTGATTCCTTGGTGGAACATAAATAGTATGGTTGGGAATAGTCTCAATTGCCCTTACATTAGGCTATTGGGCCTATCTAGTACTACTTATATTTGTCCTTGCAGGGTAATGAGACAATAGGGATGAAACAAATTATTCCCCCGCAAGATTGTGATGCCCCTAAAGATGTGATTTTTAAACCCGAGCGAATTTTTCGTTGGATGAAGTATTGGTCAAGTCTTCCTAGATGGGTAGTACAAAATCCTACTACGAGTATTGCATTATCTTCCTTTTACAAAACTTGGATGAATGCGGCGGATAAGGGCGAATTAAACAAGGCTCGATCTCAATATCAAGCTGTCACGGCTCGCAACCAACCTAAGCCCTTGATGCATTCGGCCACCATTACTCCTCCTAGTGGCCAGAACAAAGGGGTGAGAAGAAAATTAGACTTCTCATCTCCTAAGGTGCGTTCGAAGGAAATAAAAAGGAATGCTCCCTCCAAACCCGCCAAGCGAGGTGTGATAATCAAGGAACCTTCGCAACAAACTCGAAAAAGGACTCTAACGAAATCTTCGGAAAAGGGAAAAAAGGTTGAAAAGACCCCAATTCCCAAATTGAAAAACAATGTATGGGTCAAGAAGAGCGTAGGAGAAACCTCTAAGGTTTCTGAAAATACTGCGATGGAAACTACTCCTCCATCGTCCGTGACAATTGAGGACATAGTAAAACCTTAAAGTGTTACACAGTTTCGGTATTAGTTTTAAATTGAATAAAGTGTAATCACTACTATGTTTTTTTTTTTTTGCTTACAATCTAGTTCAACAATGTCTCTCTTTTCTTTAAATTTTTTATGAAATAAAATGAATATAAATGTTTTTATATTTTTATATGACCGAATCATAAAGATTGCCTACGTATTCGCATTAAGAAATCAGGTCTTTGTGTAGTTTTAATTTTTTTGTATGTTGTTGTTTTTTTTCTTTAATCTCTTAGGTAGAAATTAAATGAAAAATTAATCAAACCTTGTTTAAAAAGAATTAAATCAAATTTTAAATTTATTTTCCGAGTATATGTTATATTTAAGAAACACCCTCTTTTGCCGCAAGTAGAAGTCGCAACTTCATTCAAACGTAAAAATTCGGGTTCACAGTTCGTCATCAGGTGGCGCGCACAACATCTGTAGTTGCGTGAGCCTGTTGCGCACAACAAAATATGTTGCGCGCACTATGTGAAAAAACGAAATTGGCACCGGTTCAAAACCCCTCAATGCCACCGATTTTGAACCGGTTCCAATGTGGGGGGTGCCAATTAGTGCATGAAAAAGCTACCGGTTCAAAGCGGTGGCAAAAATTGTTATTGGCACCGGTTAAATGCCCAAAAAAAATATGATATCCTCCTTTTGGCACCGGTTAACTGATGTCAATGTCCAAAAAAAATAAAAACCAAAAATTTTTTTGGTCTTTTTTCTCTTAAAAATTAGCAGAAAAAATCATACAACACTAAATATAATCGAAATTCATAATCAATAATTAATTACACACCAAATGCTACAAGTACCATTGAAATTCATATATAATCACTAAAATGTTATATATAAACATTTCTGCCAACAATAATACATTAATACATAATAAAATTGAAATTCATCATCTGTAATTTTACACTTGCCAACAAAAAAAAATCAAATGGATTAACCAAGAAGCAGAAGCAGTTGCTTAATAGTAGAAGCAGTATCGGCCATCAATTTTGCTCCTCCGACCCCGAATCGACGAAGATACTCATGAACTGAAAAAAAAAAAAAAAGCCAGAAACTCAAAATTATAAAAAAAAATTGAAAAAAACAAAAAAAAAACTCGAGAAAACTCAAAATAAAAAAAAAATCGGAAAAAACACATGCATGTACCCAGAAAAATCGATTAATTAAACCCAAAATTAAAACCTAGAAAAAACGAAAAAATCGAATTAAATACAAAACCGATTAAATTCGGATAATTATACCCCGAAAATTTGAGAAAAACTCGAATTAAAATCCAATAATCGATTAAATAAACCCAGAAAAATCGATTTAAATCCAAAATCAAAACCAAAATTAAATCCAACAAAATCGATTAAAATTGAATTAAACCCTAACCTCGAATAATTAAACCTAGAAATTGTTGTTAATGTCGGTGGGCTTTGCTGCGGTGGTCGAACTTTGTGGTGGTAGTGGCGGTTTTGCGGCAGTGATGATGTGGTGGTGGCGGGCTTTGCGGCGGTGGTCGAATTTGTGGTGGTGAAGATCAAAGACAAAGAGAGGAGATCGAAGAAGGTAGAGGAGATGAAAGAAGATCGACGAAGAGAAAGAGAGAGTAGATCGAATAAGGGAGAGGAGATGAGAAGAGAGAGGAGATAGAAGGGAGACGAGAGAGAGGGAGATTAGAGGAAATGAAATGGAGGCGGAGAGAGAGAAGCTAAGTTGGGGTTTTATGTTTTAGCCCGAGAACCGGTTTTTTTTTTTTACCTTTTGCCACCGGTTCAAAACCGGTGGGATAAACATTTTCCCCACAGGTTCGGTTTGAACCGGTGGCAATACTCTACTCTTAAAACCCCGCCCATTTCTCCCTTTTTTTCCCCACCAGTTCTTAAGAACCGGTGCCTATAACTCGTGCTAATTACCATTTTTCTACTAGTATCGTGACATCAGCGTGCAACTATTCCAGTTGCGCGCGACACCTGTGCTACAAATGTCTCAAGAAATTTTATTTTTTTAAATTTTGTATTATTACCCCCCTCCCCCCAAGTGTGAAGATTTTTCGTGGTGTTCGAAAAAATCTGAACACTTAGAACAGTTTATTATTTCTAAATTACCCCTCCAATGGTTATGTATTTTACCATGTTATTCGGTAAAATGCATAGCACTTAGAATCATTCAATTGAATGCTAATTAAAATTATTTGTATGAGTGAACGAGTTAATCCGAATTTCATATGTAATATTTCTTAAGTCGATCAATGCTTATTAATTGGCGAATTTCGTCTCCTCCGATATCCATTAATCTGACGGCTCCTCCTGATAGGATTTCAATCACTCGGTAAGGACCTATCCAATTAGGTTTGAATTTCCCTCTTGAATCGGTTGGTGGACCCCTAACCTCCTTTAGTACAAAGTCACCTTCTTTTATATTTCTAGGTTTGACTCTTTTATTGAAATGACGCGCAATGCGCCTTTGGTAGACTTGTACATGATGCAAAGCTCTTAATCGTCATTTATCGAGGAATAAAAGCTCTTCATACCTCGCTCTTACCCATTCAGCTTCCGGTAGCTTACTTTCAAGTACGATGCGTAGGGATGGTATTTCCAGTTCGACTGGTTGAACTGCGTCCATTCCGAAAACTAAGGAGTATGGAGTTACTCCTATTAATGTTCGTATAGACGTCCTATACCCCATAATTCAAAGTGTAGTTTATTCGGCCAGTCTTTATAATTTTCTGCAATTTTCTTAATGAAGACTGTTATATTTTTATTTGTCGACTCTACAGCTCCATTCATTTGAGGTCTGTATGGGGATGAGTGATGATGTTTTACTTTATAATGAGTTAAGAGGGTCTCGACTTCAGCTTTGAATTGAGATCCCTGATCACTAATTAGTTCATGTGGAACTCCATATCTACAAAATATGTTTCGTTCGAGAAACTTTGCGACATGTGTAGATGTGATATTCACGTAAGAAGCAACCTCAATCCACTTAGTGAAGTAGTAGATGGCTACTAATATGTACTCGTGCCCTCATGCTCCTGTTTCAGAGATTTTTCCAATTATGTCAATTCCTTAAGTTGAAAAAGGCCAAGGGGAAGTGAGATTGTATAGTTCGGATGGTGGAAGGTGTTGTAAATTAGCGAACATTTGGCACTCTGGACATTTTTTAACATATTGTATGCAATCGTGTTCCATAGTGGATCAATAGTACCCTTGTCGTGAAATTATTTTTAAAAGCATTTTACCATTCATGTGAGGTCCACAAACACCTTTTTGAGTATTTTCCATAAGACGTGTGGCTTCAGGTTGGTCTATACACAATAAACTTTGACCATTAGGTCCTTTTTTCATAATTGACCATTTCATAGATCATATTAGGCCGCAAGTGTTCATAAGGCTCGTTGGTCTTTCGATGAAGTATTTTCGGGATATGTGCCATGGGTAATATATTGGAGGATATGATCATACGAAGGATTGTCTCCTTCGATGTCATTTATTTCCTCTATTGCGTTGCAATATGCTAGTGCTTCTCTTCTATCAACGCATAATGGCATCATATTTAAGTGATCTGGAATGTTGATCATTGAGGCTAATTTTGCTAGTGCACAAATTGATTATCATCCCTTGGGAGATATTTAAAATCAATATGTTCAAAATGCTTGATGAGTTGCTCTAGGTGTGCTTGGTATAATATCATTGTGGAGTTCTTTATTTTCCATTTTATTAGTATATGATTTATAATCAAACTGGAATCTCCATATACCTCTAATTTTTTCACACCTATGCTAGCTGCTGCTTCTTATCCAATAATGCACGCTTCGCATTCTGCGGGATTATTGGTAACCTCAAAGTCTAGTTTAACAGAGATTGGAGTATGTGCTCCCTCTGGACTTATGAGTAACACTCCTACGCCACATCCTTTTAGATTGGACGCACCGTCAAAGTACATTACCCATTTGTCATCTTATGTCATGAGAATCTCTTCATCCGGAAGATGAGTAGTTTCTGCACGACTTGTTTGAATTGGATGTTGTGCCAGAAAGTCGGATATTACTTTTCCTTTCATTGATTTTTCAGGAATATATTTTAACTCAAATTCGGCCAACATCACCAACCACTTAGATATCCTTCCTTGTATAGGTGGTTGTTCAAACAAATACTTTATCGGGTTTTGTTGAGAAATCACTTGAGTAGTGTGTGGTAGCATCTAATGTCGTAATTTTTTAGTTGCCCACACTATTGCTAAGCTTGTCTTTTCCAAGGTGCTATATTTCGTTTCATATTGAATGAATTTTTTTACTTATGTAATATATTGCACGCTCGACTTTTTCTACCTCTTGTGCTAACATGGCACCTGTGGCTATGTCTGTAACTATAATGTATAGCCTAAGAGGTAGTTTGGGTACTGGTGGTGCTAAAATTGGTGGACTTTTGAGATAATCTTTGATTTTCTCAAAGGCCTTTTGGCATTGATCGTCCCATTCATGTTTCTCCTCTTTTATCAATTTTTTAAATATTGGATCACAAGTCATAGTCAATTTGTTGATAAATCGACTGATGTATTGTAGTTTGCCAAGGAATCCCCTAATTTCTTTTTCTGTTTGAGGGGGAGGCATGTCAACAGTTGTCTTTATTTTAGAGGGATCAATCTCGATGCCACGTGTTCTTACTACGTACCCAAGTAACTTGCCAGAAGTTACTCCAAAGGCGCATTTTTGTGGATTCAGTCGCATTTTGTATGCTTTTATGC
This sequence comes from Chenopodium quinoa, assembly GCF_001683475.1. Taxonomy (NCBI): domain Eukaryota; kingdom Viridiplantae; phylum Streptophyta; class Magnoliopsida; order Caryophyllales; family Amaranthaceae; genus Chenopodium; species Chenopodium quinoa. The sequence continues at coordinate 7,547,062 of NW_018742390.1, forward strand.
GAGTGAAAAATTTGCGTAAAGCTTTTATATGTCCCATTCTATCTTTGGACTTCACGATCATATCATCCACATACACTTCTATTTCTTTATGCATCATATCATGCAAGAGAGTCGAAGCCATTCTTTGGTACGTAGCTCCTGCATTTTTTAAACCAAATGGCATGACTGTGTAGCAATACGTACTCCAAGGGGTAATAAAGCATGTCTTTTCTTCATCTTCTTTTGCCATTAAAATTTGGTTGTAAACTGCGTATCCATCCATAAAGGATAACATCGCATGTTCAGCCGTGTTATCTACCAATATATCAATATGTGGTAGAGGAAAATCGTCTTTAGGGCTAGCTTTATTAAGGTCCCTAAAGTCGACACACATGCGAGCTCTTCCATCCTTTTTAGGGACTAGGACGATGTTCGCTACCCATTCTGGGTAATTAAATACGCGAATAAAACCTGCGTCCAACTGTTTTTGTACTTCTTCTTTTATTTTTAATGGGACATCCAGTTTCATCATCGAAGTTTTTGTTTTACTAGTTTAGAGGTAGGGTTCAAGTGAATGGTATGTTCCGCACACTACTAGAAATAAGCCGAATTCCGACGGAAGTGTTCCGACGGACACGAAAATCCATCGCAAATCGCAAAATTTCCGATGGAATAAAAATAAGTCGGAAATTCCCAACGGAATTTTATTTTGTTGGAAAATTCCGACAGATTTTAAACAGTTCCGACGGAAATTTCGTAAGAAAGTATATTCCGACGGAAAAATCCATCAGAATTAAAATAATTTTCGACGGAAATTTCCGTCGAAAAGGCATTTGATAATATTTTTTAAATAAAAAATCGTATAAAAAGCTAATTAAAACCCTAAAAACGCACTCCCCTCTCTCTCTCTTCTTTCAGTTTCCTTTCTCTCTCCCCTCTCTCTAGCCGCACACCCTCTCTCTCTTCTTTCTTCATCTACCTTCTCTCTACATTTCTCCTCTCTTGCTACTCCCTCTCTTCTCTTTATCTCTCCTCCATTGTTGAATTCCAAAGCTAGCCCACGAAGAAGCACCTTGATGTATTTCCCAACCAAGTTCCCGGCATGTTGTGGTTTTAAGGTCAAGTTCGACCATGGAAATTCTAGATCTAGCGTTTCCATGGTCGAATTTGGCCTTATATAACCAATTTTAAGACCAATTTCAAGACTTTGAATCGTTGTGGTAAGTTTTTTGGTCTGAATTTCAACTTATTTTGTTCAGTTTTTTTTTTCGGGTTTCAAGTTTACTAGATCGATAATACGTGGTTATGGTGGCTGTTGAAGTTCGGGTTTAGGGTGTTGGGATTTTAATTTTTTTCTTCTTTTTTTGTCAATTTTTTCCGGTTTTGGCGGTTTCTGATGTTAGGTTTCGGCTGTGGTTTTAGGTGGGTGGTGGCGGTAGTCTGTTTTCATTTTTTGTTAATTTTTTTTCGTTGTGTTTTCATTTTTTATTCTGTTTTCATTTTTTTTGGGGGTTTTAAGTTTTCATTTTAATTTTTTTACTTTGTTTTTTGTTAATTTTTTCGGGTTTGGTGGTAGATCTGGTGGTTGTGGGTGGGGTGGTAGATTTGGTGGTTGTGGGTTGTGGGGTGGTTCGGGACTGCTGATATGAGTTAGGGGCTGGTGGTTGTGGCGGTGTATGATGTTGGGTTTTTTGGTGGTTGGAGGTGGTGATAAGTCGTGCCGGTGGTGGCGTGGCGTATTTTTTTTAAAATTTCAGAATAGCAATTTCCGACGGAATTTCCGTCAGAAATTTCCGACCGAATTAAATCCGTTGGAATTTTCCGACGGATCGTTGCAGTGCCTAAAATTTCGTCAGAATAGTGTTTCTGACGGAATTTTCGTCGGAAAAGTTCATTTTTCCTACAACTGCTTTTCCGACAACCTTTTCCGACGAAAACCCTATTTTTAACGGATTTCAGGGTGTTTCCGACGGAATTTTTCTGTCGACATTCAGCCTATTTCTAGTAGTGGCAATTTCCCTATCTATTCTAGGCATGTCCTTGTATGACCAAGCAAACACGTCTTCGAATTCTTTGAGCGTCGATATGAGGGTCGATCGCTCTTCCGGATTTAGAGTTAAGCCAATTTTGACTTCTCTTTTATTTTCGTTAGTTCCTATATTAACTATTTCAGTTTCTTCAACGATAGGGTTCTTTTGTTCTCGTTCATTCATTAGTTCAACCAATTTATTAATGTCATTATCTTCATTAGATTAATTGTTATAGCATTCGAAAGATTCAAGAGAAGGCATATACTCGGAAATAGAGCTCATATTATTAAAATCAAAAGAGAATACATCAAGAAAAGAATCCTTTTTGGGATCTTCGTCCTTAGAACTAGAAAATAAAGACTCAGTAATGGCCACAAGGCCTAGATTTTCAGCTTCCCTAGGGTCTATAGTAGATTCATTGTCCGATTCTTCAAACATCTTCCCTTCGCCTGTGACGATTTTCAGCTTATCGCCTTTGTGATTGGTCCATTTGAAAGATTTCCTCCATCCATGCTCAAAAGTTTCATTTGAAGGGGTGATCAACGAGGTTGGGTCAAAAGCTTCATCTCGAATAGCGTTTTGATTGGTCATTGTAGCGACATTATTTTGCTCTAGTCCGAATAGCAAGTTAAATGCTTGCCCATCATAGCACCCTGGAATTGGGTGTTTTGATTTAACGATACTAAGATTGTCATCCAAGAAGTAGCAATCATGAAATATTTCAAATCAAGGCTTCTTGATTCCTTCCAGAATTAAGGGTTCTGGAAAATCGTAGCATGGGTAATCTTCTCCCTCCCTAATGAATTGCCCATTAAGGGTTTGTTGATAGGATGGGAGTAAAGTGATTATCCCTTTCTTATTATTATCTCTACGTGCTTTTTTTTTTTTTTACATCGTGAGACTCCAATTCTTCTTTGGTTGGTTTATATCCCAATCCAAAGGAGAAGCTTTTCTTTGGGATAGAAAGTAAGAGAGATTTCTTCATTCCTATTCCCAAAGGCATCCCAGGAAACTAACTACTCTTGAGTAAGATGTTGTTTACTATCCAAGTGGAATATGGATCAAGCTTGAATGGTTCTTCAAAGTTTTCTTCCATTTTAATTGTGAAGATTGGCTCCGCGGTGAATTCTCACATGTCCTCTTCATCATTATCGTAGTTTATTTATAAGAGTGATTGATCATTTATTGCTATTTTGAGTGGAGAAGCATGTATAGTCATAGGAAGCCCTTGATAGTTCAACCTAATCATTTGATGAAGTGAGGATGGTATTGCACCAAGCTCATGCATCCAAGGATGTCCAAGTAAAAGGTTGAATGTAGGCTTTATGTCCATAACATGGAATTCAACCATCTTTTGAATTGGGCCTGTGGTAATTGGTAGCTTAACAGTTCCACACACCGATCTTCTCGAATTGTCATAGGCCCTAATGCTTTGTGTTGTTGATTGAAAATAATTTTCTGGATTAAGGCCTAAGTACTTTGCCGTTCGTAATGGGCTTACGTTTACAGCTAACCCATTGTCTACCAAAGTTAGAGGGATATTGTATCCCTTGCATCCCACAGTTAAGTATAATGCATTGTTGTGGGTAGTGTCTTTTGAAGGTAAATCATCATTAGTGAAAATGATTGATTTGTCGGATTTCTCTCTAGTAAGCAAGCTAACGAGATCCTGAGGGGTTGTGTTTGTGCTTGCAGACAAAGCCGTTAGAGCGTTCATGAGAGAATTCCTATGTTCTTTAGAAGTACTTAGGATTTCCCAAATGCTAACATTCGCCTTAGATTGGCGAAGTTGTTTGACCAATGGATCTTCTACCTCAAGTGGAGGTGGTATTGGATTTTTTACTTGACCTTGAGTTTGATTTTGTGTGGTCGAAGATCCATTTGGTGGTGGTGCTTGGTAGACTCGCCTAGAACGAGTTAAATGATCTATCTCGTTTGGGTTAGTTGTAGGACTCACATACCAACTTTCTTCTAGAGGCTTTAGATGTGCCTCCATTTCAAGATGTTCCATGAGTTGTGCTTGATGCCATTGTTCATCCAAGGAGAGATTCGATAAATCTTGCAACTTCCCTAAGAAATGATCCCAATCAAGCGCTCCATTTGTTTCATTTTGTAAACAAGATGGAGGTGGGACGACGGCATACTTAGAGACATATAAGTCTTGAAAGTTGTCGTCCCATAGTCCACATACTTTATTAGTTGCCCCTATGAGTATTGTGGATAGAGGTTCTCCTATAGGTGTGATATAGTCCAGAGGATTGAACATATCACTTCCCAAATGGTCCTCATCAATGTGAAACACCCCTAAGGGGGATGCATTATTATTAGGTTTAGGCGTGGGAATTCTCCCATCGTCTACTAAATCTTGTATTTTGTGCTTTAAGACATAGCAACGTTCAGTACCATGTCCAACGCCTCTATGATAAGCACAATAAGAATTACCATCCCATTTAGGAAATCTTCTTTCTGGTGGAGTGGGTGGTGTCGGCCCTGTTGGCGCAAGTAAGCCTTTTTCATTTAATTTTCTAACAATTCTTTATAGCTTACCGGTTATGGAGTAAATTTTCTTTCTTTTGTCCATCTTTTTCTAGGATCATCATATCGATTTGTGTTATTGTATTGTCGTGGTAATCACGAATACATCAATAAAGGATGATGCATTATCATTCCCCTTCTTATTGTGGTTATTCTTAGGTTGATGATGATGATGAGGTTTGTTTGCTTTTTCCTTAGCAAGATCATCTTCAATCCTAGTAGCCACAGAATAGACCTTTTGAAAAGTGTCTAAACCAAGGTAACGTAGATGTTTGTTGTACTTTTCATTTCAATTGTCAATGAACTTTTGTACTAACTCGAGTTCAGGCGGCCTTTGGGCAAGGTGGGCCGCCTTTTCTCGCCATCTACCATAGAAAGAAAGGAAACCTTCATCGTCGCCTTTCTTAAGCATCTCGAGCTCACGTAAACTTGACTTAAACTCTACGTTACTCTCATATTGGTAATGAAAGCCGAAACTACATCTTCCCATGTTGCCTTGAATTTTGGATCTATCCCATAGTACCACTCTCTCGCGGTTGGGTCTAGGGATAAAGGGAAAGTCAAAGCATAAAGCTTAGGATCAACTCCCTTTAATGCCATAGTGCCAGTAAAACACATTAAATTATTTTGTGGATTATTGGTCACCTTAAATATTGGCAAGTCCATAGCTACGAACTTTTCCGGTAAAGCAAGTCCTGCGGGAGGAGCAAACTTTTCTACGTCGAAGTACTTGTTCCCCATTGTAGAACGAAGATTTAGCTTCTCCAATGAATTTTCTTTGATGGATAATTGTTCCATCTTTTCTTGCAAGGCTAAGGTTTCAACATTTTTCTTTTCAGCCTTTTCCATTTTCTTAATTCTTCTCTCCTCGGCCTCTTGAGCCTTTTCCTCTCTCAAACGAAGAATCTCTTGTTGAAGTTCTTCGATGGTTGGCATTGTTGTTGGACTAGGATTAGTTGTCGAAGAAAAGTGGTTTGAAAGGGGTTGATCTTTGGGTGGTAAACGTAGAATGCGAGTGTCTGGGAGTCTTCTTTCCCAAGCTTGGAAATCGTCCCTAAAGGAGTACGAAAGGATAAGTAAATCGATACGCTTGTTTAAAAAGGGAGAAAAAAAAAGGCGCATAATATATTCAAACGGATAACATCACCCTTAACAATTCTTCAATGAAGATATTGTTCGGACGAGTCAATTTGCTTTTTGAGAAATAAAAATTGACTCGTTCAGTTGGCGCGCGCAAGTGACTCAATTGCGCGCGGCTATCGAGCGCAATGGAATCTCCTGCACTGGAGGGGTCGCGCAACTCAGTGAGTTGCGCGCGCCACCTGCTTGTAGGATTTTTTTTTTTACTTCGAACGGTTTTTTTTTCATCGTTTTTTTTATTTGATTTTTTTTTTCTATCCTTTGAATATGACTCTAAATCACGAAGAGACAACTTCGTAATTGGGAACCTAGACCAAACTAAAAAGAAAAAAAAGAAGACTATCCTAACACGTTGTATATAGTCACATAATCACATAAGCATGCCATAAGTCCATATTCACGCAATGCCATTCTAAGGTCAAAAAAGGCTTGGGTGTCCAAAGGTACCATATCTTAAGAAGCGACGCACAAATCAATCACTCAACGTGTTGACTCATGGCATCGCCCTCCCAACATTTTGTTGGCGATATGGGTGGGATGATTGTTATTGATTTCGGGATAGAAGCCTAGTGTTGGCGACCCCTAGTGAATGAGCCAATCCCCAATGGTTTAAGTGTGCTATGCTTATGCATGATGCAATGTTGCTTATTTGGTTTTTACTTTTGTGAAAAAGGAAGATATTATGCGTTCAAGTCTCGCTCTCTAACAAGAGATTATCCAAGTTAATTCTCTTTACAACCCATAGGCAACCTAGTGTTGGAAACCTTGGATCATAACTATGAACTAATCATGTAACCTCTAAGTCCCCAGTGGAGTCGCCAGTGTAAGGAGGGGGTTCCCATCGTAAGGGTTCCTCTCCTTAAATTCCCATGGCCCTTTAAAAGCCTAGGACTTTACACTTGTTAGAGTGTAGTAGGATTTGAATTCCTGACTGTTTGAGGGACCTTGAATTAGAATTGATTCTATCATTACGCTTTTTTGTAAGAAACAAGTAGGGAGTCGCCAATGAGTTTTAGGAAAACTCATAAACCTCGTTCATGTCTTTCTTCCATGTGGATTTCATGGAATGATTAGCACGAATCATAAGTTTACCCATGCCCAAATTGGTCTATAAACCAGAAATGAGTTCGGGAGCGAGGGTACTAAAATATCGTTATCCTAGCCCTAGTACGGCCTCTACTAGCTCTTCCTTATTTACAATTTCATCACCAAACAATATATGCAACGCGATACCTAAAACTATGTTAGTCGATTATATTAACACATACCAATTCACGTAGGAATTACATTGTAATGTCGTTATTCAATAATTAATCAAATTCATGAAAAGGACAAGAAAATAAACAATATTCGCCTTGGCTTAAGTGATCAACCAACAATTATTTAATTCAATTCTAATATTTATTTAACGCAAGATACTATGTGGAATTGATTAATTAATTATTTTAAAGGTGATCAAACAACACTAATTAATTAATTAGGGTTCCTTTAAATAAGAAAATAAATGTGATTTAACTAAGTGCTCGGGAATTTACCACTTCTCTTTGCTAGATCTCCATTTAGAATACTTATGGACTCTTTCTTGTTGGGGAACCTCCACCGTAGTAACAAAACATCAAAAGGGGTGAGTGTTTAGGACAAGAGGGGCTAGGTTGCACAAGTTCACAAGTATTTCGCCAGAGTTTAGGGTATTTTTCTGTTTGTTTAAGCCACGGTTTAAGCTCTTAATTATAGGGAATGATTAGGTTTAGGGTTACAAACATTCTACCGTATCAAGTGTCGCGTGCAACAGGATGAGTTGTGCGCGGCATCCCAGCGCAAGTTGTAGACACCTACTTTTGGCCTCTTGTCCCAAAACAAAGTGCGATGATGTTACAAAAATCCGTTCTTCATGTTAGATCAAAGTTGAAGTGTTTATGGACTACGAAAAGCATTATTAAGTAATTTAAAACACATATTTAAGACCAAGTTATTTTAGATCCTTGTCCGATTACTAATTATTCCTAAAACGTGTTCATACATGTTTAAACTTGATTAATAACGGACCAAAATGCGTCAAATGCAATGATTGGATCCAATGGAACCTACATTGTTGAAAAACCCGAGCCAAACAGATAAACCAAACATCAAATTCCCAAGAAATGTTATACAAATGGATAGCCCTTTCAAATATCTTTCCAACGGTATATTATAAGCCCAATTCCAAGCCAAAACGAAGAAGTTATGATCAAAACACTAAACCGGGCCCTAAAACCGACACCCTTGCACTCCGACGTCCATAACTTTTGATAAATAACATATTTTGACCTAATTATAACGGAATTGGAAATTAGACATTCAGATATTTCCGATGATATCTCACACGCCTTAATCCAACTTCGCAATCAAAAGATATGGAAGTTTTAAAAACGCTTTTTCGTATAAGGCAAACCGCAAACCAGCACAACTTAATCAGTTGCGCGCAACTTGCGCGCGTGACTCATTGAGATGCGCGCGGCACCCCACCGCGACTCTGAGAGTTGTACGCGCCACCTGATGGCGTGGCTCTAAAACCCTAAACCTATATCCCTACGTCTATAAATAGGGGTTTTCGTTCAGCATTACGGGGACCGGAAAAATCAGAATTAAAACCCTAGTATTCTCACAACCCTAATCTCTCAACTTCTCTTACTATCATACTACTTTTTCTTCTCTCTTCCCAAATACTTTCAAACCCTAATTGATTCCATTGAAGTCCTTCAAGGTACGAAGAAGAAAAAAAGTCCATAAACACATTAAAACGGAGATTTAACGAAGAAAGAAAGTCCTTGAAGGTACTATCATACTACTTTTTCTTCTCTCTTCCCAAATTCTAGTCCTTGAAGGTTAGTTTCCTGAGCACTTAGATAAATCACTTTTCTTTTATTATTTAAATTACTTTAATTGATTAATTAGTGTTGTTTGATCACTTTAAACATACTATTAATTAATTAATTCACATAGTACTCTTTCGTTAATCAAGACTAGAATTTGAATAATTAATTATTGTTTTATCACTTAAGACAAGGCGAATCTTATTTATTTATTGTGCTTTCACGAATATTATTAAATAAGAATAACGACTTTTGCAATGTAATTCCTATGTGATTAATTCTTGTAAATAAAATCAACTAACATAGTTTTAGGTATCACGTTGCGTATATTGTTTGGTAATGAAATTGTGAAAAAGGAAGAGCTAGTAGAGGTCATACTAGGGTTAGAATAGCGATTCCTCCCTAAAAAGAACGTTATTTTAGTACCCTCGCTCCCGAACTAATTTCTGGTTTATGTTAACCAATTTGGGCATGGGTAAACTTATGATTCGTGCTAATTATTCCATGAACTCCACATGGAAGAAAGCCATGAATGAGGTTTATGAGTTTTCCTAAAACTCATTGGTGACTCCTACTTGTTTCTTACAAAAAGGCATGATGAGAGTATCATTTCTAATTCAAGGTCCCCCAAACAGTCAGGAATTCAAATCCTACTACACCCTAACAAGTGTAAAGTCCTAGGATTTTAAAGGGCCAAGGGCATTTAAGAAGAGTACCCTTTACGACGGGATCACCCTCCTTACACAAGTGATTAGGTTGCACTGCTATGGGCAACGCAACTAATTATCTTGCGCGCGGCTTTATGGTAAGATTCAATTTAATATTTTTCATATAATTCTGAATCTTCCGCAGCGCAACTCTGGAAATTGCGCTGGGTGTCGCACGCAACTGAATTAGTTGCGCGCAGTAGCCCAACGCGACTATTTGAGATGCGCGCGGCTTATTCTGCGGCAACATTAAAATTTAACCTAGGCGCTCCTAAATCTGTTATTATTGGGTTTTAAGACAAGCTTAAGCCTAATTATGATCGAGTTTAGTTAATTGGACTTTGTTTTGGCTTTTATCTTTAATTCGGGCTAGTCTTTTGTGTTTTGTGGCTTAACCAGTTCTCTATAAGTATTCTTCACTTTGATTCAACACGAAGATGGTTTTATTTATCATCATTACACTTCCTGTCGGGATAGGAGGCCAAAAGTAGATGTCTACAACATCCTTTAGAGGACCTACATTCAATTTTAGAATAAATGGTTTCTCCCATAGGTAGGACCCCATGTTTATTTTCTACCCAAACCTTCTTTTCTGAAGTGTCAGCTTTTCTTTTCCCTTTATCCTTTTTAGTATCTTTCCTCTTAGGCATCATAGGTGTTTTAAATTCAATTTTTTTCACCCAAGCGTTCCTTAACAGGAATCACTTTGTCACCTAGACGGTTCTTCACATTGGTTCTACTCTGATTTTTCTTCATGTCCTTTGTAGGCTTATTAAGAAGTCATCTCTTCACATCATTGGGCAAGGAAGGAGGAACCTTTTGGGTAATCACTTCCCATAAAGGCCTAGCACTCCAATATGTGTCAAATTTCTCTAATTCTGTTCAAACAGGGATTCATAGGGACGACGGAGATCCCTAGAAGGAATTGTTTGAAGTAGACCGTACTGCCTTTTTACCCTGTAGGGATAATAAAAAGTCATCTCGCTTAAGCTTGGAAGACGACAAAAGGGTTGCTTGTTGACGCCAACCATCTTCTCTATTTTCCACCATGGGATGACCCACTTGATAGCAAAGTTGCAAGAAGAAAAGACTTTATTCCACTCATGGCGCCCCATCTTAGAGAAGTGTTTCTTTCGCCTCACAAAACAATTTGGAGTATATTTTTCAATGTTGTCAGGAGGACTAATTAATTTTAGTCCCTCCATTAGCCATATCTGCAGAAAAAAATAGATAAATTCAATGCAAATAATTAGTATTACTATACAAAAATAAGTTTTTGATTTCTTGTAATTAAAAATATTATTTTTCTACCTGTAATAAAATTGGAGAGCCCCGAAAAGGTGCTTTTGGATTTTTCTTTAATTCATCAAGACTAAGCATAGTCTCTCCAACAATTAATGGCATTGGATTTATTCCAGATTCAATTTGCTCCAAAACAATTAATATAATTGCTTGACCCTCATTAGTTCTACCACTAGTGAGAAGATATTGGCTAAGCATGCAAAAGAGAAAAGCCCTTCTTCTATAAACATGAAAAGATTCAGAATAAGGTCTATCAAAGCAGTGGCGTGCAAATTCTTTTAGATTAACTATGCTACCATCTACAATATTGGTTAGATCTCTGTCTCTTAAATTAAAGAAGCGCTCAAAATCTTTATAATAATTTTCATTTACTCTAGGGATTACCGCAAGATCTAATGAAGGGAAGCCTAGTGATTAGGGGATTTTGCTCCTACCAATCGGAATGCGCCACGTGGACCAATCAGGTCCTGCCAAGTGTCCCCCAGTTGGAACAGTCAGGGCTTCCCACGTGGCACGCGCTTATTCGTCCACCTTGGACCTGTTATGTCAAGACATGTGGCATACTCCATGCCTAATGGAGAAACCGGCCACCCAGGCCCAACTTCCGAGGGAAGCCCAATCGGCCCTAGGTTTACCTAAACCTAGGATGGGCACGTTTTCCAAGGTTATAAATACCTCCCTTAATCCTCATTAAGGGAGAGAACAGAAACATTACGGAAAAAACACATTAATTACACACAGTAATAACCGGCTGATCTCGCTAACAAAGCAGATTACCTACATTAAACACTCTCACCTAGAGAGACCAAATCACTTTAATTTCCGCATTAATTACTCCTTAATCAGGTACTAACTTGACCGTTGGAGGCGGAGCTCCCAGGAGTCTCCGTTATTTTGCAGGTATAGGCGTCCGGTTCCAGTCTCGGAATTGTAACTCTCCCGCAGGACATCAGAAAACCCCGAAACATTTGGCGCCGTCTGTGGGGAGAGTACTTCTGAGATGGCATCCAAGTCTGTACCGACTCCTGAAGAGAGGCGTCCCCTAGACGACCCTCAAGTTCAGTCGGACCATGATACCGAAAGTGAATTTGAAGTTGAAGCTCATACAGCTTCAGACGGGACCCTAAGGGCCCGACGTACCCGTCATACCGAAAGGAGGGAACGGGAGCATCTTCAAACAGGAAGCGAGCCAGCAGGCGCACCGCCTGTTCGGCAACAGCCGACTGATGGGTCTGCTCCCATCACAAGGAACGAACTCATGACCTTCATGAGGGACTTCAAGGGAGAAATTCAAGAGTTGATCAACAAGAAGCCGCCTGCTCCAGTCAAGGAGCAGTCGGCCAAGAAACCCTCCACTTCACTGAAGAGGAAGCCAGTTCAAGGGCGAGAGGCGACTCCTCATCCTAAATCTAGGAAGCGGGAGCCACCTGCCCTTGATTTCACAAAATTCCGTTATCCTACAGGAAATAGGAAACCTGTTCGTCATATTCAAACGGACGGGTCGAAGCAAACATTCAGAGATGCTCGGCTACTGCTAGAGCAGAAGAAGAGTGACCGATTGTCAGAGTCGGCCTCTACTTCAAACTTTCAAGACAGTTTGCGAAATACCTCGATGAGGCATACTCAGTCGTACCATGAGAGTCAGTCAGGCGGCACCTCCCGTCAGTCCGGCTTTCATAGTGACCAGGCGGTACCAAACTTACCATTTGTGCCGCAACAACAGTATTTTTTGCAGCCACCTCCGTTTGGTGGACCTGCAGCAAAAAACGTCCAACCTATGGACTGGCAGCTACGATTGCTTAGACATGGTGAACAGCCGTCGGCCTTCTCCAAGGAAATTACTGAAGCCGCTCAGCCGGCCAAAGTGAAAAATGTACTAGTAGGCGCCTATGACGGCACTACTAACCCAGAAGACCATCTGATGGCATTCACCAACCTGATGTACCTTCAAGGGTTGGATGATCCCACTTGGTGCAAGTGTTTCCCAGCGACTCTCAAAGGAATCGCACAGCAATGGTTCGGCAACCTGCCGACTGGTTGTGTAAATAGCTTCAGGACGCTTGCTTACTTATTTGCCTCCAACTTCGCCATGAACATCCCTGGGAAGAAAACGACCCTTGATTTGGGAACAATTCAGCAGGGCGAGAAGGAGGGGCTTCGTTCTTACATCAGGCGGTTTAACCTGATGAGAATACAGATTCAAGGGTTACCGGATGAGGTAGCTTATACTGACTTTTTCAGAGGTCTCAAAGACGGGTCTACCTTCAAATTTGATTTGGTTCGAAAAAGGGTGGCGACTCTTCAAGAGGCCTTGATTGAAGCAGAAGCCTATATACAGGCGACTGATCTTTGTACGATAAAACAGTCGGACGGGAAAAGGTTCGACAAAAGAGAAGGACGAAAGAAACAGTCGTCAAAAAAAGATGAGAAAAGAAAAGAGGTCTGGGCGGCTGATTCCTCTAAACAGCCGGCCCAGAAAAAGAAAAAAGAATTCAAACCATACTCCCCAAAGTATGCGTTTAACAAGGATAACCAGTTTATCCTAAAAGAAATCAAGGGACGGATCTCAATTGAGAAGCCGGTCCCCATGAAGGGTTCTGCAAACAACCGGAACCAAGATAAATTTTGTGCTTATCATGATGATGTTGGTCATCACACCAATGACTGCATCAGTCTCATGCGGTACCTAGACCGCCTGGCTGAGCAAGGTGATCTTGACACTTATGTCAAGAAATCTACGGGGAACACTTCCTCAAAAAAGCAGTCGGCCAAAATGAATCAACAGGCCGACAGCTCTGATATAGATGATGCAGTCGTCTACACCATTGCAGGCGGCTTCTCAGGAGGCGGCCCCACTATTAGGGGCAACAAAGACAATATCAGGCGGTTAGATGTAAATTCCGTTCACCAAGAACGGCCGTCCAAATATTCATTTCCTGAGATTGTCATCACCGAAGAAGATCTAGGAGGGGTAAGGGGGCCGCATGACGACCCTCTCGTTATTGAATGTAAGAGAGGTGGCCGAATCCTCATAGATACCGGAAGCTCCTCAGATCTCATCAGTAGCAAATGTCTGTCGAAACTAAAATATCAGACTGATTGCATACATCCGGCCTCCCACCCTTTAGTAGGGTTTGGAGGAGGAGTCGTCCACCCACTGGGACGAGTAGATTTACCCATCCGCCTGGGCGAAAAAGGGGAAGGACGACACATGGTAGTCCGGTTCCTGGTAGTAGAGGAACTCTCGGCCTACAACATGATTCTGGGTCGACCTACCCTGAATAATTCCAAGGCTGTTATAATCCCATCTCTTATGTTGCTCAAGTTTGAGAGGGATAATGGAACAGTCGGCTCCCGAAGGGGAGATCAGAGGATGGCCCGAGAGTGCTATCTCTCGGATGTCAAGCCCACTGTTATGGGTACTGGGTCAAGCGGTGAAAAAACAGACCTTGACAAGGAGAGTGCGCCTGTTCAAGAAGCAGGCGGCAAAAAGAGAAAGGCATCCCAGACAGGGGCCGCAAGAAAAGAAAGAAAATAGCAATCATTGGCAGAGGGGCGGCCGGATGAGTTCCGCCCTCAGCCGGCTGGTGAGCATGCGGACCTGATCTTAGACGACTCACGTCCTGACCGAACAGTCAAAGTTGGGACGACTGCTCTGAGAAACCTTGGTGACAACTTTCACAAACTATTGAAAGAATACAAGGACATTTTTGCATTCGAAGTCCATGAAATGCCAGGCATTAGTCCTGATCTGGCGGTACATAAACTGGCCGTGGATCCGAAAAAGAAGCTGGTACGACAAAAGAAGCGGAACCATGGCGAAGAAAGAAGTCAGGTGGCAGCCGCCGAAGTTAAAAAATTACTTGATGCAGGGTTCATTCGGCAATGTTACTTCCCAGACTGGGTTGCAAATGTGGTGCTTGTTAAAAAGCCGAATGGCACCTGGCGAATGTGTGTAGACTACACAGACTTAAACAAGGCGTGCCCCAAAGACAGTTACCCTCTGCCTAAAATTGATAACCTGGTCGACTCAACAGCCGGCCATGCCTTGATGAGTTTTATGGACGCCTATTCTGGTTTCCATCAAATTCCTTTATGGAAGAAAGATCAGGAGAAGACGGCCTTCATCACTGATCAGGGGTTATACTGTTACACGGCATGCCGTTTGGTCTTAAGAATGCCCCGGCTACCTTCCAACGAATGATAAACACTGTGTTCTTTGATCAGATTGGGAGAAACGTCGAGGCATACATTGATGATATGATTGTCAAGACTAAACTTCAGAAAGATCATCTGTCGGACCTCCGAGAAACTTTCGCCACACTCAGGCGGCACCATGTCATGCTCAATCCCAAGAAATGTGTATTTGGAGTTGAGTCTGGGAAATTTCTCGGATTCCTTATCAATTAGAGAGGAATAGAGGCGAACCCTGAGAAGGTGCAGGCGGTCATTGACATGCAGTCGCCTCGTACCATCCGAGAGGTTCAGAAGTTAACAGGTTATCTGGCGGCCTTGGGAAGATTTCTAAGCCGATCAGGCGACAAATGCCTATAATTTTTCCAGGCAATTAAGAAAAAGGCAAGGTTTGAATGGGGGCCGGATGCTGAGGACGCCTTCTAGAAATTAAAAGTTCACTTGCATTCCTTGCCGAGGCTGGTCAGCCCTTTGCCCAAAGAGGTACTCTACATGTACCTGGCCGTCTCTGATCATGCGTTAAGCGCTGTTCTCCTTGCTGAAAGAGACGGTTGTCAGCTCCCGGTCTACTTTGTCAGTCACGTACTGAAAAATGCCGAGTTGAGGTATCTCCTAGTGGAGAAATTTGGTCTTGCACTCTTCATGGCTGTTAAAAAATTGAAGCCCTACTTTTTGGCACATGCAGTCGTCGTGTATACAGACCAACCTATCAAGCGGCCACTTACCATCATGGAGTCGTCAGGCCGAATGATCAAATGGGCCATAGAAATACAGAGCCTCGAAGTTACATTCGAGCCTAGAAAAGCAGTGAAGGGGCAAGCCTTTGCTGATTTTATTGTAGAGATGACTCGTCCTCCTGACTCTCAAGTTCCAGACCAAGTATGGAAGGTATATGTGGACGGAAGCTCTACTTCAAATGGTTGTGGAGCAGGCGTCATATGTCAGTCGCCAGAGGGCGACCGGTACGAGTATGCTCTACGCTTCAGTTTTCAGGCTTCAAACAATGAGGCAGAATATGAAGCTTTACTAGCCGGGATCCGCATGTGCAAGGCGGCAGGGGCAAGAAAAATATACGCCTGTTCCGATTCACAATTGATAGTGAGTCAGTACAATGGCGAATACGAAGCAACCCATCCGGCCATGATCAAGTATTTACAGGCGGTCCGACAAGCAGTCGGCTCCCTTGAGGATTTCCATCTGATCCAAGTGCCGAGATCAGAAAACAACCAGGCGGATGCACTGTCAAAATTAGCATCATCCGCCTCCTCTGATACTCCTCGAACTGTTTTTTGGGAAGTAATGGAGAAGAGAAGCATCGAGGAAAACCCTATTGGAATCCTAGACAGAAGCTCAACCTGGATGGATTCAATCAGGGCATATCTGACAAACGGTACACTGCCGGATGATCCTCAACAGGCGGCAGCACTGAAAAAACGAGCCACCTGTTTTGAAATGATAAAGGGAGAACTTCACAAAAAGGGGTACCTTCAACCCTTCTTAAAGTGTGTTACTCCAGAAAAGGGACGAGAGATACTAGACGATCTTCACTCTGGTTACTGTGCTTCTCATATAGGCGGTAGGACGCTTGCTCAAAGGGCAAGGCGGCAGGGCTACTTTTGGCCTACTTTGGAAGCAGATGCAATGGAGATGGTGAAAAAATGTGACAAGTGCCAAAGGTTTGGCAAACTAATTCACCGTCCGGCTACTGACCTCACTACCATTCACAGCCCACTACCGTTTGCTAAGTGGGGCATGGACATTCTGGGTCCAAATACGCCTGCTACAAGCGGAAGGAGGTACATACTTGTTGCCGTCGACTACTTCACTAAATGGGTAGAGGCGGAGGCTGTAAAGGGAATCAAGACGAAAGATGTAATTTCATTCATTTGGAAAAATGTCATCACTCGGTTCGGGGTTCCCTTGTCTATGGTTTTTGATAATGGTCCCCAATTTGAGACGCCTGTTCTCAAAAGCTGGTTGGGTGACCAAGGAATTGCAAACTACTTTGCATCTGTCGGCCGTCCACAAGCAAACGGCAAGGTAGAAGCCTTTAATAAAATCATCTCAGACGGTCTCAAGAAAAAGATTGAACGAGCAGGCGGCCTATGGGCGGATGAACTACCACATGTTCTCTGGGCCATTAGGACGACTGAAAAAGGGGCGACTGGAGAAACTCCATTCCTCCTAAATTACGGTGCGGAAGCTGTTCTTCCAATAGAACACTACGAGCCGACTCTTCGAGTAATGCTATATGACGAAGAGGCAAACTGGGAAGCCATGCGCCTGGCATTAGACTCACATCCTGAAAAGAGGGGCAATGATGTCTTGCGCCATGAGATCTATCGCCTGAGAATGACTAGATCATACAACAAAAAAGTACACAGGCGTCCACTCAAAGTAGGGGACTTTGTACTTAGAAAAATGGAAGCAGTTGGTAGGGCTAATGAGTCTGGCAAACTAACTCCCAACTGGGAAGGACCCTACCGAATCTATGAGGAAGTCAGGGACGGTAACTACCGTCTGGAAACACCAGACGGACAACCGTTGCCTCGAACTTGGAATGTAGATAATCTTAAGAAATATTTCTTTTGAATGATGTAAATAGTCAAGAGCTACTTAATAAAAGTTTGCACTTACTATTCAATTTCGTACTAAGTGGGGCACGCCTACTAACAAATAGTCGGCTACTCTCCATGTTTAATTTTTACTTACTTTTTAGAGGGGCATGTCGTCTGTACCTTTACAGTCGGCTACTCTCCATTGAGTTTTACTCTATTTTTAGAGGGGCATGCCGTCTGAACTTTTACAGTCGGCTACTCTCCATTGAGTATTTTTACTTCAGAGGGGCATGTCGTCTGTACCTTTATAGTCGGCCACTCTCCATTGAGTATTTTACTCTATTTAGGGGCATGTCGTCTGGACATATAGTTGGCTACTCTCCATAAGAAGATGGCCGACTGGTTCCAAACACATAGCCACCCCCCTAATACTTAGCTAAAAAGATTGGGGCCTGGTCGACCCTGTGCCTAACAGGAGGCTACCCTCCTTTTACTTAGCACCTACGTTCACCAAGAACTTACCAAGGCCACAGGCCGAATGATCAGACAAGGCGCCAAGCCAACTGATCAAATTTACAAAACTACTACGACCTGTCCCAACATCATAGCAGGCGTCCGGCGGCATCCCTCCGGATGAAATTCGTCGCAGAGAGCAGCTCCCTTTTGGGTGGAACATTGTTCTATAAACTAATTACACGGCACCTATACGACTGTCCCCAAGGGCAACCACGTAGCCATTTTTGAGACAAGGATACCTCTATCACTAACCAAACCAGTGGTAGCAGTTGACATCTGAGTCAGATGACCGCCTGTATTACTTGGGATAAATGCAGGGGGTACCTCTTGAGTTAATAGCCAACAAACATTGGCGAATAAAAAGGTTCAGCCGGCCTCCGCCGCCTGGTACCTTTACTACTCAAGCAGGAGTGACGACGACTGAGTAACACCAAAGTTAACTCATAGTCACTCCCTCAAATTTGGTATGGAACCTAAAAGGTTTGAGTAGACCGCCTGTTTTTGGGCAAACAGGGGCACTCAAACCCCTATTCCTACTAGGTAACCTATTGAGTTAATAGCCAACAAACATTGGCGAATCAAGGGGATCAGCCGGCCTCCGCCGCCTGGAACCTCTACTACTCAATCTAGTGTGACAGTGACTAAGTAACTCCTATGTTAACTTATAGTCACTCCCTCAAACTTATTATGGAGCCTAAAAGGTATGAGTCGTCCGCTTGTTTTTATCAAACAGGGGCTCTCAACCACTACTCCTGCTAAGTTAACAAATTACAAGTTAAAAGCAAACAAATATTGAATAAAGGGAAACAACCGGTACCCGCCGCTTGTTATCTCAACTACTCAGTTCCTTGGCGACTAGGTAACACTCATGTTTACTTGGTCAGACCACTTTCCTACTTGGTTAAATTTACAAAAGACAGGACCGCCTGCCTAAAAAGGATCCAGTCTTTAAAATAGTTCGAATACCGATTGGATAAATGGTCGACTGATCGTCTATCCTGGAAACAGACAACCAGTCGTCCAGGGGCATAGGCGGCGTGACTAACTTTCCGTACCTGTCTGCAACTATCGGCCATGTAAAATAGTCGGTCTAGTGAACAATTGGATATTGGAATATTCAATACTTAGACAAATTTGAGGCAAAACAAAAATTCATTAAAAATAAGCCGGTCATTAAAGACCAGCAAAATATTCAAAGCCCCAGCCCCCTGGCCGGGTAAATACAAAGCAAACGGCACGCAGGCCGTGGAAAGAATACATAAAGCTTAAGAAGGGGGCAGTTCAGTATTAGCAGCTGCCGCCTGGTCAGCACTCTTCTTGCTGGACTCGGCTTCAGCTGCATCCTTTTTTGATGCCTTACCCCCAAGCGGCACAAGCGCCACTACCGGCTCCTCCTCCTCCAACGCTTCCTCCAACGCCTCTTCTTCAGCAGCCGCCAGGATCTCTTGATTATATGTATCCGAACACTGGCGGTACGTTCTTTCCCAAGAGGCAAAGTCGGCACTAGGGAAGAGGCGGCCCCAGGTCATGCGCTGGATTTGAGCGGAGTCTTCCATCATCTCCCGGACCAGCTCTTTCTTCTCTTGCTCGGCCTTTTCCGAGAGCTCTTGGGTAAGACTCTTCTCCTGGGTCACCAGGCGTTCCTTTACGCTGGCCAAGGATTTCTCCATGGCTTCGTAAGAGTACATTTTCAGGCGAAGAGGTTTCAGCTCGGCCTTGAGATTTGTGATGGTCGCCTCCAGCTCGTCATTCTTCTTCTGGGCCGCATCTAACTGAGCCCGAACAGCGGCGGTAGCCTGCGCCTGATAATAAAGAATATCAATGGTCAGAACTTCATTTTGGGCAATTTGAAACATTGCCTTATCACAGTCAGAGGCGGCCATAGCTTTTGCAGCCTTTACCTCTTTGTTCTTCCGATCAAGCGGCTTGCGAAGGCCGTTAACTCGGAGCAGGGCCTAAGTACAAAGAAACAGGCGTCAGTTTCCAAACAAAATATAAAACAGGCGTCCAGAAATTCAAATACTCAAAAATATGCTAAGTATACCTCAGCAAGGACCCTTGCAATCCCGTCAAGGTCAAGGGTGCCGACACCCCTGATCATAGACTTGGCCATCTCTACCAAGTCAGGCTCCTGGGGGCCGGCTGCATCAAGCATAAACAAACGGATTAGACTTAGTAAAAAAGGGAGCAAGTCTAAAATTTACAAGGACAACTTCATACCTCTAGGCGGCCCAGTTGGAGTTTTAGAAGAAGTGGCCGGCTATTTCTCAGCCGCCACCTATTTCCTGGCAGAACCAGGAGAGCTCCCAACAGTCGTCTTCTGGGCCTTGGGGTCCGGCTGTTGGGAAGATGAAGCTCTTGGAGCACCCGTCTAAAACAGAAGAAAAAAGTCAGTATATGCATAAACACTCCAAAAAGAGGGTGAAAGGTTCGGAGCTCACCAAGGGTGCCCCCTTTTTGGGGGAGTCGGTTGAAGCTCGTTGCATAATAGAGGCCCGCAACATGGCCGCCGCAGTCTTGGAGGCGGTGATTTTGCTCATGGCGTCAGCTGCAAAAACAAACAACAAAGTTAATAAAAGATAAACAACAAATGCATGGAACAACAGAGTATTTGACAGGCCAACTACCTCTTGAGCACCAACTGCTGAGGCCGCAGGCGGCCAAAAAGTACTCGTCATAGAGCCACTTGAAGCTCGGGACGCAGTGCAGGGGTACTTGCTCTCGTACCCCTGAAGTAGAGTCGACCCTCGACTCTACTTTAAAGAGTCCTTTATCAAGGATCTCTTTCTTAGCCTTGGGGGGAACAGGCGGCATGCTACGGCCGCCTGCAAGAAGGGGCGGATTCCTGTTCCACCTATTGAAGTGCTTGTTCAGCTCAATGTCTGAACTCTCAATGATGAGGAAGGTGCTCCGCCAGTCCTTCCACTTGTTTGCTTTACCTCTTGTCATGAGGTAGCCCCTGTGGCTTGTCAATTGATACCAGCCGGTACCGCCTGTCTTAGGGGTCCGGCTGAGATAGTTCATATGGGCGAAAGCCTCGAAGCTCGGCTCCACCCCGTGCAGTTCGCACCCGGCCACATAGCCGAGTACGTTGACCCAGGAGTTTGGGGCTAACTGCCATAACCCCAACTCATACCCATCCAAAATCCGCTGAACAGCCGGATGTAATGGGAAGCGAAGCCCTGCCTTGATGGCCGCCTCGTAGCAGCCAAAGCAGGCGCTATCATAACTGGAACCAGCCGGCCAGACGACTGTGTCTTCTGGATCCGGCACAAACACTAGAAAATCGGGGCCCATGGTGTGGTTTGCAATAAAGCTCTCCACTTTCTCTTGCATGGCTGTGATTCGGCCCCGAGGTACCGTGCAGTAGTAGGGGGTATTTAGCTCTCAGTAAGAGGCGGATGGTTCCGCCCAATTGTCCCCCTTCTCAACTGCGTGAGAAAGTCTCGCCTCTTGCAGGCGGCTGTTTTTCTCTTCTGTACCCAAAGAAGCATGGCCAGAAGAGCTTGACTCGGAATCGTCCTCCGACGAGTCCGAAGAGGACGACTCCTCCCCTCTCTCGGAGGGGCCCGCCTCCTCTCTTTGAAAAGGAGCAGATTTGTTAACTGTTAAATGGGAAGGGGTCACTATGACCCCCCACAGAATTGCCGGCATCCAGGCCGCCTTGTTTCACTTCCACATCTGGCGCTTGGTCAGATGTTTCACTAAGCGGCACCCTGTGGGAGGAACCGTCTGAATTTGAGATCCTAGCTGTCTTTTTCGTTCTGGCCATCCTGCTCTGCATAGACACAGATACAGTCGGACTTTGTATAAAGGGCAAAGATGGGTCCGGAAAAGGGCAGGCGACACTCCTAGTCCTAGATTCAGCCGTCCCCGGTGACCGGTTGATCACTAACCTAGGTCGTGTCGTGTGCTTCCGTGGTGCCATTTCAGAAAATAAAAAGAAAATTAAGAGTAAGAGAACTGAGTTACCTGAACGAGTGACGGTTGATGAAGTTCTGAAAATCCTGTGCAGTCGGCTTGTCAGAACAGGCGGTAGGCAGAAAAGGTCCAAAATGTCAGAGCAAGTTCAGGGGTCCGAATGTTCTCAAAAAGTTCTCAAAGTGTGAAAATGACTCAAGACAACTCTCCCTTATATAGGCGAAGTGAGAAGGCGAAGGGTCACTTTCAGAATTCAAAATTTGGGCGGGAAAATCTCTTGTCCTTTCGCCGACTAACACTTGTAGCAGGCCGTCGCCTGTTACAGTGCGACACCTGTCACAGGTAACACGTGACCAATCACGTGCCACCTGTGAGGGGCAAATGATTAGGGGATTTTGCTCCTACCAATCGGAATGCGCCACGTGGACCAATCAGGTCCTGCCAAGTGTCCCCCAGTTGGAACAGTCAGGGCTTCCCACGTGGCACGCGCTTATTCGTCCACCTTGGACCTGTTATGTCAAGACATGTGGCATACTCCATGCCTAATGGAGAAACCGGCCACCCAGGCCCAACTTCCGAGGGAAGCCCAATCGGCCCTAGGTTTACCTAAACCTAGGATGGGCACGTTTTCCAAGGTTATAAATACCTCCCTTAATCCTCATTAAGGGAGAGAACAGAAACATTACGGAAAAAACACATTAATTACACACAGTAGGCTGATCTCGCTAACAAAGCAGATTACCTACATTAAACACTCTCACCTAGAGAGACCAAATCACTTTAATTTCCGCATTAATTACTCCTTAATCAGGTACTAACTTGACCGTTGGAGGCGGAGCTCCCAGGAGTCTCCGTTATTTTGCAGGTACAGGCGTCCGGTTCCAGTCTCGGAATTGTAACTCTCCCGCAAGACATCAGAAAACCCCGAAACACCTAGGATGGCACCAAATTCTTCCGATAAAGGCTAATTTCATCACACCCTAGTCTAAAGCAATGTGCATATGTGTCCCAATATTCTAAGACGGTATGAATAAAATCTATGTCAAGATCTACCCCCTTAATACCATAAATATCTCCCATGTGAAAAAAGTCGAGTTCTTTTCTCTCTTTAGCAGTTAAAGACCGAAACCATTAAAGAGTGAAATTGACTAAAGACATGATTATTGGTTGAGAAGCTAAAGTTATAATTAATCTGTTCGAATTATACAGAAAATCGGCAGATTAGGGGGCTATTTGTTTACAAAATCGATGTAGTTTGACTTCGGAAAGGATTCGAAAACAGCACGCTGCAGCGCCAAACGACAAGTTTGTCTCCTGGCGACAGCAGCAATGCTCGGCGACAGCACAAAGCGCGTGACGACACGCGGCACTGTAGCGCTTCCTTAAGGTGCTATGCAAACCGCGTTTTTCTGGCTATGATTCGAATTCGTACAATGACTTTACAATGTTTCCCTTTGTTCAAATACCCCATATATATTAATTTAATATATTTTCCTTCTCTTTTCTTTTTGGATTTATTCAAACTTAATTAAATTTAGGTATTTTTTTAAGTCCTATTAATTTTGTCATTTTTTCATTTTGGGGGAAAAAGTCAGATACCCTCCATTAATAAAAATGATTGAAATTTTTACGCAAAATTAATCACAATTTTTGCACACACACATATACACATAAAAATGAAAAATAAATGCAAATATAATACAGTCATAAAAGATAATAGTTTGTATATACAAAATATGTCTAACAAATGTATCTAATAAACGAGTCAGTCAGGCAAAGTCCTATAAAAGTCAAAATAAAAAAACACAGGTACAACTACGGCGCTGGAGGACGCAGATGATGAGGAATGTTCATCATATCAAAGAACTGTGCAGATCGAGGAGTATGCTCTCCACCAGCTCTGGTCTCGCCAGGAGTAGGGAAACTCAATTCAGGACCAGTCCACCCAAGGTCGCCCTGATGATGAATCAACAAAGGCTGAGGCTGCTGCGACGACGAGCCGACCTCGTACGTCCCACCACCTACCGGAGCCGATGTCGCCTCTCCTTGGCCCATCGGCCCAGTCCGTGCACCCTTAGATGAAGAGCCCGAGCCCTCCACCGCCTCGGTCCGAACAGCATCGGATCAGCCACCCCGACCACTGGAAGTATTGCGGCGACGCCTTGAGCTAGACCTAGTCGGCTCTCTCCGAGCCTCGGGTCTCATTCGAGTACGGGAAGGAATAGGTTGTCTCTGCAAAAATAAAGCAAGTCAGATGCAAAGAAATCAGAAAAATAAACAATGCAAAATGCGAGGAAAAGTTACCTTCTAAGCAGTGTCGCTACGACAACATGAAGTCACGTTCCTAATCCGCACTAGCTAGCTCCGAAAGGCGTCTATGCACCTCGCCATCGCCGTAACCACCTCCCGCAAGAACTGTCATAGAAATAAAGTCAGTAACAATATAAGACAGATGTAAACAAATAGCAAGTAAATAACTCACCCGAGTCTGGTGACGAGGGATATATCGCTCCACGAAACGCTGATCCTCAAGAGCCGAAGGGATCATCTCCTCAATAGACCCGTATGTCCCCTAATAGTGGATAGACATACGAGGAAGAACGAACTTGGTAGGCTCAGTCTGGCAAAATGCAAACCAAAGTGAATAAAATACCACTTGAGGGCTACTTAGCAAAGAAATAAAAGACAAAAAAATCATATTGCCGCCTCCTCAGACAAAACAAGGGTCGGAGCTAACAATGACAGCAAATCCTCCTCATAGCATCGCCCCGATCTAGCATAAGATCACCAAGGGGTACTAGCAGGCGACCTCTTCGCCAAGTTGAGCAGTATCACATCATGGAACATGTGGCGAGGCAGAGGAGCAGGGACGACGAAAATCCCTAAGGAGTGCTGAATAACAACTCTCTCTCCTAGGTACACCGCCGCCTCATACGTCCCCTAAATGTAGCGACGCTCAACGGTGTACTGCGTAGTCAGCGCAGGGATAACCAGACCGTCCCATGGCCGGTATAATACCTCGGGCTCCTGCAGGATATGTTTGTAAGATAAAGCTCCTACCAAAAGCAATATAAAGATGTCAACTATTCAAAAAGAACATACCGAGAGGATCAGCTCTCGGACATGGGCAGTAGTCGCCTGATCACTAAAACGACCTCCCCAACAGGCTTCAACAGGGAGCTTGCGAGGAGATGGTCTCGCCAGCGCAAGTGAAGGGAAGTACTCGTAGAACCAAATCTACAAAGATAAAAAGATATCAGTAGGTGCTAATAAGAGTTTAGGGCTAACTTTTAAAGAAATAAAGTATACCTCTACGACTCTCCAGAAGCTAGAGAAAGCGATGTTTCCTGTGTAGGACCGGTGTCGACAGGAGTCTCGTAATCCCCGCAGAAAGTCAGCATAGGCCAAGCTGGCCCAATCATAAGTCCTGATCAGCTGAAGATCGCGGAGAGCAGGAAGGTAGTAAAGCAGCACCCGACTACCCTTGTCAGGAGAAAAGGTCCCTGACAGCAAAATAAGTGCAAAGATGTGAACCCGCTGCTCTTGGGTGGTCACATCGTCCTCAAAAGCCAACGCCAGATTGACCGGCGAATGCACTTGGAGCTAAATTGTGATGGCTCCACCTCAGCACGGGCCCGAACAGCAATCGGACCCAACAGCTCATCGACCACAGGAGAGAAAACACTAATAGAGTTGTCGAACGGCAGCGTAGTCGAGCAAAACTCCAATCCCAAGATGAGACTGAAGTCGGCTGGGGTGACAGTCATCTCACCCCAAGGAAAGTGAAAAGTGTTGGTGGTGTCCTAGAAGAACTCCACCAAAGCGCGAACCACGTGTGGCCCGCATCGAACGAGTACATGGCCTGCGTAGCCCGAAACAGGGCAGTCAGCCCACAAGACTCCCAAAGCAGTCGCAGCCCCTCATCGTCGCTAAAATACTTGCTGTACAGCTTGCCTAGGGTCTCGTTGCCCGAGCCATGGCTGCGCGTCCTACCACTAACAATCTCACGACGCACCCTCTAAGAAATATGGTGCTTGGGGGCAAGGAACAACGTCCGCTCGTCCCACTTAGGGAAGGGACCGAGAGAGGTGGACGGATCCTCATCCTCCTGAACGAGCTCATGTTCCCGTTGTGTGTCTCGGGACCGGGAACCGGAACCTCGCTGTCTAGCCATACTAAATTGTGCAAAATTGACAAAAATTAAGGCTCTATAGTATCTAATGTTCGCCTATCCGCATGATACTATGTTCGCAAAAAACAGAGTACGTAGTGCTAAAATAGAGCACAATTACAATTCAAGCATATATGGCATTTTTCAAGCAACAAAAGAATTTCTTGCAATATTATGATAATTATTGTGACAAATTGGGGAAGAATTGCTAGCAAAAAATCAAAGAACGAGCCACATTGTTCTCCTGGCCTTAAGAGGTTCAACAATGGTGAATCGCTCGTTTCTTCACCAAATTGAGTCAAACAAGTCTCAAAATACTCCTAAGGCAATATACAAACATAATCAAGCAATTTCATGGCATAAAATTTCACAAACAAAGCAAATTGAGCAAGATAAGTTTTGAATTTTCAAGAAATTCGTTAATAAAATGTGCAAACTAGATGAACAAAGCTTCGATTTGCAACAAATTTGAGCGAATTTGGTTGAAAAATGAGCAAGAACGGACAATTCAAAGTTTTCATGGCGAAACTCGAATGAAAATAAGCAGTAACAACGAAATGAGGAAGAAAGGGGATTTATTCAGAAATCCCAATAGCAGTGTTGCACGACAACTCTGTCGCCGCGCAACAAAAAGAAAATGCGGCGACAATATCGTTGCAGCAGCGACAGAACGCTAGGTCTCTCAAAACGATTATTTCAACCTTGTACAACACTTTGGTTCCTTGGTACGCCAGTTAGCCCCTATAAGCAACTTGACACGATTTAGTAATCGGCTCGGTTACAATTGCATTAAGTAATCGACCTGATAAACGATCGTCTCACTTAGCTAAAAGCGCCTAAACATTGGCTCATCGCAAAGGCACCGACATAATGTTTCATAAACAGTAAAGGCACCAACGCAATGGTTCACAATTCATAGGCACCGACATACTGGTTCACAAGCAGCAAAAGCGCCGACGCATTGGCATAGCAAAATCAAAGTTCAAGCAAACTTTAAAAGATCGACGAGCGTTAGTCTCAGGTGATACTCTTCAGAGTATTATCGTAACAAATGAGGATCGCTTCAGGCAAAGCAATCTTCGATCATATTCCCTTGCTTGTGGAAGATGGTCATAAAGCAATGAAGATCGTTCCAAGCGAAGAAATCTTTGATAGGATTCTCTAGCTTGCAGAAGACTATCACAGCGGAAATTGGAGGCAGTTACAAGTGTAGCATTCTTCAGGAGGTATCCCCTAGCTTGAGGAAGATCGTCAAAAGCAACGAGATAGCGTTCCCTAGCTTGTGGAAGGTTGTCACAACAACAAAAACAACAAATCGGTTACTTCAGAAACGTGTGCTCAACGGTGCAAGATACGAATTTCTTAAATCTCTTATCTATTTTAACTAACGCTAGTTTGCAGGTATCGGCGTTACAAGAGTGATTTAGGATCGTAGAACATTCTGAATCGTTCTCCGTCCCTATCGATACTTTGACTTTTGTTTTCGAAACTTGCGTTTCTCCAAACTAAGTCAAAGTGGGGGCTTCTGTAGACACCAATTTGTGTCTCCCCAAAACCAAACCCGGTGACAAATACTTTTCACGTCGAATCATAATCGAATGAAGTGAAAGTGTGGGAAGTCTAGTGTTGCGGTTAGTTTTAATTCTCTACTTTCTCTCTGTTTTCAAAAACCTATTTTATGAATAGCCAATCCAGTTTAGTTTGGTCCATTTCAAGGGTCCAATAATAGTGTAGTTGGCTTGGACTCGAAAAGATATTTCCAACGATATATTATAAGCCCAATTCCAATGAATAATGAGGAAGTTATGGCCAGATTACTAAATTGGGCCCGGTTTAATCTTTATATGCGACCCAATGATCTAGAGGAGGGCCTATTATGATTTATCATTCCTAATGCAATTAGGATTGATTATAGTTTCTAGAATCTTCTAGAAGGTTCTTTTGATTCCTG
Organism: Chenopodium quinoa; assembly: GCF_001683475.1. Taxonomy (NCBI): domain Eukaryota; kingdom Viridiplantae; phylum Streptophyta; class Magnoliopsida; order Caryophyllales; family Amaranthaceae; genus Chenopodium; species Chenopodium quinoa. The sequence goes on from NW_018742390.1 coordinate 7,574,918, forward strand.
ATGTGATTAGCATTGATAATTGATTTTTATGAGTTTTATTTATAATAAAAGAAGTGTTTTAAATGAAATTACAGTTTTACCCCTCGTACGCTTAATTTTATCAAAAATATGAAAACGTGTGAAAAAACTGTCTGCAGCGCCGCACCACAGGCTGTCGCCTGGCGACAGGCCTGTCGCGCGGCGACAACGTCGTGTTTTATTCTTCTTGAAACTCCGATTCTTTTTTATCATGTTCCGGCTTATTTTTGTTATAAATAGCCTCCTTAAACCTCCGTTTTTAATAACCAACTCTCATCAAAAAATTCTTGATACCCTCTCTCTCTATTTCTAAACCAACTTTTCACAAACAAAATTCCGCATTCACAAGATCTAGACACACCTAGCCAAGTTCGAAGTTGCCTTCGTCCTAGGCGTGAAAGGTTTGATATTTCTGAGGGTTTGGTCCCAAATCTTTATTTCAATTATTTGATTTAATTGTTTGATTGTTATTATTTTCCTTGAAGTTACTAACGCATGTATTTTGTTATTAGAAAGAGGTACGAGGCATCCAAGTAAGTGCTTTAATTGTTTAATTGATATTACGATATAGAAATCATGCTAAGATTGTTATTCCTAGTATCATGTTAGGATGTTTTATTGCTTCCTAGTATCATATTTAGGGTGATTTTCTTACATCAATTATGATTTTTATGATGCTTCCTATTGTCTTTCCTAATAGCATGTTAGTATCATGTTAGGGTTAAAGCTTTAATCTTTATTATTTAGTGACATGATAGGGTTTGTTATTAATTTTGTTAGTATCATGCCTAGGATCTTGCTATTATTATGCTTTATTTTTAACATGATTAATTTTATTATTATTTTGGTGATTAAAGTTACGATTATGATTATTTTTATGATGATTATTATGTTTCTTGATATTTATTATTATTGCTTGATCACGCCTTTTATGCATGTTTAAAGGGAATTTGTACTTGTAATCACGCTTAATAAGATAATTCATAATCTTGTTTAGGCTAATATGATTATAATTCAAGTGATCGTCAATAATAGTTTTATTTGTGCATTAATATTAAACCAACATAGATTAAACAGGTTTAGGGTAAACCTATTGATTGCATGTTAGTCAGAAAGCGAACATGAATACGAAAAGAATAAAATAGAGGCCTGGTGTGCCTCAGTCGTATGCAACCAAAAATATCACAACTAAGCTAACTGCAAATAAACGTAGTTAGGGAAGTCGAGTTCGAATCCACAGGGAAAAAGGGACTAATAACTGGAAACCTAAGTGGAAATACTCTAGGACGGTAGTAACCTAAGTAACGAGGGGGGTTTTCACGAGCAATGATGATAAATGAACTAAGTAAGAACAACGAACGTAATGAATAGGTAATCAATGAGAAGAACGGTCTTGGTTATGCGAAATCCACTAATGAACATACAAATTGATCATAGAAGTCTCCTCAATCAAGCTCTATTGAACACCTTGTTGTAGAATTCCTAGATTCTAAATTCTCATAAATAGTTAGAAATAGCAAAGCGCTCCTTTCTAACCCTTTCCAATGCACAATTCAAGACAAGCGCTCTAAATTATCCACAAGAAGAAAATAAACGGAGAAATCAACAAGGATTGAATAAATTAACACAAGCGGTCTAATTTCTTCAATAATATTATTCCCTCTTCAAGTTATCAACCAAAAGCATGCATCAATAACCTAAAGTTGCTACTTTGGAAAGATTAATTAGATGCAAGCGAATCCAATAATTCTAACCTAGCAATTGATTAAAGCAAATCATGAAATTAATTCAAGGAACAATATATATTCAATAGATATTAAGAGAAGAAAGATCTCACAATTCGTAGCTAAAAGCTTCAATCTTTAACCAAGAATCCGGAAGATTAAGCTTCCATGGATTCTAATTCCAAAACAAAGAATTCTGAAAATTCCAAGAAAACCCTAGAAAGCTTTTTTTCTCAAGACTTAATTCTCCTTTTTTCTCTTAAAACTTAATTAAAACTAAGCTATTTATATGTTTCTATATTTTAATAACATAACACAATAATAATAATAAAATAATATCCAAAACACGAGCCAAAACAAAGCCAAATTGCTGAAAATTAACCAAAACAGCCCGAATTTCTGCCAGAGCCGCTGCCAGCTGCTCCGGACCCGCTGGCAGCTGCTCTGGCAGCCCCTCACTCTGGTATACCCGCTGCCAGCGGCTCTGGCCAGCTGCCAGCGGCCCTGGCAGCGGTTCCTGCTGTTTTTGCCTTCTTTCCTTGCTTCTTCTTCTTGCTTTGCTTCACCTTTTCCTCAAGCTTTCTTCCTTGCTCTTCCATGCTCCATCACAACTCTCAAATCACGAGCCAAGGTCCATCCTTCTTACATAACTCTTCATTGGTTCCCGAGCTCACTCACTCACTTATACTCATAAATCCCGCCTTTTGCACATAAGTGAGATCACAGCCCAAAACTCACAAAAGCTAACAAAAGTACATATAAAGCATCAAAACACACCCTAAAATGCTTCTCTCAACCCATGATAATAAGGCTTATCAAATTCCCCCATGCTTGAACCTTTACTCGCCCTCGAGTAAACTTAGAGAATAAAACACATCCTCCTCACTAAGGTTCAAAACAGAAGATGGTGGAATCAAACTAGCTCTACGCACTCAAACTCAACAAAACATCCTAGTACTTATCAACCAATCACAATCACACTCCCCCATACTTCACACTTTGAATCTCCCTTTTTTCTTATTTATCAATTCATCCCCAAAATCAACTTGGAACGATAAACGCATAGCCATGAGTATGAATATTCTCAACCGCCTAAAGAAATGAAATTTTTGATAAAATTGGGCAAACAAAAACTCAACTTAACCAAAAATCTCATAAAAACACTTCCACATTCAAGAGTGAAAACAAACAACTCATGCTCTCAAATTCCTAAGATGATCAACAAATTCCCCCAAAATCTCAACTATCTCCCAAAATCACCAAGATGAAACCTACCCCGACACCTCCTTATATCTCCTCCCCTTATGACACCGACTCCGGCAAATAGATGCGAAATTTCCTTGAAAAATCAAATTCATGAACATTTCTCTCTTTTTTCTCTCATTTTGCCTAGGAGCCCTTTCGGGTTTTCATCCTAGCCTCTCATCTTTTTCCAAATCTCACTTTCTCACCCACTCATTAGCCACTTTTTTTCTTAGGTCGCCCTTTCGGGTTTTCAACCTAACCGGGCCCCCATTTTTGCCTAAGCCGCCTTTTCAGGTTTTCGGCTTAGCGGGTTTCTTTTTCTTTTTCTTTCTTTTTTTAATTTTTTTCTTTTTTCTTTTTCTTTTTGCATTTTTTTTTCATTGAACCACAATTGAAATAGCTATACAAAACCATTAAATTAGGATAACTATACAAATTTCAAAAATATGCAAGAATTGCTTCCCCCCCTACTTGAATGAGACATTGTCCTCAATGCAAGAACAACAACAATAAAAACAAAAGTAAGGGAAAGGGAAGAAATAAGTACCACCTTAATGGGAAGGATTCCCGAAGTTGGAAGATTCGGCATTATCAAGGATTTCAAAACTCTCGAGAAGAAAAATGAACTATGGGGACCCCAAGTGTTGCCCATGGGAAGATTATTCCAACCAAACGCATTTCTCACATAAGTAGGTGCGCTCGTGCTCCATCACTTCCTCCAAACCAACCACTTGCAATGCCTCCAAATCGACGACTTTTGTGCATTGCACCATTCTTTTGGGCTGTTGAAGTTGAACCCATGTAGTCTTTTCTTTCGTAGTTAGACGAATGCCCATGAAGTCATTTGCTTGGGGAAAAGAGGGTGATACACCCTCCCTTGAAGTATCCCCTTGTTGTCTACCCCCTTGCAACCCTTGTAGGTGAAGAGGTTGCCTTCACTTGTTATGTCTTCCCATTGCACAAGAACGAATTGCACAAATCTCACCTCCTCTTTCAAAATACAATGAGCAACCCACCAAACCTCCAAACACCAAGGTTCACACAATTCCTCAAATTTCAAGTTTAGAATTTAGAAATTGAAACAATGTTAAGGTTTAATTGGACTTGAAATTGAGGGAAAAGAGGTTAGACGAGGGGTTTTTTAAATTTCTGAATTTTGGATTGAAAATGGGGCAAATGGGTTGTTTTGGATAAAGAATACTTGCTAAGGGATAGAGGGAAGTGATTAATTGGGGTTTTGGATAAAGACTAGAATGAATTGGATTGTAGGATTGAAGAAAAAGGGGTTTAAAAGGGCAAAAATTCAGGTATGCAGGGAATGCCGCTGGTAGCGGCTTGGGGCCCGCTGCCAGCGGCTTAAGAAGGAATTTAGGGTGAATGTTGCTGGAAGACCCGCTGGCAGCGGCTTGGGACCCGCTGGCAGCGGCTACTGCAAAAAAAAAAATTTTTTTTTTTTTTTTTTTTTTTTTTTTTTTTTTTTCTGAAGGACACCCGCTGGCAGCGGCACCAGACCCGCTGGCAGCGGCTGGGGCAGAACTTTGGGATTTTTGGCTGCTTGGAGAGCCGCTGGTAGCGGCTACAGAGCAGCTGCCAGCCCGCTACCAGCGGCTCCTGCAGGGGCTGCCTCCCAAAGTCTGTTTTTACCTGTTTTGCTCTGTTTTTGCTCACAATACGTACTCCCAAAGCATCCTCCTACATAAATCCACCAAAAGCACTTGGTACATCAAAACAAAAACAATAAAAACTAAAATAAATGAAAACGGGGAAGAGTTTTCGGGTTGCCTCCCGATTAGCGCCTTTGTTTTACGTCGTTGGCTCGACGCGGCTCATCCCACTTCGCTACTCCATTGATGGCTCGTAGAGATCGATGCACTCCACGTTCTCGGTTTTGAAACCCTCGAAGTAGGGTTTGAGCCTTTGGCCATTGACTTTGAAAATCTTATCGGTCTCGAGGCTTTGAATTTCAACTGCTCCATGCGGATATACATTCACCACTTGAAAAGGGCCCTCCCAACGGGACCGAAGTTTTCCCGGAAATAATCTAAGTCGGGATTGATATAGGAGTACTTTTTCACCGACTTTAACCTTCTTCCTAGCAATCATCTTGTCATGCCACAACCTATTCTTTGCTTTGTGGTATAAATGGGACAATTTCTTGCCCGGAATTGCAGACGGGCCGATTGTTGAACCTGGTGGTATAGGTGGAAGCTTGGAATGTTCATTCAATTCCCCCACCTTCACCTGCACATTAGTAGGCATAGAGAAATCCAAGAAATCACCAGATACAACATTAGTTATATGTGTGAGGAACTCATCCCCACGATGATTGTTAGGAACATCATGCACCATTGGATCGACAACATTAAGAGAACATAAAGAATGAGTGTTGACAGGATACTTTATGGAATCATAAATGTTATACCCAATTGCTTTCCCATCAACCTCCATAGTCAAGGAACCGGTAGACACATCGATTTTTGTTTTAGCAGTCTTCAAGAAAGGTCTTCCTAACAAGATGGGGACTGCTTGTTTGTCATGTTCCATGTCAAGCACATAAAAGTCAGCAGGAAAAATCAAACCATCAACCTTAACCAACACATCTTCCACCACCCCCTTAGGATACACATTAGACCTATCCGCTAACTGAATCACTACCCCAGTTCCATGTAAAGGTCCAAGTTTTAAAGATTTAAACAGGGAATATGGAATAACATTAATTGATGCACCCAAATCCAACATAGCTCTATGAAAAGTGGTGTCCCCTATTGTAACTGGAACAGTAAACATACCAGGATCACTACATTTTTCAGGAAGTTTCTTTTGGAAAACTGCAGAAACATGAGCACTCACTTTCACTTTTTCCTTCCCTCCTAACCTGTGCTTCCTCTTTATAGTACACAGTTCTTTCAAAAATTTAGCAAATCGAGGAACATTTTTTATTAAATTCAAAAGGGGAATGTTTACCTCACACTTGCTGAATGTTTCATAGATGTCTTTGTCTTTCTCATACCTCTTTGTTTCTTTCAAAGCTTCGGGAAAAGGTGGTGTGGGTTCATAAGATGGAAAAGTGGGAGGATTTGCTACAGCTTCATGTTCCACTTCCTTCTCCTCAGCTCCAATCAACTCTTCAGCCCTCTTAGTTGCAATTTCAGTCTCTTTCAGCTCCTTGCCATTTCTCAATGTAATAGCGTTGGCTTGTTGCTTAGGATTCAACTCCGTTTGAGATGGAAGCTTTCCAGAGTCCTTAGCTTCAAGTCGGCTTACTGCACTTGAGATTTGACTGACTTGATTCTCCAGGTTTTTGAATACTTGATCTGGTTTCTTGTTGAAACTGCATCATATTCTGCTGCATGGTAGAAACATTAGAAGTTAGTGATCTAATCATTTCTTCAGTTGACATATTACCTGAATTAGAGCTTTGGCCTTGAGGTGTTAGGAACGGTGCCCTATATTGCTGAAACTGTTGTTGACCTTGAGCATGCTGATGTTGTTGGTTTCCTTGGGAATTCCCACATCTCAAATTTGGATGATCCCTCCATCCTGGATTGTATGTATTCGAATATGGATCATATCTTCTCTGAGGACCTTGCCCTTGGAAACCCATTGCATTGGCCTGCTCATTCTGTTCCTCTTGTAATTGAGGACATGCATCAGTGGGATGTCCTGTGGAGGTGCATAAACCACAAGCATTCAGTTGCTGTGGATTCCTTGAGTTCACCATGAACTCACGCATCATAGAAGTCAAATCAGCTACTTGACTCTCTAACTCAGTTGTATTTGAATTTGCTGCATTCACCCGGCGCGTGGGAGTTCTCTGACTGAACTGCCTAGAATTCTCTGCTAGCTCTGCAATCAGCCTCGTTGCATCTCCTGGAGTCTTATTCACTAGCCCTCCACCACTTGCTGCATTCACCATCCTCAAATCATCATCTGTTAGACCTCCATAGAAGTATAGGATGAGGTCTTGATCGGAATACCCATGGTACGGACAACTAGCACACAATCTCTTGAATCTCTCCCAATACTCATACAAGGACTCATCTTCCTTCTGATCCACATTGCTGATAGCTTTCTTAAGGCTTGCAGAAATAGTGGCTGGGTAATACTTCTCTAAGAAACACTTCTTCAAACCTGCCCAATTTGTTATGCTCCCTGGGGGAAGATAGTAAAACCAATCCTTCGCTGCATCTTTGAGAGAAAAAGGAAATGCTCTCAACTGAATTTGCTCATCAGTCATCCCAATCGGTTTCATGCTAGTACATACCACATGAAATTCTGCCAGATGTTTATTTGGATCTTCACCCTTCATGCCATGGAATGCCGGCAATAGATGAATTAGACCAGATTTGATCTCAACATTAGCACCTTCCTCCAACTGCTGATATGCGATGCACAACGGCTGTTGGTTCAAGTTAGGAGCTGTTAGCTCTCTCAGTGTTCGATTTTCTGCCATCACTTCCTCTTCTTGAATGTTGAAGATGTATGTTGGTTCACTGGGGTTTGTTCTTGCCTCTCTTCGCGACCTGGAAATATTTCTTTCAATTTCTGGATCAAACTGCAAAACTTCTTTGTTAGCAGAACGGGTACTTATCATACCCTAGCAAACAAACAAAGAAAAAAAATAGCTAAGAACAATCCTAAAATAAATTCTACTAAGATAAACAATTAAACGGTAACGCCTAGTTCCCCGGCAACGGCGCCAAAATTTGGTGTGCCTCAGTCGTATGCAACCAAAAATATCACAACTAAGCTAACTGCAAATAAACGTAGTTAGGGAAGTCGAGTTCGAATCCACAGGGAAAAAGGGACTAATAACTGGAAACCTAAGTGGAAATACTCTAGGACGGTAGTAACCTAAGTAACGAGGGGGGTTTTCACGAGCAATGATGATAAATGAACTAAGTAAGAACAACGAACGTAATGAATAGGTAATCAATGAGAAGAACGGTCTTGGTTATGCGAAATCCACTAATGAACATACAAATTGATCATAGAAGTCTCCTCAATCAAGCTCTATTGAACACCTTGTTGTAGAATTCCTAGATTCTAAATTCTCATAAATAGTTAGAAATAGCAAAGCGCTCCTTTCTAACCCTTTCCAATGCACAATTCAAGACAAGCGCTCTAAATTATCCACAAGAAGAAAATAAACGGAGAAATCAACAAGGATTGAATAAATTAACACAAGCGGTCTAATTTCTTCAATAATATTATTCCCTCTTCAAGTTATCAACCAAAAGCATGCATCAATAACCTAAAGTTGCTACTTTGGAAAGATTAATTAGATGCAAGCGAATCCAATAATTCTAACCTAGCAATTGATTAAAGCAAATCATGAAATTAATTCAAGGAACAATATATATTCAATAGATATTAAGAGAAGAAAGATCTCACAATTCGTAGCTAAAAGCTTCAATCTTTAACCAAGAATCCGGAAGATTAAGCTTCCATGGATTCTAATTCCAAAACAAAGAATTCTGAAAATTCCAAGAAAACCCTAGAAAGCTTTTTTTCTCAAGACTTAATTCTCCTTTTTTCTCTTAAAACTTAATTAAAACTAAGCTATTTATATGTTTCTATATTTTAATAACATAACACAATAATAATAATAAAATAATATCCAAAACACGAGCCAAAACAAAGCCAAATTGCTGAAAATTAACCAAAACAGCCCGAATTTCTGCCAGAGCCGCTGCCAGCTGCTCCGGACCCGCTGGCAGCTGCTCTGGCAGCCCCTCACTCTGGTATACCCGCTGCCAGCGGCTCTGGCCAGCTGCCAGCGGCCCTGGCAGCGGTTCCTGCTGTTTTTGCCTTCTTTCCTTGCTTCTTCTTCTTGCTTTGCTTCACCTTTTCCTCAAGCTTTCTTCCTTGCTCTTCCATGCTCCATCACAACTCTCAAATCACGAGCCAAGGTCCATCCTTCTTACATAACTCTTCATTGGTTCCCGAGCTCACTCACTCACTTATACTCATAAATCCCGCCTTTTGCACATAAGTGAGATCACAGCCCAAAACTCACAAAAGCTAACAAAAGTACATATAAAGCATCAAAACACACCCTAAAATGCTTCTCTCAACCCATGATAATAAGGCTTATCAAGGCCTATTATTAGGGCGGGTTCAATCTCTTTTAGGTTGGATTTGTACCTTCATCCCCGAACTTCTAGTCTTGGTTCCAGACCTATTGGAGTTCACGATCTCTTGGAACGTTAAGGGGTGTAACCTTCACCCAGTGAACGGTTTACAAGTTCCTAAAACTTGTTGCCGACTCTTTTTCTCTATCTTCCTTCCCTATGGGCGCCACCATGCTTAAGTGTATGATCACAGTAGGGTCAATTTTGGGGTAATGCTTGAAATATTTCCTACATATGGTCCTCACTAAAATAATTAAAATTTCTATTTTCTCTCACATACTTTCTCTTTTATGGTCCATCTTACTTTTAATATACTACCTCCGAACTTGAAAGAACGACCCATTTGACCTAATTTAGTCCCAAAAATAATGACCCATTTGTATTAAAATCCCCACAAATTTGCAATAATATTTGAGCAAAATTAGCTATTCCATATAAAATTTTGTTTCCCTGTGTACTTTTATTACTTTCTATCTCTACTTTTTTACAAACCCTATGTAAATTTATCTTTCCAATATACTTTTACTTCTTTTTATTTAACTTTCTTAATACCCGCAAAATTTAAGCATAAGTGTAGCTCTACAAATATGTAATTCTTAAATATTACAAATATGTAGAACTACAAATATGTAATTCTTAAATATAATCGTACAATATTTTTTGTCATATCTAATTAATTAACATGGGACATATTTCATGTTGAAGATTTTTATGTCATTGAATCTCAAAAGCGCAGACTTGCACATGCGCATATTCTCATAACATTGGCTTCAGAAGATAAGCATAAGTGTCCAGAGGATATCGATGTAATTATCTCAGGGGAAATCCCTAACAAGGATATAGATCCTTTGGCATTTGAAACAGTTACCAAGAACATGATCCATGGACCATGTGGGCCATGTTTAATCGATGGAAAGTGTTCAAAGCATTTTCTGAAGAAATTTTGTACTGATACCACCTTTGATGATTATGGCTTTGTGCAGTATAGACGCAGACAACATAGAGAGCCCATCATTGTTAATGGAAGGGGGGTAGATAATCGTTGAGTGGTACCATATAACAGAGATCTATGTGTTAAGTACAATGCACACATAAATGTTTAGCGTGTTGCTGCGAGAAGTGTGGTAAAGTATCTATGCAAGTATGTTACTAAAGGTCAAGATCTAGCAACAGTTGTCATTGAAAACAATTCAACCACACGATGTGATCAAGAGGTACGACAAGGAAATAAAGTGGATGAGATAAAACAATACTTAGATTGTCGATATGTATCGGCCATTGATGCATGCTGGAGAATATTTTAGTTTGATTTGCAACATCAATATCCTTGAACGGAACTACTTCAGTTTCATCTACCTGGTGAACAATTTGTAGTTTTCAATGATAATGATGATCTGCACATAGCCCTTGAACGACCGAGATGCAACAAACCATGTTAACTATGTGGTTTCAAGCTAACCAGGATTTTCCAGAAGCAAATCAATACACTTACCAAAATTTTCCAATGGGAATCAAATGGGATCGTTCTACAAAAAGGTGGGCACAACGGCAAGAAAGACCTTGCATTGGTAGATTGCCTTTTGTTCATCCAAATTCTGGGGAACGATATTACTTACGGATGCTTTTAACTAAGGTATATGGAGCGGAATATTTTGAAGACATACGAACTCTTGATGGTGTCATCCACCCTACCTTTAGATATGCATGTCATGCCTTAGGGTTGCTTGACGACGATAATGAGTGGCATGAAACTCTGGCAGAAGCCTCTAACTGGGCATCGGTTTCACAATTGAGAAACATGTTTTGCTCCATATTTAATGTTTTCAGAAGTAAGTGATCCGAAACAGTTGTGGGAACAACATTAGGGTGAACTTACCGATGACCTTGAGAGAATGATGCAACGTCAAACTAGAAACCCTAACTTACGATTAACTCCCGAGGAGATGCAGATTCAGGGATTACAAGAGATTGAACATATATTGAATAAACTTGGAAGGTCATTGACAGATTTCCCTCACATACCACAACCTTCTTCAGAATTAGCACGTAATGCCTTTAATCGGTTGATAAGAGATGAACTTGAATATGACACAAATGATGAAGCCAACAAATTTGACACCTTAGCTAGAGGGTTAAACACGGATCAATATAGAGTATATGCTGCAATACTCGATGCTCATTCTCGAGATGTAGGTGGCCTATTTTTATCTATGGTAGTGGTGGGACAGGAAAGACATACCTGTGGAACACTCTAATTGCGGAATTCAGATCTAAAAGAAAGATCGTGCTCTATGTGGCTTCATCGGGAATTGCTGCTTTATTATTGCCTGGGGGTAAAACCGCACATTCAACTTTCAAGATTCCTTTTGATCCTGATCAACATTCCATTTGTAACTTCAAAAAAGACTCAACTCGTACTGATTTGATCCGTGAAGCATCATTAATTATATAGGATGAGGCTCCAATGACCCATTGATTAGCATTTGAGGCGGAGATCGACATTTCAAGGATATTTGTAATGAAAATAGAGTTTTCGGAGGTAAATTTGTTGTTCTTGGTGGAGACTTTAGACAGATACTTCCCATGGTGCCAGATGAAGGGCGAGAATTTATTGTTGCAGCTACCTTGCATCAAGCGTCCTTTTGGAGAGACTGCCAAGTTATGTGCCTAAGGATAAACATGTGTTTATGTCGAAGTGATGTTCCCTCCAAAACCCTTGAACAAATTCTAGAATTTGCTGATTGGGTAATAAAAGTTGGAGAAGGAGATATAGCAAGAGTGCCCATTACAGAGGAAGATGAACCAAATTGGATTGAAATACCACGTGATTTTTTGATAACCAATGATGAACATGGTTTCCAAAATCTCATTAACTTTTTCTACCCCAACTTGCCTTCAAATTACACAGATTAGGAGTACCACAAGGATCACAGAACGCTAGCACCAACAAACAATGATGTAGATGAGCTAAATTCGAAAATTTTATCAATGCTAACAGGAAACGTGCAAAGATACTATAGTTCAGATACTTTGGGTCATACATGAGATGGTGGGATCCTTGATAACATGGAGCCTATGGAATTATTACACTCGTTAAATTTGTCATGTCATCCTAATCATTGCTTAGAGTTGAAAGTTGGTGCCCCGGTAATATTTATGCGAAATATGAACCAATCCATAGGGTTGTGCAATGGAACACGCCTTATAATCAAGAAATTGGGTTATAGAGTGATTGAGGCACAAGTGATCACAGGTCCAAGAGCTACAGAATCAGTTCTAATTCCGTGAATTGATTTAACACTTTCCAACAAGAAGATAGATCTCCCTCTTAAAAGAAGGCAATTTCCATTAATTTTAGCCTTTGCCATGACAATAAATAAAAGCTAAGGACAAATGATGAGACAAGTTGGCATTTTCTCCCTAGGTCGTGTTTAGTCATGGCCAATTATATTTTGCAATGTCACGAGTTACATCTCCTTTCTGGCTAAAAATCTTAGTACAAAATAAGAAGGATGTTTCTCACAGTTTGACTAAAAATATTGTGTATAAGGAAGTATTAACCAGTATAAATTAGCTATGTATGTAGTTTTGCTATAACATTTATTTAGAAACTCTTAGCAATGTTTGTTTTAGTGTAATTTCAAAGCGATACTTTTTATATAGGAAAAATTGCTCCCATTAATCTGAACTTTGCCTCGTCCGCCGAAAATAATCCCAACTTTCGTTTATTATCTATTGCACCGAACTTTGGGGGGTATTAATTTTCGTTTATTATTATTATTATTATTATTATTATTATTATTATTATTATTATTATCATCATCATCATCATCATCATCATCATCATCATTATTATTATTATTATTACTACTATTATTATTATTATTAAATATTAATTATTATTATTATTACTAAATATTAATTATTATTATTATTTTTTTGAAAGAAATATTTATTATTATTATTATTAATATTATTACTACTACTACTACTACTACTAATATTATCGCATTATTATTATAATCATTAAATTTTTAAAGTTAAATATTAATTATTATTATATTAATTATAATTATTATTAAATATTATTTAATTATTATTATTATTAAAAAATAATAATTAGTATTATATTTAAATATAGTTATTATCTTAATATTAATTGCTATTATAAAAATCAATTATTGTTATTATAATTAATATTATTATTTATAAGTATTATTATTACTATTAGTATAATTACTATTATTATTATTATTATTATTAAATATTAATTATTATTGTTATTATTATTATTATTATTATTGTTATTAATAATTATTAATAATTTATTATTATTATTATTATTATTATTATTATTATTATTATTAAATATTAATAATTATTTTTTAATAATAATAATAATAACAGTTATTATTAATAAATATTAAATAATATAATTAATATTTATTATTGTTATCTATTATTATTTATTTATTATTATTAATTATTAATTATTATTATAATAATTTAATATGAAGTATTAATTTTAAGTAGAGCAGAGCAGGGCAGAGTAGATTGAAGCAGAGCAGAGCAGATTTCAGCAGAGCAATGCAGATTTCAGCAGAGCAGAGCAGAGCAAAGCAGCTCTAAAGAACGGGGCCTTATTTGTGCATTAATATTCTACCAACATAGATTAAACAGGTTTAGGGTAATCCTATTGATTGTATGTTAGTCATAAAGCGCACATGAATACGATCAGAATAAAGTAGAGGCCTATTATTAGGGCAGGTTCAATCTCTTTTAGGTTAGATTTGTACCTTCATCCCCGAACCCTATTTGGTTCAAGACCTTATGGAGTTAACGATCTCTTGGATCGTTAAGGGGTGTAACCTTCACCCTGTGAACGGTTTACAAGTTCCTAAAACTTGTTGGCGACTCTTTTGCTCTATCTTCTTTCCCTTTGGACGCCACCGTACTTTAGTGTATGATCACAGTGGGGTTCAAGCTAAGGGGATTAACGCTTGAAATATTCCCTACAGACATATTATTACCATAACAAGTTTATTAGATAATCTCTTTTTATTTACTCAATTATAAGCCTTGTTCGCGGAAGATAGGGAGTATAGACGTATAGTACACGCAAAAACTAATATTTAGTACAATAGTTAAATGGTTTATCAACTCAAAAATTAGTTAATAAAAAATTATTACGCTCCACATATTACTTTGTATTTTGTAAATTTTTTTAATTAAACTTAATTTCGTACCCCCATTTTTCGAATCCTGGATCTACCACTGTTCACCACCACCACTGAAATAGAGGAACAAGAGGAGAGAAAATAACGTTCTAGTAACCACCGTGCATACATGAGCATTTATAAAAAAAATTGGAAAATTAAAGGTCGAATTAAGTTGTGGTGGTTGTAGATCGTACATACCACCACCAAAATAAACACAAGAAATTCGACCTTTACCCGATCAAAGAAATTGAGATCCAAATACCCATACTACAATCGCCTTTACCCGATCAACATTTCAAAAATTGAGATCCAAATACCCATACATGTAGTTTTGTTTTAGATATGGAATTGGCAGCCAAATTTGACACCGTAGCCTCGATTGTGGACTTTTAGTAAACTTTGAGTACGTCGATGGTGGTGGACACGGCCGGAGGTGATGAGAGAGAGTATGATGGGAGAAGGGAGGAGGCTATTGTCGGTGAAGAGGAGAGATAGGGCGGTGATTGATATTTTTTAAAAAAAAAAAGTGAGGTGGTGGTTGTGGTGGCTGCCACGGTTTAAAGTGGAGGAGAGAGGGAGGATGTGACGGTGGCCGGTAATCAATTAACTATGGGGGTTGACTGAGGTGAGGAAGGGGGAAAGGTTAAAGGGTATATTATAGTATAGTATTATATTGAAATAGTTCTATGGGTAAATAAGTAAAAGTGTAGTGTTATATTTGCTATAAAAGGAAACAAGTCAAGTAAAAAGAAACTTCACAAAAAGGAATACAGGTCAAGTACTATAGAATGGAAGAAGTATATACTAAGGAATTACTCGCCTGCATAATGACTACATTTGTTATTAATGAACAGGAATTTGGAGACTACTTTTTAGAGGAGAATCTGAGTGAACATTTGATGAATACATTCACTTTTATACTACATGTTCCTGAGATAGAAAATGATGATATTGTAGTTGTATCTGTTTTACAAGTAAGATGGGAGGAAGAATTCTACTATTTGAAACGAGAGATGCGTGGACAATCTAATTGAATACTTAGATTCATTCAGCATAATATTTAAAGACTTTAATATTTTTTATTTTATATATATATATATGAATTCAACACTTGGTTTTTTTTTTTTTAATTTGTTATCAGATTATTTTTTTTTTGTCGTCATTATTTTTGGTTTAGTTAAATACTACTCCCTCCGTCCCTTTATTACATGCCTATTTCTCATTTTGCACGGGAATTAAGAAAGTTAAAGATTCCTTAAAGCTAATAATTGGGAGTATAAATATGCATGTGGTGTTAGAGAGAGATAGAGAGAAAGAAAAAGTGGTTGGGAATTAGGAGAGAGAAAGTATTGGAAATTGATGATAAAGTACAAAAAAGAAAAAGAAAAAGGTGACAAATCATCAAACAATAGGTCTTGTATGGACCCGGTCTACAATAAATTATTGTAGACCCAAAATTTGACACTTTCAAATAATATAATCACATTCTGGGTGATATAATCACCTTTTTAGATGATATAATTATTTTTTTGTGAGTCATATTTTGAATAATATAATCTCATATTAAACCATTTAATAAGATTATATAATTATCTTTAGGATGATAAAATTTAAAAATCTTGTTTTGAATGATGTAATTTACTATTTGATACTTTTTATAATGATAAATTCACTTTTTTAGTTATACATTTACATAACAGTTTTAAAATGATATAATCACTTTTGTAGTAATATAATCACATCTCGTATGATATAATCACATTTGTATGGTATACAAGAAGGTTGGGTCTACAATAAGTTATTGTAGACTGGGTCTATTCTAGTCTTTGTAATCATCAAAAAGAGAATAATATTGTCAAAAAGTACAACCTATAAATAGAAATAGGCACTTAATTTTGATCACCCCAAAAGGGAATACAGACATGTAATAATGGGACGGAGGGAGTATATGCATCTACATACTTTGCATTTTTTTAATCCTATCCTTAATTATAACCCGTGCACTAGCACACGGGCACATTCTAGTAATAATAAAAAGATAGTTTTTTTTGCCAAAAAAAAAGAAGTATAACACTTATTAAAACACGGTCATATTTGGTAAGTGTAACACTTATCAAAACACGGAGATAGTACTATATTTTATCAATTTTCTCTCTTACTTTAAACCCCGCAAAACTTATTTTATCATTTCTCTCTCTTCCATAGTCCCTAATAAAATAATAAAAATATTTATCCTCTCACATATTTAATCTTTCGTAGTCCCCATCTTACTTTTGTTATAATAATTTATTCAACCACTCACAATATTATATTACTTTCATCCTTGTGTCATCAATGCAAATAAAATAATAATAAAAAAAAAAACTGAGGTAGTACAATTTTGTCATTAGATTTATGATGATTTATCCATATACCTAGAGGTGAAAGTAATTCGGATTAAAACCGAATCGAACCAAAAACCAAACCGAATTAGTAATTCGGTTTGGATTATTTAAGAATTCGGATTGGATCGGATTGGAAAAATTAAAAAATATGGATTACAGATTGGATTCGGTTTGGGGTTTACAAAAACCGAAAACCAAATTACAAACCGAATTTTGACCCAATACTTTAAGCCCATTTTCTTTTTCAAAGTATCCAACCACTTTCCCCTTTCATATATAAACTTAAAAAAAGAACTTAATTCTCAATTCTCACAAAGAATGTAGTTAACAAGAAATGATTGTAGGAATTTTAAGGGTGAAATTCGAGTTTCGGATTTAAATGTTGCAAAAAAGGGAACAAATTTCGGATTGGATTGGATTCTAATTTGAAAAAACCGAATTAATTTGGTTTAGATTGGGTTGGATTGAATCTTAATTCGGTTTGGATTCGAATTGAGATTTCCGAAACCAAAATAATTCGAATTGGATTCGATTTTGGCTATAATCCAAACCGCAAACCGAACTTTCACCCCTACATATACCTGAAAGAAAATCATCGTTTTTGTATACTCAATCTGGTTGTTCAAAAAAAAAAAAAAAAATATCAATCCCTTTATTCAGTTCCATGTCAATGTCATTCTTAGTGAACAAAATCTGCTGTAATTCATTGTTCCCCTCACCCCACAATAAGGTATTTACTCATCTCTCTTTCTACGACTATCCCATTTCCTCATTTTTATTTAATTATTTTTTGGTTATAGATATGTTGAAATTTTGTTTGAATTGTAGAATAATTGGGATGTGTGCAAAAAAACTAGCAATGTGATAATTCAGAGTCACTGGGTTAGAAATTCAGCAATACCCCATCTCAAGCTTAATAACAATTTTTCTTGGAATTATCATCACCATTTTACACTCCATTCAATTAATAACGGTGGTACTACGGTGAGTTCTTGCCTCGAAATTATATTTGTATGTATCATTTTTATAAAATTGTGGTAATTCAAGGTGATGTGATTGCATTTTTTTAGTTTTCTTGAATGTCATTATGTTTTACATGTATTAATGGATAAAAATAGTTTAATTGTTACAAGCCTGGATAAGAGGAGGGTTACAATAGGCCTGTGGTAGCTTAGTCACATCACTTGACATGAGCTTCAATGATTGAGAGTAGTACTAGGATGGGTGATCTCCTAGGAAATGCTCATACTGGTTCATGTAGCCAACCCCACTTATAAGATTAAGGCGTTCAAGAAGAAGTTCTTCCAAAACCCTTAATTGTGATATTGTGTATGGTTTGTTTTTGTTTGGAGATTTATAGCAGTTAAGCATAATAGCACCCCATGTAGTACTTTAAAGTGAATTTGTTGTGCAAAGAGTGTGTTATGACTCGTGGCCGCCTGCTCGGCAGGGGACGGCTCCTCAATTGTGAGTCATTGCCTTTTCCTGATCCAAGAAAAATGTTTTGGCTTTTGGGTGGCCCTATTTCTTGTGCTGCGACGGAATTTTTGTTGATGGAAGAGTTGAAGACTAGTTTTATGCACAAGTATTGATAAATGAGGTGAATTTGGAACCATCGTTATTAGTTGAGCTAGCTGACATTGTGTAAATATTTCAAGGATGAATGAGTACTTGGAGTGGAAGCTTACATTTGTGTAACCATGATGTCCTTTCTTTTGGTTTGTTTGGGTGCTTTTTTGTCTAATTTTTGCCTGTTTATTAGTTTGGAGAAACGGGAGCCCTGTTCTTAAATATAATTTGGGGCCTATATATTTGAAAATTTTTACTAAATTAAATATTTTTGGATAAAATTGAAGATTTTAGTAAACAAATGCTATTACAGCAAGATAAGTAAACGTTAGGAGATGCAGTACTAGGTTGTAGACTTGTAGCAATGTAATTTGTAAAAAAACTTGATCAAACTTTGTAAAAAATAATATACATACTTAAGGCACTTCACGACTCGTAGTTCACTTCAGATTGTAAATTTGCAGAGTAGTAGAGATGAAACCAATATAAGAGTAGTGTTGTTGTAGTTTACCCCAAATTCCCAATATGTAATTGAATAATGATTTTTTTTTTAATATTTATAATTGTTAGGATTTCCTGAATCTAATTGACAGTCTTGTATGGAAAAGAGGGCAAGTATGAAAATTAATTGATTAGTTTGGAAAAGAAATAAAATTTAATGGGAAACTAAAATAGATAAATTAAATAATGACTGTAATTGAGATTTGAGAATTTGTAGAGTTTTAAATAAGCGTGACTTTAGGATATGATGGAAGTGAGAGTAAAGAAAACTGATTTCCAGGCCATGAAAAACGGGAATACAACATAGTTGGGCCCTCTAATTTTTTGGGGCCCTGAGCACTAGCACACTTTGCACACCCTTGTCTACCTGACTGCAGTGTTGCACTTCTAGGATTAGGAATTACACATAGTTGTAATCTATGAAAAATGACTTTATTTTAATGCGGAAATTGTTTACTAAGTGATAGCTTCACATTTCTTCTAACTTTAGCTTGCGAGTCCGTTCTTAAAAGCTAAAAATAAAACTGCTGAACCAACCATCTTTCAGCTACCAAAAGTGAGCTTGAGAAAGTTACTTGGGTAAATGGTATTTGCCATTCTTCTCGCTGCTATTCTGTCTAGTGAACTTGTTAGTTCTGATGAAAACTTATTTAGCCTGAACTCATACAAACGATCAAACTTGTTTGAACTTATTGCAACGATAAAACTTAATTAACTTATTTTACCGCATCAGAATTTTTTCTGAAGCTATTTAGTTTTTTACTAAGCTTATTAGTCCTTGTTTGAACTCATATGACCTTTTCTTTGGTTATAAGAAATGCAATATATTAACAGATGAAAATTGATTATTCAGAAAGAGGACATACTGTCCTTAAATCAATGTTTCAGACTACAGATCATTCCCGTTTCTTCAAACTTTCCCAATTGAATGACTTTTAATTTTCCTCAGTCAGTCATAGTCCATAGAGACCCTAGATAAGCTATTATGTCTCACACAGAGTGTAAAAAGTGTGCCTTGGCACACCTAAGTGCTAGGCGATTCGGGTAGAACGTTTTGTTTGCTATAGACAAGGCGCACCCAAGACCTGATTCGCGCACAAGAGTTGCACATCAGTCATTTTTTATATTAATGAGGCACACTGAAGTGCACCTGGTGCAGGCCGCGCAGCAGGACCCTTATTGCTTTAGTGTTCCTTGAGCTTTATTATAAATTGGTCTCACACCAACTCAAAAGATAAAGCTCAAATAAAGATAGAGGAATTTTGTCCCCACCAAGTACACCACAAAATTGTCACAACAGCATTGCACCACCACATTTTATCCTTGTCCACCTCAAACTGCATAAAACAAAATTATAGCCAATCCACCGCCGTGAAAGGGAAATTCATGACTATTGATACAAGACAAACAAACTTTCCCAAAGGTGACTTGCCATTTCATAATATATGGAAGAGAAGTAAAGATGACACAGTAGCTCATTTAGAATTTGTTTGTGGCCAGGTCTAGTGATTTGAAAAAAATAAGTCATCAACTTGCTGGACAGTTTTCTCTCATTTCTTTTTGAAGTAGAAACTCTTCATTTTAGTAATTTTCAATTGTATCTCTATCGAATTAAATAAGTAAATGTTTGAATGTAAAGACTCCTAGGATTTGGTTATTTGCTTCATCAATGAGATTGAAATTTTAATCAACAATAATATTAGAACCTTAATCTCAACGATGGAGTTGGCAAAACCACCAATTGATGATTCAAAGCCTCCTATATTAACATGAGGTACATATGTACTATCTCCAGTTACACACATTAACCATTTTCTCATTGACCTATCGCTCTTTTTAATAAACCTCAATCATATTCTTTGCTAGCTTATAGTTGTGTATAATACCAACTGTTCCTAGTTTTATCATGCTTACCACAGATTATAATTTCAAGGTGAAACAACTTTGGTTCTATATTCTATCTACTTAGTAACAACAACAATCCCAAAGACGTAGTTGGCAACATAAATCAAAATTTTAGACGTCAACTAAGTTTTCTCTTTTTCCATGCCCTTATAGCAAGTGTTACAATGTATATGCTTTTGTAAGCCCATTTTTTTTATATCATACTTGTGTCCTTCCATCCAAGTCTTCTTTTGTCTCCTTCGAAGATTCTTGTGATCTCAACTCTTCACTTTCTTTATTGTTGCACCTTCTTGTGATCTCAATTGGTTCTCCCTTGTTCAATTCTCAATGTCCAACTCCAACTTTCCTTCAAATGTCTTCAATCCTAATTCTATCCCTTGAGGTATTTCTTGCTGACTTGCTTTTGTCACGAGGAGGAATGAATACTATGATAGCCACCTCAAATGTTACTCAGATCTACTTTGGCATACTCTTGCCATATTCATGGTATACCAATGTCAGACATGGGTTTGGTCCTTCAAAAATAGAGAAAACCTATGGAAAATTAGAAGTATCTGTGTTGGAACTTGGAAGCTATATAATAGATCAACACTTTTGGCAATTTTGAGTACTGCAGATTATTTCTACATTTACTTTTGCACGAACTTGTATCTAATTTATCTATTCATTCTTTTCTTAGGCACATGGCTTACCAGATTCTCAAAAAATTTCAGCAGAACCTGAAGGTACTAGTAAGTATTTTATATTTATATGTATTCTTTTTGGGAACTTTTGATTTACTAACATCAATTTTAATTTTTCAGGCTCAATGGAAGGAAACGATGGTCGACAAGAAAGATCACTGTCAGCCACCAAGTACTGTAGTCACTTGCATTAGAAGTATTATCTGTCAATAGTAAGGTTTAACTTTTGATAAAGTAATTTGATAGGTGTAGTTTTAATACCATACTAGTATAGATTAAACACACTGTCTGTGCATATAACAACTAACTGACAACTAGTGCTGTGGTATACTGGTATTCTCACTTCTCTTTTTGAAGCTGCCCATTATAGTGCAACCTCGACCAAAAATTGTGAACAAAATTTGTTAGAAAGTGAACGTTCTATATATGTTCAGGAGTCCTTCCAACATTGTGTTTCTTATGATACCATTTTGTTGACTATTGAATTTTCTCTCCAACATTTAATTTGATTCCCTCCATTCAGTTAATCATCTATCTAGACTCTATTTTAACTAGAATGACCATTAAATCCAAATGAAGTATATATTTTCTTTGATGAGAAACCATAGCATCCTGAGGTCTTCATTATTGTGCCGTGACTTCTGAGTAAATTGACGAGGAGATATAAAAGTTCATCATGAGATTTATGACATTAATTGCCACAAGTAGCTGACTTTCGTGCATGTGCATATATTTGGTTGAAATAGGAAGAATTCACTCTGCCTAAAATTTGTTACTTCTATGTAGCTATGAGGTGTGAGTTAAAGTCCTGAGTCAGTCATGAAATGGTATAAAGTCTGTATATTTGCAGTAGTGCATCTGATTCTATCAGCTATAGATTATGTGGTGTAGGTTAGGTATAATGATTGTTCTTGTGAACGGAGGAACTTAATCATGCTCCAGTACAGTGATTGAATGGATTTGTTTATGCTTTCCTTTTATGCTTCTAAGTATTAGAAGTGAGTTTGTTAGTTGTAATGCACTATTTGTACTTGCTTAATGTATGCACTTCAATTCTTTTTTTTTTTTTTTTTAAATTCTCACATATTGTGTATTGAAGTTACATATTTGTAGGGGAGGATAAGAGAGTGAAGAGGGAAGGGGAAGATATCCCTTCCTAATTTTTTCGAACTTCGGAAGGGTTTAGTTCACTAACGAGGGAGAAAAAATAGAACACTCCTATTCCTTTCTCTTCCATTATCCAGTCTCCAACATCACTAGGGAAAAATTATTCCCTACTCCCCTTCCCCTTTCCTTCTCTTCAAATTCTCTCGTCTGAACAAAGTAACAAACTGCTGTAGGATAACTTTTTCACTGAGAACTAATTATTGTGCAAACTTGGCAGAATATTGGAGCAGTTGAAAAGATATGGAGCTTCTGGAGTACTGTCATATGGTCTACTG
Source organism: Chenopodium quinoa (assembly GCF_001683475.1). Classification (NCBI taxonomy): domain Eukaryota; kingdom Viridiplantae; phylum Streptophyta; class Magnoliopsida; order Caryophyllales; family Amaranthaceae; genus Chenopodium; species Chenopodium quinoa. The sequence continues at coordinate 7,597,742 of NW_018742390.1, forward strand.
AACACTGCCTATTACCTTACTACCTTTCTCTTGGTGTGGTGAGTAACTAGAAATCAAAAGTGTTGACTCTGTGTGTTTGACTCTCAGGGAATTTGTGTATTAATGTATTTCTGGACCTGTACATTTCCTATCAGCACTTGGACACTTACTGGGTGGTGGTGGTTAAATTGCTTACATTGATTTTCCACCTGTTGCTTCAGGTTCTATTTTGCTCCGGCACCTGGAAAAATGGGTTATCTTGCTGCTGTTTCAAGGTAACTGCATGTTATACCAATAATATTTCATTCCGATTAAGTTAATTTTTTCTAATGTCATTTTACGTATATTGGATGCAGATTTCTAAAAGTAATGGCCATGGTTTGGGCAGGAAGTCAAGTCACTAAGCTCTTAAGAGCAGCAGGGTAAGCTATCAATTCTACTGCTATATAATCAGTTACGAACTAGCTTAGTAGCTTAGGTTGCTAAGAAGAACTTTATAGTAATACAGCTTTATAAATGGGACAAATAAATTCTTAATAAACTGCCGCTTTTAATTTTCCCTATCACTGACAACTTCCCAAGTAGTTGCTTGTTCCATTTAGTAAAAGCTAAAAACTCTTTCCATTCCCCTTTCTCCAAAACTCATATTAATTGTGAACTAAAGCAGAGTGTCATCCAGTTTCTATCACTCTATGTTCATTTGGTAGAGTTGACGGTATGTTGGTAACCAGAATGATAGTGATTAGAGATCAGACTGGAAAGAAGGGATATAAAAGGTTCAAAGGCTAAATTATGTTGTGTTTATGTGAGTTGTCTTACGTTGTAGAAGTAAAGAGAAATAACAACCTTATAAGCCTAGGGAGTTAATCCTTCCATAGCCAATTGACTTGAGTAATCTAAACTCTTCTCTAGGGATTTTATACACTACACGATTGTCTTTTTTTGCTTTACTTCTGCTGATGGGATATCATATCGCGTGGGTTTGAATCGCCTTGCTACTCATTATATGTGATCTGACAATATTTACTCGCCATTACAGTGCCCTTGCCCTTGCACCTCTTGTAGATAGGGGATTGTCATGGTTTACTGTCAGATACAAATTTGAGTCACGGGGAAAGGTTAGTATACTTGTCAAGAAATTATAGTGTCTTCTGTGTGGCTGCTTAAATTACTGAACTTTTTTGTTTTTGTAAACTTCTGCAGGCTTTCTTCACAGTTGTCGCATTTTGTCTGAGTTTAGCTTTAATCATGTTTTTAGCCGTCACTCTGCTTTCAGCATGACATATCTTCTTTCATTGTTTCTGAATCAAAGAGAGCTATTCTATCTTTTCTTTGTAAATCAGACATCTATATTTGACTAGTATAGAATTTTGCCAATCGTAATTGAGTTGATAACCTCCCGGTGCCCGTCAAAAAAAAAAAAAAAAAAAAAAAAAGAAGATAACCTCCCGGTGATTTTGTTATTTTCTTCCTTTTGTGGAGTAAAATGACTCACTGTCTGAACTAATGCTGTCACGCTGAGTAGTTTACGAAAGCTGGTTATGAGAAACATCTTTTGAGGTACTCATTTGTGAAGTTGCTCCAATTTCCTTTTCAAGACGTTTTTAAATATTTGCTCCATTTCTTTTTTGGAAAGTTTTTACAATATTTAATTCATTTATCACACTTAATGGACCCAACATAATACACTCTCTCTTATTCTTCCACTACTTTGTTTTTTTACAATTTTTTATTTTCTCAACTATTCCACTACCTCCATATTTTATTATTTTATCCAATTTCTTCTAAAACTCCGCACATGGAGAAATGAAGCAAGTATTTAAAAACGGAGGGAGTAGCTCTCAATTCTTTAAATCAAAAGGACAGTGTGATATAAAATGAAAATACCTTCTCCTAGTGATGAGTTTGTCTATTTGTCATGCTAATTAAAAATTTATCTCACCTTACAATTCCTCTTGATCAAAAGTATCTTCCCGGAACAGAACACTGCCTGCAGAAATTGAAGACGCAAAAAACTATGTAACAAACCAAAGAAATACTCCCTTTATGAACAGCCTAACATTCATTTAAAAAAGAAAGAATAACATGTCTTTCACAAATTCGGACTTTGCCTGTCTTTCGTAGTAGATGGAAAAATTAGAAGAATGAATGCCAGTTCGACGATGTTGGACCTACCCAAAAAAAAATTGTTTGTCCCTCCCTTCTATAATAACTTAATACAAATTTGAAAGTTTTGAAAAAGTATCCAATAATTCCATCAAGACGAGATTCTTTGGTAATGTAATTGGGTTTAGAGCATCTCATTGCGGATGTCGCCCAGAATTTATCCCTGCTTTCCTTCTTCCTCCACCTCACTTTCTCTTTCCTCCACCTTACTTTCCAATAACATCACTATTTACTTTCCAATAACATCACTATTTACTTTCCAATAGCATCCCTGCAATAGTAAACAAGGTATTAGACTTGAACGTTATGTGGGTAAAAACTTTTCAAAATAAAACAAAGAGGAAACATCACCCAAGAATGTGAGTACAAAATTCCCGAAAGTTCAACCTTTCAATTGTAGACTCTTGTTTTCAGGAATGTGGAAGGCATGGAAATAGTAAATAAGTGTAAGGAAAAAAATGAATAAAGTAAAAGAGACTAGGTAAAAAGGTAGGTGTATAACAAAAAAGTGGAAAAAGCAAGTGAAAGATTATAAAATGCCGTAAATTATTTGAATAACTTTTGTATACATCTGGTGTACAGTAATTTACTATACATCGAGGGTCACTTTTTATCAAATATAGGGTCACTTTTACAATTCTTTGGGTAATTTTTATCAATAAAGCATAAATAATTCATAACTTTTATTTATTTCAGGGTAACTTTTATTCATATTAATGTAACTTTTGCTCATTATAGGGTAACTTTATAATGGATGTACAATATTTATTGTACATCCAATTTCTTTAAAAGTTTGTCAAACGGTGTGGGGTATGAGGGTAAGATTGTAAAAGGGGATTTTTCATTATAAGACTAAAGTAGAAATGAGTTGAACTTTTAAAAACGAATCAAATTGAAAAGCAGGATAAACTTTCAAGAATGGAAGAGTATAAGAACCAAATATCACAAGTCATTTTAGCACGTTATTGGAATATGTCTCTTCAAAAGTAGGAGTATGTAGCACAGAAAAAGCTGATTCAAGTCCCACCATTTTTGGGCTTCATAAGCACGAAAACAGGAAGACCTCGGACACTAGAAGTTTCCGTGCTTCCTTCGATGAAAGAGTAGTCAATGAGATTGATCACTCACTTCATCGAAACTCATAAGCATTCCAAATAAATCATTCAATAGGAAAAAAAATTAGTAAGACACGTTTATACTAAAGATAGGATTGGGCATAAAAAGAAAAAGAAAAAAAAAAGTGCATCATGTATTCATATAACATGGTAGTTAGCTAACAACAGATAACAAAGCAAAAACCTAACGCAATTGACCTTCATTTTGAAGTGAGGATAGCTTCAGGGAGAGTAAAAGAGGTCATACTTTCACAGGGAATCAGATAGTTTAATGCTAACCATATAGTAATATGATTGATTGATTTATTATTACCTTTACAACAAATTAGCAATAAAACTGTGACATTTATTGGCATTTCAAAGCGAACTTCATTTGCAATAGCACTACAACAGGAAAATCCTAAATAACATGTACTTTCTACAAGCAAATTGGATGTGGGACAAATATGCCTGTGTGATAAGCAACAGTATAGATTACATCCTCAGTCTACAACAGCAACCCAGTTTAAATCCTGCTGAAACAGGTTCTGGAAAGCATCTATTGTTATTGTCCCTATAAAATCAATATAGTTAATTTCACAGTGACATCTTTAGCAAGCAGAATTTTTCAGTTACAGGATTACCTCATTCTTTGTATATTAGACAAACACCACACGTTAACATCAGATACAGGCTTACTTCAAGATTGGCCACTTTTTCCGAAAATATGAGATTAGCACATAGGGATGCATAACTTATGTCAACAAAGCCTATAACCTAGTTCTTTCAAAAAAAACAAAAAGCCTATAACATAGTGTCAAAAGTCCTAAATTCCTCTTGTGAGAAATAACAATGGGAGTACTAGACAGTATTAAAAGTAGAGGTATGTGTGTGATAAACCACCCCCCCCCCCCCCCCCCTCCAATCACATCCTCCTCCTCCTCTATAGGAGGTTGCTGAAGGAGAAGAGAGGAATTCAAACCTTGTGCTTAACTGAAGATTCTTATAAAATTAATGTATAAGAAACAACCATCATCTGAAAAGCTCAATATGAAAACATAGCATTGAAATGATAAAAGTAAATGGCAGAGAAACTCACTTCTCCAGCAACTCCAACCACGGGAAAAGATTGCACTGAAATCCTCCCTTGGGATGGGAATATCCAGTTTGCTTGGTGGGTAAGACCTTATTCCCCATATCATCTTGGGAAGTCTGCAGGCCACAAGCATTGCAGAAGGTTTCCAAATCCGATTCCTGACAAATCCAAATTTCGGTGTTACTTCATATAACGTACAACTAAAAAATTTTAATAAACAAAAGATATTTACCAAATTATACCTTAATCATCAGGATTTTTGAAAGAGATGTTAATGGATAAGGATGAAGCTTGTAGCCACTGGAATTTATACACGCTACAGCAAGTGCCCTAACCTTAAAACAAAGTGAAACAAACTCAATATAAGAACAATAATGAAGTTTTCAGGAAGAAAAGGAGCTTAAAAGCAGCATATACCAAATCTCTTTTGTTTGAACAATTAGATAAATAATAGCTACCCAACTTGGCACTTCTTATACATCTACCACATAACATTTGGAATAATTTTGTTGAAGAAACAAATAGATTTCCCTGGTCTCTCACAAAGGATTCAGGTTATCAAACGATTAAACTCTATAAGAAGTTTGGATTATCAAGGTAAAGGAATCTTATCGATATTATTGGAACTAGGAAGTGTTAGAACTTTGGAAGCACTGATATTTATAAATCGAGAAACAATAGTAATAGTACATGCACTAGTTTTGGAGACAACAGGAATACAGGATATTTTATAACATTTGCAGGTTGGATAAAAAAAAAAAAAAAAACAGATCCTTTGGAATCGATATGCATCCTCATGCGAAACTAAGTACCAGTTATTAAAATTTCTAGATTTCTACCTGTGAGATCTACAAACCTAAGGTTAACAGGTTGCAATAAGCATTCAGAACAGCTAATTATAAGGACCAATTAAGAGCTTCAAACTGCATATAGTGGTACTGTCCTTTGGAGGAGTAGTTGGAAGAAAATTAGAAGTCATTGTTGAGAATGGTCCTGTCTTAAGCCTAAGGGCCAGAAAATGGAAATGGAAATGGAAATTAAAAAGTAAGTAAGAAAAAGACGTAATACTTTTTTTCCCCCTATTTTGGACAGTTTTCACTTTATAAAGATCAAGCAAAAGAGAAGCAGAGGTAATCAGTGAATAAAAAAAGTGCACCTATGCATGAAGCCTAAAGCGATAGGAATCAAGCATTTCATTGAATTAAGAAGAAAAAAATGTAATATTTGGAAAATATTCCCAATAAAGCTAACAATTTCCAGCTTAAGATAACTGACCAAAACCCTAATGAGAAAAGAGGAGGATAAAGAGGGTAAAAAAAAAACATAAAGGTCACAATACACAAGGTATATCATATGTTTTCTTTAAGACCATGCTTGATCAGGAAGTAGTAATTATTACAAACAGCAACAATTCCAAAGCCATATTTTCCCAAAAGGATGAGACCAGCATGAACTAGTGATGGAGGTACCGACCCGGGTATGACGGAAAAATTGCCGTGTCCGAGTAACATAGGTAGCAGCCCCATTGAGTCCATCACAACTAACTAATAATATATCATCCGCAAAAAACAAACACCACGATAACTCATGCTGGATAAACCATGTTATGCAAAACTACTGCAAAGAGGAAAGAACATTAAGAACCTTAATCCTCTATTTCTCCGCCAATAGATTTCACATCTCAATAGATATCCTTATACTTACGTGGTATATCTTTTCCAGTTATCGCCAACTAAAACACTTCTCTTAGTAGCTTGTTATATGCTCACTCTAGTTCGATAAGGACCAAGTGCAAATTCTCCTTTCTTTTCCTATAATACTTCATTCATGGTAACATAAGATGAATGGCTTTTATGATGACTCGTAACTAATTCTGGGTATAAACCTTTATTAATTCACCAAAATACTAGTACATTTCTTAATAAAGTTAATACATCACCAAAGTGTTTTTTCTCCATCATTTTGGTCAGGTACCTCCATCACTCTAGTTTCAAAAAAAAAAAAAAAAAAAAAACAACTTGTATTCCCATCATTTCAAGTATGTATTAAAAAATGCAAACTTATTCACAAAAAGACACCTTTGCATATCAGCAAAGCACCATAACAAATGTCCAAATTCAAAATTGAACAACTTCAAGAATTCACGATCCATTTGGAATCCAATAATGAATAAGCACATAATTCCATCTATTCAATCCTTTCAACTACTTACCCTGACATGAGTTACTATTTACAACGTTATTTTGGAAAAAGGTTTATAACCATCAAATATTACCTATGCCATCTTAAAAAGTGTTTTATAATATTTGAAAACAGAGCCATATTGAAAATCATCTATACAAAAAATCCAAGGTAAAAGATCTTATCAAAGTACCAACCTCCATGATATAAGGCTCAATGATGCAGAACTGTAGGTTAGTTGCCTCTGATGCTACAGTGTGAAAGAAACGCCAAAAATTGCCGATCCGAAAAGACCTAGTAAGAAAGGGGTTACAATAAAAGTAAATTTAATGAGACAGTGCCCTTAAAAAAATTCCATTGGCATAAACAATGAGTCATATGTTAGCATGGCAAAAAGTATGTACCTTAACACTGTTCGCGCAAAGCACATCTCCTTTGAGCCAACAATATATGAAGATAGACGAGAAAACCACAAAGATAGAGACTCGCCCTATAGATAATATCAGCTGTATTAAGAGTCAGTACAATAAAGCAAGTAGAAAACTGTGACAATCAAATTCATAGCAAGAGTATCATCAAAGAAGAGAGCAACCGTTGAATGGCTATGAGTCTCAAGATGAAGGAGGACATATAAAGATCGATATTCAGCCTCATTGTCAAAAACAGAATCTGAAGTGCGGTTGATATCGTATAGGTTATATAGTGATCCAAGGCACTTAGTGAGCTGCTCCATATTAAGATGATGGATTGAAGATAAAGTGGTACTGTCACCCTCACATCTTCTAAGCTTGTAGTGGGAGGTGACATGAAACCTAATCTGCATTAGTCATGATCAATGTAACACAAAAGTCAGAGCATCATATTAGCTACCAACTTACAACAAGTAGTTCATGCCTAAAAAGCGACACAGTAGCCAATAATAATTAAAACTGGCCTGAGACGGCTAGGGTACAAGTACAACTCAGAAACTTGGTAACCCATAATTTCCTATTTTGTTGACTGGGCAAGTCGGCCTCCTTGCTCCTGGGTTAGAAGTGAAGAAGACCTCAAAGGTCAGCTAATTAGTGATAATTTTAATTTCTGGTTCTGCCTGATCTACTACGGTTCTTAAGCTGAACTCTGCATGACACTTTCAGGTTAGGGCATACTTGGGCGATGGATGGCACTTGGATTTTAGCAAAACTCACTTCAATACTTTTTCTCTACCAGATTTCTATGTGAAGGTTAGTACTTCAGTCAAATAGCATGGCCTATTGGCCTGTATTCATAAAGTCCGTTATAGTATAGTGTGTAGTCCGTACAGGCGTACACAATGAAATTGACTTTGCTTTAACTTCAATTCTCTGATTACTGATATGTTATTTTTCGGTCCTTTAGCAGGTTAGTTTGCATTTAAAAATAAAATAAAAAAAAATAAACAAAAAGAAAGACCTTTTGGACAATATAAGAGACTATAACATAATAAAATAAGCAAAATGGTACACTTCCTTTTTTAATGAACTTACCAAAAATTTTACAGGGTTCCCAAAGCTATATAAAAAATAGGGAATACATTGTTATACAAGTTTAGCCATATGTATACAGCTCAACTTCGCTTAAATGAAATGCTAAACACCAAAGATATTCTTTTGCACATCAAGGTATCATCAAAATTCTCCCTGTACATGGTATCCACTTTTACCAATGAACAATTTGGCAGTAAATATCAATGACATACCACATAACACTACGAGCACATGCATGAATTCAGTGACCTATTTAACATCTAAAAGTGAATAGTCTGCCAAGAGTCTGGATTTAATGATCCCACAAAATAAAAATTCATAATGCTATATGATAGATGTTGGTATGATACAGATTATTATGCAATCATTGACCAAAACAATATGAAAGGCTATACATATACAAGATTTTATGCCGTTGGGGTTGATAAGAGAAATCAAAGGTGCTACTATATATCATAACCAAACCACATGTTTTAAAGTAAACTATAGCAAAGCATTGCTCCCAAAATTACTTGTTAAGGTTAAAGTTTGGGCCAACCTTTCCAAGTAAACTTCTCTATGTATTTGAGACCCTTAGGAAGTCCTCCACTCATTTGTTATGCCAGACTTCATTCAGAAGTCAACACCCACAAATGGAGATGAATGCTCTGTTTGAGCACTTAGTCAGCAACCCTGAACTATACAAATGGTTCCACATAAGTTTGAGGTAGACAAGGAACAGTATAACTATGCTATTCACTCATACTGAAAAATACTATCCATTTAAGGAGAGCTCATAACATGAATTCATTCAGGTGTTCTAAGCTTTTCCTGATCTTCTTTACGCACACAAATCTATATGTGAAGTTGAGCACTTAAAAACAAAGCATAAAAATGAACAATTATAGCATACCATTTTCTCGTACATGCAGATCACTTTATCATTGTTGATGTTCTGCATGCTGAGATCTTGCCTAATGGACCTTGTCCTATCAGAGATGAAATCATGAAGAACAAGAAAAGAATGTTCAGATGAATCCAACAACTTCATAAGGTAATCCAATGTGTCCTCCAAAACCGGCAGAGGGCGTATATCTGATGCTTGAACTTCCTTCATTAAGATAGTTCTGCAAAACTAGTGAGAAAAAATGGGGTTCATACACAAAATGACTATTATGACAAGTTTGTCCACTATATTCACAACTTAACAAGAGCAAATTTTTAACAGGCAAAGAAATAAAACCTTGTTTACCATGTAAAGATTCCTAAGGAAAAATAAAAATAAATTAAAAAAATTAAAAATGCCACTTTCCATATCTTGCACTCAAAACTTGAATACAACCTACTAGAGTACTAGACTACTTGTCAAAAGAAGAGACTAAAAAAAAAAATTTAAGTCAACCATAAGCAACCATAGGCGGAGACAAAAAAAAGCCTTTAAAAAAAGGTGGCATAGTACTCCCTCCATCACATTTATAATACGAAGTACATGTTTTCCTTTTTAGGTGTTCCAAACTGTGTGTTACTAATATTTCTATTATTTCTATCATGATACACCTACTTTTTTACTTTCCCATACAAGATACCCCTACATTTTCACAAATATTTGTACCATCAATTATTTTTTACCCCTATATCCAATAGACCAATACTTCATTACATGTGATTATTTACTTTTTTTTTTTTTTTTTTAACTTTTCCATATAAAACAATCCAATTAATAAAAATGCTATCCACTCCCTGTAATAGTCTACAACCCTTAATTTTCATGAAAAATGAGAAACAGGCACTATATGATGGGACAAAGGGAGTAATAAGCATAGAGAGAAAGCAATATATATCCCTTGCCTCAGTAGTTGCATGGGACATAACAAAGCTTGTTTACTTGTTCAAGTACAGCAGATAGTGATACAATAAATGAAAATACATGTTCCATGTATCTAAGAGATTGAATTATATAAAAGTTAAGCATGAATAACCTTAAATACTAGTTTTCAATAATTAGAACTTTGACATAAAATTCTCCCTCCTTCAACACAAATTCCTGGCTATACTAATGCAACGAATTTACAATTTCAAAAGGACAATCAATTTCACTTAAACAACAGCAGACAAAAATTTTATAGGTTTACCTTTTTAACAGCGAGCATTGAGGATGATTTTGACTGATTTCCATTCAATCTTTCAAATACAGCTAGATCTCGAAGCTGCTCACGCTGGATTCTCTCCTTTTCTACCCAAAACAAGCAAGAAACATTAAATCACAAGCCCTTCTGTCTCATATACAATCAAAATAGAAAATTCAGTATTCCAACCGAAATCCAATTCTCGGAACACTAGACAATCAAAAGAATTTTCATTGTTCTGAAAATCATTAATACTATTATTTTTTTAATCATTGAATTTCCAAATTATTTCATTGATTTAAAATCCTTTTCAAATTCAACAAATATCAAGTATAACCCATAATAGGATTTAGCACCTAATTGGCCAATTCATCTCCTCTTAATCATAGTAATTCACATACCAATGAAAATAACTCCTATGCAAAATCAACAAACTTCAAAAATAAAACTTGAAAATCCCAATTATAGTCTTAGAGAAACCCCAGATCAGAAAATAAGTAAAATTCAGCACTTCAAAGATAAAACATGAAAAAAAATCCAAATATGAATTTTGAGTCTTAGAAAAGCCCCAGATCAGAAAATAAGTACAATTCAGCAGAAATTTATCACAGTCCTATATTTAATCAATGGGAATAAAAAAAAGGTGTATAATATACCTGGGCACATAAAAGGGCAAGTTCCAACAATACAGTGAGGAGTGGTACAATCAGTATCTTCTTCCAATGGAACTCTTTGGGGTCTGTTAGAGATGCGATTCCAATTGGGTTTTGGACCCGAAGTTCTGGTGACATAGTTGTGATGTCTGGAATTAGAATTAGAGTATGAAGATGAAGAAGAAGAACGAGAAGATGAAGTTGCAGAATTTTGGGAGGGATGATGATTTCTGTTCATTGTTAAGTTTTACAACAGTTTGCTTCTTTGTCCTCTCTTATTCCCAATTGAGTTAACTTCGTCAAGTAGACAAGTACTATGAATAATGGAATGGGTGGGTCCAACATAAACCGGTGAATAGGTTTAACTAGCATAGTACTTATATTCAATTAACAAAATTTTTAGATAAAACGATTAATGAATATTATTTAACTTTTTTACATAGGTGTCTATTTTTCACCCCTCAAAATAATGATATACTTACTATTTTAAAATTGGAGATTTTTCTATGTGGTCGGGTTACTCGGATTACTTCTGACCGAGTAACCCCTCAATTAACCATTGATCGATTAACCCCTGATCGAACCCCTGGCCTAGTAAACCCTCGAGTAACCCCTAATCAAGTAATCCCTCAAGTAACTCCCGACCGAGTAACCCCTCAAGAAACCTCTAACTGAGTAACCCCTGACCGAACCCCTCAACTAACCCTTGATCGAACCCCTCAAGTAACCCTTGACCGGATTAACCCTCGAGTAACCCTTGACCGGATTAACCCTCGAGTAACCCCTCAAGTAATCCTTGACCAAGTAACCCCTCACGTAATCCTTGATCGAATAACCCCTTAACTATATAACCTATACATAGTAATCCCTTAAGTAATCACTGACAGAGTAACCCTTCAAGTATATAACCCCTGACCGAACCCCTCAAATAACCCATGACCGAACCCATCAAGTAACTGCATCACCGGGTAACTCCTGACCGAGTAACTCCTCAAGTGACCCTTAACCGATTAACCCCTGACCGAGTAACCCCTCAAGTAACCTCTGACCGAATAACCCCTCAAGTAACCTCTAATTGAGTAACCCCTGACTGTACCCCTCAAGTAACCCTTGACTGGATAAACCCTTGAGTAACCCCTCGAGTAATCCCTGACCAAGTAACCCCTTGAGTATATAACCTCTGACAGAGTAACCCCTGGTTAGGGATGTTAAGGGGCGGGGCGGGGCGGATATTGGCCTTCTCATCCCCATCCCCACCTAATATTTTCATCCTCATCCCCATCCTCGCGGCGGGTCCAATTTTCATCTCCATCCCCGCCCCACCGGGTACAACTCCAAAACCATCCCCGCCCCACCCCCATTTGGATATCCATCCCCACCTAATCCCCACAAAAGACCCGCCTAATTCCCACCCAAGATCCACCTAATATCCGTATCTCAAATACACAATCTTACATAAATAATACGAATTATAAAATAAAACATTCTATACACATTTTTGTGTTATAATATAAGTGTCGTACAAAGTATTATAATTAATATTGTATTTCATGTAATTATTTTATAAATAGAATAAAAGTATGTAATTTTGCTTTAAAAGATATATAGATGTGGGGATGAGGTGGGGATGGGGCGGTTACGAAGTGGGGCGGGTGGGGTGGGGCGGGGCGGGGATGTGGCGGGTACAACTTAAAATCCACCCCCACCTCGTCACCCATGGTGGGTATGGTTTTTATCCCCATCCCCACCCCTCCATCCGCCAAACCGAGATCCATATGGGGCGGGGATGGGGCGGTTCTCCTACTTGACCCGCCCCACTGACATCCCTACCCCTGGTTGAACCCCTCAAATAACTCATGCCCGAACGGCCGAACCCCTCAAGTAACCCCTGACTGCGTAACTCTAGTAGTCTCTAATCGAGTAACTCAAGTAACCCCCACCAGACGATGTGGCCCACCACATATAAAAATTTGTGCTTGAAAATAATTTTTAATTTTTAAATTGAATGTATAGTTTATAAATATAATTCAACTCAATAGATGGAAGGAACAATCTGCTCTAGTACCATGAAAGGGTTTTATTCCTCCGTAATTAGGTGTTTAAGTTTTTTGTTTTCTTTTAGTTTTTCTTGTTTTTGCTTGTTTGAATTTTCCTTTCCTTGGTTATTGTAACCTCATTTGGAATTAAAATAATAAAAAAAAAAAAAATCTAGAGCATATACAGTTGTACATGTGTGAATTAGAATAACAAAAATATACTCTACAAAATAAGAGCATATACTCTCTTTGAATTAAGCAATCTAAAGTTAACTAATATGGATTAAATATATGCAGAATATCCGTGAGTAATATTGATTGAAAAATAATTAAAAAAATCAAGGATGTTTTCTTGGAGTATCTTTAATAATAAGATCTTTGACAATTATACAGTTTACGAAAAAAGAACACTCTAGACCATATACAATAGTTGTACGTGTGCTAATAAGGGTAGCAAAAATATATTCTACAAAATAAGAGCATATACTCTCTTTGAATTGGGCAATCTAAAGTCAACTAATATGGAAAAAATATATGCTGAATATCCGTGAATAATATTAATTGAGAAACAATATTAAGAATTTGAGGATATTATCTTGGAGTATCTTTAATAATAAGATCTTTAACAATTTATTGTTAATATAATTTGCCAAAAAAAAAAGGGACACGGACGTGTTCTATTTTAGTATAGTATATAATATATCTCTTATCATAGTGAATGTCATTGTTAATATAGATATTAAACACAAATAGTATTGTAAATTATGTGCATATGTATAATGATTATGTTAAACGTCATACATGGTAAATATTTTAATTTCAGAAAATATACTTACAAGATATATATGTATTCTTAGTTTATTAGTAAGAGAATGCTAAATAATTATATTTTGTATTTGTGTATATCGCTTAGTTTGTTAATTAAATATTCTTGTGCATAATTGTAGCTAATAGGTTTTTAAAGAGCAGCGAAAAGAAGAAAGAGGTGAGGAAGAAGATAGGCAGATTGTTAGGGATTTTAGGATATAAAATAAAATAATACCATGAAAGAGTTTGAATACTTGCCTTCTCATTAGGAACATATGGATTATATACAAATTACAAGAGCATAATTAGCCTAAACTTAAGGAATTTGATTAGCTAAAGTTATGCACAAGAATATTTACTTAACAAAACTAAGCGATATACATAAATACGGAATATAATTATCTTATATTCTAAAAGAAAAAAATATATTTTCAAATTTCTATATCTTTATCTATCTGTACTTAGTATTTAAAAAGACAAACCACAATCACCTAAATAACACATGTCATCATAATTCACCCATATGGCACATAACACATCCATTAATAATATTTCATCTTTATACTCCCTTTTAAAGTAAAAGATAAAATAAAGGAAAATTTGTCAAAAATAACACCACCTTTGGACGGTCTTCCAAGAATAGAACGACCTTTGTATTATTCTAAAATAACACCACCTTTGACTCATATCTTCCGTAAATAGAATGTAACCTGTTAATAACCTGTTTAATAGGTTACCTATGACACGTGTCAAACTGTCAGTGGTCATTTTTTTTTTAAAAAAAACATTAAATAAAAAAAACCTCGAATATAAAAAAAATAAAACCTTAATTAAAAAAAGAAAACCCCCTACCCAACCTCACAGGCCCAACCACCACTCCTCCTCCACTACCCAGTCCCCCTACCCCGCCGACGTCGTCTCTACCAGCCATCTCTTCCTGCCACGTGCCGGCGTCCGACCTTTTCCTACTCCCACTTAACTCAGGGCCCCTTCGCACCCTAACTTACCTCACGCACCTCCCAAATCGACAACCAAAACCACCAGAGCACCCTCTATTACTCGACAACAAGCGACATCAATACCACCATCACTTTCCAACCAAATTCGTCACAAACAGCAACTAATCTCGGCCATTACCCATTCCCTTTCCCCAGCCAGACCATACCTGTAAACAACCCATTATTGAAAAGGGGGAAGGGGTTTCGGGATTAAGGTTTCGAGGTAGGGGGTTAGTTTTCTGGGTGATTTCGGGTGGGTTTAAGGTAGCCAAGAATAGGGGAAGGAGGGTCATTACGGGAAGGAGGGTTGTTTTAGGGGAGGGAAGGTCGTAGAGGTAGGAATCGGGTAGGGGAGAAGGGTGAGCGGTTGCCAGCAGTGGGGAAGTGGTGGGGGTCGCCGGCGGGGGTGGGGGACTAAGGCACTGATGGGGGCAGGTGGTGAGGGGAGGAGTTTGTTTTATTTTTTTTAAAAAATATTGTTTCTAAAATAATTTTATTATTAAAAAAAATTGAAGTTTTGTTTTTTAAAATCATTATTTATTAAAAAAAAGTTAAAATAAAATACTTTTTTTAACCAATCACACATGGACACATGTCAAATATAAACTTGTGAAACAGGTTACATGCTTTTTGTTCTATTTTTGGAGGATGTGCATCAAATGTCATTTTATATTGAAATAATCCAAATGTCATTATATTCTTAGAAAACCGATGAAAGGTGGTGTTATTTTTGACAAAATTTCCTAAAATAAAATGTTATTGAATGCTAAAATCTTTATGCATTCCTAACTTTCAAATTTGAGTAAGAAAATGGAGTGTTCTATTTTCACTATATAAAAAAAAAGTTGTACTCCTCTCTATACCCCTTTTAATGTAAAAGTTAAAATAACAAATTATTTAATGTTAAAAACTTTATGTATTCCTAACTTGCAAATTATAAGTAAGAAAATTAAGCAAATTATTACAAAAAAATCACCAACACATACAACACGAATAAACAACACATTTCAAGAAAAATTAAATGAGCTACAACCCGTTCGTTGAACGGGCCAAAAGGCTAGTTTATATATTGAGTATTAAAAAAACAACTTAGACAGGGACACGTGGCAGCCATGGAGGTAGTGTACCCTAATTTAGTCTATATATAGATTATAGTAAAATAAATTTAATTTAATAAAAATAAATTCAATTCTGTAAAATCCATATCATATAACTATAACTATCAAATCAAATAATAACTAATATATAAAGCTAAACTTTTTGGCAGGTCACGAGGCAGCGACACTTGACGTTCCAACTTTTCGCCAAGTGTTGCACTACATTGAATAAATTTAAATAGACGAGGTCACAAGACAAAGTCACTTGGCGTTTCAACTTTTCGCTAAGTGTCGCGCCACGTAGGATAGATTTAAATAGACTTCCTAAGATAAAAAAAAAGTTAGTTTAGAATTCTATTTGGATAGAATCTTAGTATAAGATTGTTAATTTAGAGTTTTATTTTCGATAAAATACCAATAAATCAGACGTATAAATTGAATAATAATTTTATTCAAAATAGTTATTAGATCATAATTCTCAAAAATTATCATAAAAATTTGTTTTTAATATCATGAATTTTTTTTTAGTGAAGGAAGTAGTTTAAAGTGTAAAACATCCATTTATAATAGTAGGGAATATTTCAAGCATTACCCCAAACTTGACCCCCACTGTGATCATACACTAAAGTACGCTGGCGTCCAAAGGGAAGGAAGCTAGAGCAAAAGAGTCGCCAACAAGTTTTAGGAACTTGTAAACCGTTCACAGGGTGAAGATTACACCCCTTAACGATCCAGGAGATCATTAACTCCAATAGGTCTGGAACAAAGACTGGAAGTTCGGGGATGAAGGTACAAATCCAACCTAAAAGAGATTGAACCAGCCCTAATAATAGGCTCTACTTTATTCTTCTCGTATTCATGTGCGCTTTCTGACTAACATGCAATCAATAGGTTTACCCTAAACCTGTTTAATTTATGTTGGTTGAATATTAATGCACAAATAAATCTATTATTGGCGATTACTTGAATTATAATCATATTAATCCTAAACAAGATTATTAATTATCTTATTAAGCGTGATTACAAGTACAAATTCCCTTCAAACATACATAAAAGGCGTGATCAAGCAATAACAATAAACAAACAAGCAAGGAACATAATCATCATAATAAAAAATCATGTTAAAGCATAAAATTAATAGCAAGATCCTAGGCATGATACTAACAAGATTAATAACAAACCTTAGCATGTCACTAAACATTAAAGATCAAAGGTTTAGCCCTAACATGATATTAGGAAAGAAATAGGAAGCATCACAGAAATTATAATTGACATTATATTCTTTACCCTAAAAATGATACTAGGAACTTATTGTTGTCACCCTAAACATCATACTAAGAAAAGCATTCTAAAATGATACTAGGAATCAAAATAACAACCTAAACATGATTTCTATATCATAATATCAATTAAACAATAAAGCACTTACTTGGATGCCTCGTACCTCTTTCTAATAACAAAATACACACGTTAATAACTTCAAGGAAAATTATAAAAATCAAATAATTAAATCGAATAAAGATTAAGAAAGTTTAGACTAGATTTGGGACCAAACCCTCAGAAATACCAAACCTTTCACGTCTAGGGCGAAGGCAATTTTGAACTGTGCTAGGTGTGTCTAGATCTTATGAATGCGGAATTTTGTTTGTGAAAAGGGTTGGTTAGAATAAGAGAGAGAGAATCAAGAAATGCTTGATGAGACTTGGTGATTAGAAATAAAGGTTTTAGGAGGCTATTTATAACGAAAATCAACCGGAACATGATAAAAAAGAATCAGAGTTTCGAGAAGAATAAAACGCAACGCTGTCGCCACATACGCCTCTGTCGCGACAGCCTGTGGTGCGGTGCTACAGGCATTTTTTTTACACGTTTTCATATTTTGATAAAATTTAAGCGTACGAGGGGTAAAACTGTAATTTCCTTTAAAACACTTCTTTTATTCTAAATAAAACTCTTAAAACTCAATTATCAATGCTAATCATATTAGGATTCAAAAGAACCTTATAGAAGATTCTAGAAGACCATAACCAATCCTAATTGCATTAGGAATGATAAATCAGAATAGGCCCTCCTCTAGATCATTGGGCCGCATATAAAGATCAAACCGGGCCCAGTTTAGTAATTTGGCCATAACTTCTCATTATTCATCTGAATTGGACTTATAATATATCGTTGGAAAGTTCTTTTCGAGCCCAATCCAACTACACTATTATTGGACCTTGCTATGGACCAAACTAAACTGGATTGGCTATTTTCATAAAATAGGTTTTCAAAAACAGAGAGAAAGAAGAGAATTAAAACTAATCGCAACACTAGCCTTTCCATACTTTCACTTCATTTGATTATGATTCGACGTGAAAGGTATTCATCACCGGGTTTGTTTTGGGGAGACACAAATGGGTGTCTACAAAATCCCCCACTTTGACTGAGTTTGGAGAAACGCAAGTTTCGAAAACAAAAGTCAAAGAATCGATAGGGACGGAGAATGATTCAGAACGTTCTGTGATCCTAAATCACTCTTGTAACGCCAATACCTACAAACTGGCGTTAGTTAAAATAGATAAAAGAGTTAAGAAACACGTATCTTGCACCGTCAAGCACACGTTTCTAGAGGTAACCGATTTGTTGCATTGTTGGTGTGACAACCTTCCACAAGCTAGGGAACGTTATCCTGTTGTTTTGATGTTGATATGTCCACGCGTCTCTGAACAAAGAGCTTTGAATGATATGCCCACGCGTCTCTGAGCAAAGATCTTCTGAATGATATGTCCACGCGTCTCTGAACAAAGAGCTTCTTTTTGTTTGACGATCTTCCTCAAGCTAGGGGATACCGCCTGAAGACTGTTTCGCCTGTAACTGCCTCCAATTGTGCTGTGATAGTCTTCTGCAAGCTAGAGAACCCTATCGAAGATTGCTTCGCTTGAAACGATCTTTTAGCGCTTTGTAACCATCTTCCGCAAGCCAGGGAACATGATCGAAGACTGCTTCGCCTGAAGCCATCCTCATTTGTTGCGATTATACTCTGAAGAGTATCACCGTAGACCAACGCCTATCGATCCTTTAATGTTCGCTTGAACTTTGCTTTTGCTATGCCAGTGCGTCGACGCTTTTGCTGCTTGTGAACCAGTATGTCGGTGCTCATGTTGTTTGTGAACCAGTATGTCGGTGCCTTTGCTGTTTATGAACCATTATGTCGGTGCCTTTGCGGTGAGCCAATGTTTAGGCGCTTTAAGCTAAGTGAAACGATCATTTATCAAGTCGATCACTTAATATGATTGTAACTGAGCCGATTACTGAATCATGTCAAATTTCTTAGAGGGGCTAACTGGCGTACCAAGGAACCCAAAATTGTTGTATGAGGTCGAAATAATCATTCTGAGAGGTTTCGCTTTCTGTCGCCGCTGCAACGTCACTGGCGCCGCGATTTTTCCCTGTCGCTCGGCACTGCACTCTGTCGCTCGGCGACAGAGCTGTCGTGCGACGCTGCTGTCGGGATTTTTGCATAAATCCCTTTTCTTCCTTATTTCGCTGCTACTGCTTTCATTCACTTGAGTTCGCTGCGAAAAACTTCAAATTGCTCGTTCTTGCTCGTTTCTCAACCAAATTCGCTCAATTTGTTGCAAATCAAATCTTTGCCAATCTAGTTTGTTAATGTATGTTAATTTTTTCCCAACTCACTCGAATTTTTCTGAATTTCGCACATGTTCATTCACGAATTTCTTGAAAAATTGAAACTTATATTGCTAAATTTGCTTTGTTTGTCCAATTTTATGCCATTAAATTGCTTGATTATGTTTACATATTGCCTTAGAAGTATTTTGAGACTTGTTTGACTCAATTTGGTGAAGATATGAGCAAATTTCCATTGTGGGACCTCTTGACTTTGTGAGAACAATGTGACTCGTTCTTCATGTTTTTGCTAGCCATTCTTTTCAAAATTTGTCACTATATTTGTCATAGTATTGCAAGAAATTGTTTTGACTACTGAAAATTGCCATTTATGCATGGATTGAAATCATGATCTTTTTTAGTACTACATACTCTATTTTCTTGCGAACATAGTATCATGCGGCTAGGCGAACCTTGGATACTATAAAACCTTAATTTTATGGTATTTTGCATAATATAGCATGGCTAGACGATGAGGTTCAGGCTCTCGTTCTCGTTCTAGGGAGGCTCATCGGGAGGACGATCTCGTTGACGCCGGCGTAGACACCTCTTCTTCTCTAGGGAGGTTTCTTGAGTGGGACCAGCACACTCTGTATTTCGCGTTTGAGTTCCACATTTCAGAGCGCGTCCGACGAGGGATTCTCAGCGGGCGAGTCCGTAGCCATGGTTCTTTGTACGATACTTACTTCCGTGACCATAATGGTCTGCGCCTTCTGTGGGAGTCATATGGCTTGACTCCTCTGCTGCGAGCCACTCGGGCTATTTACTCTTTCGGACAGAGCCACTATGTAGTCCGAGCTTTGTTGGAGTTCTTTTGGGACACCACCAACACCTTCCATTTTCCTTGGGTTCAGATGAGTGTCACCCCAGCCGACTTTAGTCTCATCTCGGGACTGGAGTTTTGCTCGACCGCGCTGCCGTTTGAAAGCTCTATTAGTGTTTTCTCTCCTGTGGTCGATGAGCTGTTGGGTTCGATTGCTGTTTGGACCCGTGCTGAGGTGGAGCCATCACAATTCAGCTCCAGGTGCATTCGCTGGTCGACTCTGGCAATGGCTTTTGGGGACGATGCGACCACCCGAGAGCAATGGGTGCGCATCTTTGCACTTATTTTGCAGTTAGGGACATTTTCCCCTGACAAGGGTAGTCGGGTGCTACTTTACTACCTTCTTGCTCTTCGCGATCTTCAGCTGATCAGGACCTACGATTGGGCCAGCTTGGCTTATGTTGACTTTTTGCGGGGATTGCGAGACTCATGTCGACATCGGTCTTACACAAGAGACATCGCTTTCTCTAGCTTCTGGAGAGTCGTAGAGGTACATATTTATTAAAAGTTAGCTCTAAACTCTTATTAGCACTTGCTGATATCTTTTTATCTTTGTAGATCTGGTTCTACGAGTACTTTCCTTTGCTTGCGCCGGCGAGACCATCTCCCCGCGAGCTCCCTGTTGGGGAGGTTGCTTTAGTAACTAGGCGAATACTGCCCGTGTCCGAGAGCTGACCCTCTCGGTATGTTCTGTTTGCATAGTTGGAATATTTGTATCGCTTTTGGTAGAGCTTTATCTTATAGACATTCTTTGCAGGAGCCTGATGTATTATACCGACCCTGGGGCGGTCTAGTTATTCCTACTCTGGCTGCGCAGTACACTGCTGAGCGTCGCTACTTCCCGGGGACATATGAGGCTGCGGTGTACCTAGGAGAGAGAGTTGCTATTCAGCACTCCTCAGATATTTTTGTCGTCCCTGCTCCTCCGCCACGTCACATGTTCCATGACGTGATGCTGCTCAACCTATCGGAGAGGTCGCCTGCTGGTATGCCTTGGCGATCTCATGCTAGCTAAGGGCGATGCTACGAGGAGGATTTGCTACCGTTGTTATCTCCGGCCCCTGTTTTGTCTGAGGAGGCGGCGGTATGATTTTTGTCTTTTATCTTTTTGCGAAGTAGCCCCCAAGTGGTATTTTATTCACTTTGATTTGCTTTTTTCCATACCAATCCTACTGAGTTCGTTACCCCTCATATGTCCATCCACTATCAGGGAGCATACATGCCTATTGAGGAGATGATCCCTCCGGCTCCCGAGGATCAGCATTTTGTTGAGCGATCTATCCCTCGTCACCAGACTCGGGTGAGATATTTATTTGCTATTTGTTTGTATCTGTCTTATATTGTTGCTAACTTTATTTCTTTGACAATTCTGGCGCGAGGTGGTTACGGCGATGGCGAGGTGCATCGACGCCTTTCGAAGCCAGCTAGTGCGGATGAGGAATGTGGCTTCATGTCGTCGCGACGACGCTGTTAGGAGGTAGCTTTTCCTCTTTATTTCTGCATTGTTTATATTTCTATTTTCTTTGCATCTAACTTGATTTCTTTTTACAGGGACAACCTATTCCCTCCCGTACTCGGACGAGACCTGAGGCTCGGAGAGAGCCGGCTAGGTCTAGCTCTAGGCGTTGTCGTACTACTTCTGGTGGTCGGGGTGGCCAATCTGATGCTGCTCGGACTGAGGGGGTGGAGGGCTCGGGCTCTTCTTCTGAGAGTGCACAGGCTGGGCCGATGGGTCAGGGAGAGGCGACATTGGCTCCGGTAGGTGGTGGGACGTACGAGGTCGACTCTTCTTCGCAGCAGCCTCCGCAGCCTCAACCTTTGCAGATTCATCACTAGGGCGACCTTGGGTGGACTGGTCCTGAGTTGAGTTTCCCTCCTCCTGGTGAGACCGGAGCTGGTGGGGAGCATACTTCTCGATCTACGCAGTTCTTTGATATGATGAACATTCCTCATCATCTGCGTCCTCCAGCGCCGTAATTGTACCTGTGTTTATTTATTTTGACTTTTATAGGACTTTGCCTGACCGACACATTTGTTAGCTACATCTGTTAGACATATTTTGTATATACAGACTATTATCTATTATGACTGTATTAGCTTTGCATTTATTTTTCATTTTTATGTGCATATGTGTGTGTGCAAAAAAAATTGTGATTAATTTTGCACAAAAATTTCCGTCATTTTATTACTAATGGAGGGTGTAGGCGTCGTTTGAAGTGCGCCTACGTTAAGGCATATGTGAATATGCTTTGCACTCATAGGAAGTGGGAATTGACATATACGATTAGGGACAAGGAAAGTAGGGAGCCGCCAACAAGTTTTTAAGGAACTTGTAAACCGTTCACGGATCATAAAAGGCAACCACGATTAAGGGACAACAATAGGCAACAAGGATTGACCCGTGAAGGTTACACCCCATTCATAATCCATGAGATTACTAACTCCATATGGTTCGGAACCACAAAAGGAGGATCGGGGATGATGGTACGAAGTGAGTCATGGAGTGACATTCGTTCGTATTGGCTTCTACTCGATTCTTATAGTGAAAAGTGATTCCTGCGATCTCAAAGGCATACAAACAAAATATTCAATTTGCTCCAAAATATTATTAAGATAAATTGGTTGAATATTAATGCAACATATAATTCTAAATATTAGTGATCACTTCAATTAACAACAAGATTAAAAAGGAACCTAAGCCGGTTGTCCAAATTATCTTATTAGGCGTGATTTCCAATTACATATTCCCTTTAAACATGCAATATTGTGATCAATAAATAAATAATAGAACAAACATTAATATTGGAAGCAATTCAACAATAATAGCTTTAGTCAAATCAAATATAAAATAGCCTAATCGTGATACTAGCAATATTAAAATAAAATAAGTAATTAAATTAATTAGTTACCCACATTCCGCGCGTTTCTTTAAATTGTTACATCAATAAAAAAAATATAAAGCAAATGAAAATTAAATTAAATAAAAAGTAGAGTTGATTTAGTCCAAACCCTCAGTCAATTATACCTTTCACGCCTTGGTTTAAGTATAGAGCTTTGGGTATTATATGGACTCCTTGGAGTGCTTAAAGGAAGGAATAGTGAAAGAATGGGGAGCCTAGTGTTTAGGCTAAAGAGGGAGAAGAGAATTATTTGATGATCAAGATTTTTGATGATTGAAAAAGGGGAGATATGACATCTATTATTATAGAGAAAAAAAAAGAAGGGTCGAAAAAACAAGATAAGATCTGAATTAAATCGGAATAAAACTCGATAGACAACAGTTTTTGCGGTTTTTGTTTTTATCATATCTTTTGATCAGAAATCTTAATAAGATAAATAATATGTCGTTGGAAATATTTTGAAGTATACTTTCTAACCCAATTGAAATCAGATTAAAATATATTGTAGAATAAAAGATATGATCGAAATAGTGGGACGGTGTCAGTTTTGGATAGAGTTTGACATTTCATTCATATCTTTTCTGTTATAGCTCAGAATTGATATTATAATATATCATTGGAAAGATAATTTCAAGGGCTATCCAACCATATAAGATTTAGATAAAAAATACAAGGCACGAAAATAATATCTGTCTATCTTTGAATGTCTTTAAATTCGAATAGAATTAGGACTTTCAAAAAGAAAAAGTTTTATTCAATTTCAAACTTTTTAATCTTATCTTTTCATAAAGGATAATTAAGATCTTTTAGAAGCTTATAGAAGTTTCCAATTAAT
The DNA here is from genome assembly GCF_001683475.1 of Chenopodium quinoa. NCBI lineage: Eukaryota > Viridiplantae > Streptophyta > Magnoliopsida > Caryophyllales > Amaranthaceae > Chenopodium > Chenopodium quinoa. The sequence continues at coordinate 7,621,686 of NW_018742390.1, forward strand.
CCTAATTGGTTTGGGAATTGGATTAAATCCTTTGGACCCTCCACATGATCATTGGGTCGTAGGTAAGGTGGCTTAGGTTCGGTTTGGGCTCAGTTTAATATTTTGGCCATAACTTATTCGTTATAACTCGTATTTGGGCTTATAATATATCGTTGGAAAGCTCTTTTAAATACCCATCCAATTATTCAATCATTGGACCCAGATTATGGACCAAAATAAATTGGACTAAATGTTTTTATTAAAAAGACACGAAATGAATTATTTTGGGTTTAAACGCTCGAAAAGAGGAAAATAAGTGATGGTTTGGGAAAATGGGCTAGGAATTGGTTTTTTTATGAAATGTATTGGGATTGAATATGAATTTAAGCACTCCAAAAATTAAATACTCAACTCGACCAATAATGGCGATGAAAGGTTGTTCATCATCGGGTTTGGTTTTGGGGAGACATTTTTAGGTAGGTGTCTACTGAAGCCCCCACTTTGACTAATTTTGTAGAAACGTCAGTTTCAAAAACGATAGTCAAAGTAGTTGATTGGGACGGAGAATGATTTAAGACATTCTGCGACCCTAAATCACTCTGTATACGCCGATACTTGCAGAAAAATGTTAGTTCTATAGATAAAAGAGTAAAGGGATAAAATGCTTATCTGACACTAGTGTATTGGTGGTAAATATGTTCGATAGTATTTGACACCAGTGTATCGGTGACAAATGAGTTTGGTAGCTTTCTATGCTTGAAGAAATCCACCAGGTGACGTTTTGTTGAGATACTTTCCATGCTTGAGGAAAGTCGACAGATTAGTTTGGTATCTTTCTATGCTTGAAGAAATCTACCGGATGATACTTTCCATGGTTGAGGAAAGTCGACATATGAATTTGGCGGTTTTCTATGCTTGAAGAAATCCACTGGATAATACTTTCCATGCTTGAGGAAAGTTGAAAGATGATGAGATTGCAAGTCTTTGTGTATCGAGAACCTTGCGCCGTGAATCATCTTCGCTTGGGAGATGATCACTAAAATGATGATGGTTCGATTGTCCCTCAACGTGGGCTGTAGATGGTTCGCTTGTCCCCGAACATGGGCTGTAGATGGTCCGCTTGTCCCCGGACGTGGGGTGTAGTTGGTTCGCTTGTCCCCGAACGTGGGCTGTAAAAGGTTCGCTTGTCCCCGAACGTGGGATGTAATTGGTTCGCTTATCCCCGCACGTGGGCTGTAGATGGTCCGCTTGTCCCCGGACGTGGGCTGTAGATGGTCCGCTTGTCCCTGGACGTGGGCTGTAATTGAGACCTTGACAGGGTAAAGTCGTATCCGTAATGGAAGGAACGCTCGATCTCAGGATCGAATGGGATGTACCCTGATCTAGAACACCTGGGCATAAACAAAAAAAACTAAAAGAAAATATGAGATTTGCCTCAAAGAACTAGCGTTCTCTGAGACAAAAAGAAATAACCTAGACGACAAAAATAATCAGAAATAAAAAATAAAACCGTTTTCCCGGCAACGGCGCCAAATTTTGACAGGGTAAAGTCGTATCCCCAAATCAAAAGTAATTCCTAAATCCTCTAACTAATGTAGATAGGGAAGTAGGGTCGAATCCATAGAGAAACGGGTCTTTCTATTCCTAATTAACTAATATAATCTAGATTATGAGGTAACCAAAATTTATATTTGAATAATAAACTAAACTACAGAGATAAAGAATAAGGAGAAAATAATATATAAAAGGATCTAGGGCATAGGTTCACCAATAAATAATATTCCAGGGTAGAATATAATAATCATTCATCAATGCATATGATAATCAGATTATAAAGGGCTTTCTCTACGTATTATAATCACACAATTAATTTACCGGTATTAAATCTCATCTTTCGAATCTCGAATTAACCATTTATAAATTAACCTGCCTATTGAAACTAGACCTAAACATCAATTCTCATTTGTCGAATCTCGAATCAATATTGTCAAACACATGCATAAAAGATCAGGCCTAATCTAGTCACAGAGCATTAAATCAATCAATAGGAAATTAATCTAGCATTGACAATTAACAACAATAAATTACCCCTTCATATTATTTATGGATCCCCATAAACCCTAGAAATAAAACTACTCACACATAATAGAAACTAAACTAATCAAAGCAATAAATCAAGACATGATTAAAGGAATAAAGTAAACAACTAAGATTAAGAGAAGAGAAATTGTTACCTAAATAAATCTGGAATTAAGAATAGATTAAGAACAAAGGTTTTAGAGAAAGAAATCTAAGAAAAACAATTAAGAGATTAAGGAAAGAGAGAGAGAGAGAGCGAGAGAGAGCTCCTAAAATCGTATTACGAAGGAGTATTTATACTCTGTACAAATCCTAAACTAAAACAAACTAAAACGACGCTAATCGTCTCTTAATAATTACACGCGCCCGATCGGGCGAGGCACCGCCCGATTGGGCGCGCCTTTTTGCTCCAATGTTAAATCTCGCGCCCGACCAGGCGCGTCACCGGGCGCCGACCTTAGCTTCTCCCGCCCGGCTGGGCGCGCCTCTGGGCGCCAACCTCTTTGGCCGGGCGACTCTCTTGGGCCACTATTTGGACTACTATTGGGCTCCAATTCTTCGGGCCAATCTGGGTTTCCTCTTCCGGTCTTGAATACTCGGTCCAAATGCCCAGGTATCACCTATATCGAGCCCTTAATCACCGGTTCGATGGCTCTAACCGGCCCTAGGCTATAAAATCTGGTCGTGCTTCTCTAATGCTCGTGATTGCTTCAAAATATCTCGGGAAAATACTCCAAAAGTGTAAATTCCTGCAAAAGTCAACCAAATCTACGAAAACACTAGAAAACACCAATTAGTAATAAAAGTGGCTCTAAAGAGCTAAAAACACTACTAATTAAGACCAAGGGACGGGGGTAAAATACTATGTAAAATAGACACATCAAACTCCCCCAAGCCAAACCTTTGCTTGTCCCTAAGCAAAAATCTCATCAATGAATCAATAAATATGCTTCACCCCAAAAGTAAAAATCAAGCACAAACGATTCAGGGTAAATCGAATGAACATGCTTCAAAATCAACCAATCAAATCCATCTAACTACCAATCTTCCCTAACAATTGTCAAATAGAGCAAACCACAAGAGCATATAAAATTCAAGACTAGTGCTCACACAATCAACTCACATTTATGTGGCGAGTAAAAGATGTACTCGATTGCTCTCCAACCAACCCTTTATGTGAACAATGCCCTCCCAACTCACACTCTCGTGTGTATAAAACAATGAACGCTCAACCTACTAGTCGACTCGAAATATGTCAAATCATAACTTGCATTGATAAACAACACTTTCACATTCATACAATTCTATGCACAAAGGTCGGAAGGTCTTTAAAGCTTGTAATGTAAGGCTAGGGTAAAGGGTAGGATAAAATTAGGAATAAGTGAGAGAAAAGCTATGCTTAAGGGAGCAAATACTAATAAAGCCCATGATCAAAATAAATAATGATCAACATCTCCTACATAACCAACTTTAATATCAACCAAACATACTCCAATCATAATAAACAATCCCAACACTTACAATTTCACTCATAAGAAATATAATAATGAAGAAGTGGAGTGAATAAACAAACTTTATTTCCAAATTTGAATTTTTCATTGAAGCTCTATTTTTTCCTTTATTTTGATCAACCTCCAACTAGAACATTTGAACATTAAACAATTTTTTTTCTCTTGATTTTTTTTCTATTGAAGTTCACTTTTTTTTCACTTTTTTTTCTTGAACTTCTTTTTTTTTTCATAACATCATGCTTTATTTTTTCCAAGAAAATATAACTTTCAAAATCATCAAAAATAAAATGATCAAAAACAAAATAACTTCTCAAAACCCACCCAAATTGTGCAAATAATAAGCACACAACAAACTCCCTCACCTCACTCACTAATAGCTCCCCCAAGCCGAGCTTGGGACTAGTAACCAATGGGGAAAAATAGGCTTGTAATGTGGCTAATAAAACAACAAAAAGTCAAGGCAACAACATGGGTAGCAAGAAGGGAACAAATGTATCTACAATCATCTGGAGGCTACCTAAAAGAATGAACGTCTTCGTCCTCCATAATGTGCATAATAATGAATCATATAAACATTACTTATAGTTGCAAACCAATACTCAAATTCATTGACATACCAGGAACTAACACACATTCCTAATTAAATCAACTAGTCAAGCACCATATTCACAAGTAGTTGGGCAAAATTGACTTATGTTAAGGTTTCAAGGCAATCAAACATCAAATCATGATCAACTAATCCACAATGCTTATCATCAAATACCAAGAATCAAAACAATTTTCTCAAGTAAGGGGCACAAGGAAGCATAATTTACAATTCATTGGAACGTATTTTTGGATTTTTTATTTTTTAATTTTTTTTGTATTTTTCATATATAATAAAGCAATAAAACTAACCTAGAAAGCAATAAATCTACCCTAAGAAAACACACCAAAAATAAAAGAAAAGAGAAAAAGAAAGATACCAAATCCAAAATCTCCCCCAAGCCAGAAGTAGACAATGTCCTCATTGGCTCGGGAACTAGCCCAGCATAGCTAGTCCTGATCATCCTCATCCATCGAGCCGAAACCTGCACCTCCACTGCCACCTGCACCACCTGCACCAGAAGAGCTACCACCAAAATAATCAGCATGAAAACTCCCCCCCATCGGTCCCCCAAAAGGAATGTCCTGGCCGTACCCATGGAAGGAAGAATAGTCAGTGTAAATACCATGGGTAGTGGGATCCCTATCGTATCCCTGGGGTGGAGGGTGAAACCAGTCAGGCTGAAACCAAAAATTTCCTCATACCAATATCGTTCAAAAATCTGCTAACATAATCATGTAAACCTAATGCTTCTAAAGTAGGGCAGTGTAACCACCGTGAAGGAATTACCTCACGCCCGTAGAGTTGCTCAAGCTTTTCCTTCTGTTCTAAGTTTGCGATTTTGATTGTCGGCCAATGCGGTAGTTGCAACGCCGGGTCATATTGCTGACTTGAGCTTGAGCTTCCCCCTAAAAGTGTTCTTGCCCTCTTTGGCGCCATTGTTGAGATTTTTTTTAAAATGGGTCTAAAAATTATTTGATTGGAACTTGAAGATTTTGGTGTATAAATGTAGAGGATGAGGAGGGGATCAAAAATATGTAAAACATTTTGGATTTGGGTGAGAAATGAAGAAGAAATCTTAGAGAGAAGGTAAAGAGAATTCGAGTTTTAGAAAGAGAAAGTAATGGAGGAAAGAAGAAATGAAGGAAGAAAGAAGAAAAGAAAGAAGAAAAGGAGGCGGACGCCCCTCGCGCCCGGTCGGGCAATCTGGACCATTTAAACGAGCAGTTCTCGCGCTCGGTCGGACGATCTAAGTCCGAATTTCCTTAAATTCTCGCGCCCGGTCGGGCGATCTAACGTTCAAATTTTCGCCACTTTTCGCGCCTGGTCGGGCGGACAATTTAGTCCGTATACGACGAATTTTGCGCTCGATCGGGCGAAAATACTTTATTTTGAAGACTAGCACTCGCGCCCGGTCGGGCGACATTCGCCCGATTGAGCCCGAGGCTAATTATCAGCTTTCGTATTTTCTTATTTTCTTCAAAATTTGGCTAACTCTTTTCCTTCAAACCTGTATAAACACTCATAAAAATTCATTAAATTCCCTCATCTCTCCTCTCATAAGAAAAAAAGGAAAGAAAAACTAGTCTAAAAAGCATTAAAAATACGGGTTGCCTCCCGCAAAGCGCTGGTTTATCTAGGTCCCGCACGACCTTCTTACCAAGTGCAATGACTAGGACCCTTGGCCTAACGCTTGATCGGGCGGTTTCTCACCCGGTCTAGCGGTGTTTTGGCTGCGACGCGACTTCTTGACATGCCCTGTGGGACGTCAATTCACCTTATCTGGTGGATCCTCCTTGACTTGGAATGAGAGGTCTTCAATGCTACGCACCAAAGATCCCTATTTGATCTAGGCTTGCTTCAAATTATTATTGCATTCAGCACTTGCAACTCGATCTGGCGGAACACTTCCCATAGGCTCCAATCGCACAACTTGCTTGATTGATTCCACCTTTTCGTCCTCAAAACCAAGACCAACATTGTAGAGTGCTCTTTCTATTGCATTAACTTCCTTCTGCCATTTGTCTATCTCATCTGAAAAGAATGCAACACAAGATACCGCCTCCAAGGGATCTTTTTCAAGATATTGGGGCTTGTTAGAATAATTCTCAACCACATTAACACTAAAACATTTTTCCTCGGTCATTGAGCTTTTAGGGGTATTATTAAGATTGAAAATAACTTTATCATCCCCTACTGATAGTGTTAGCCTACCACTTCTCACATCTATGATTGCTCCTGCAGTGTTAAGGAATGGTCTACCCAAAATAATTGGGGTTTGCATATCCTCAGCCATATCAAGAACAACAAAATCAACAGGTATATAAAATTTACCTACTCTAACGGGGACATCCTCTAAAACACCTAAGGGGTATTTGAAAGAACGGTCGGCCATTTGTAGAGTAATATTGGTAGCTTTTAATTTACCCATATTCAACTTGGAACACACAGATAATGGCATGACGCTAACGCTAGCACCCAAATCACACAATGCATTATCAATCAATAGAGCCTATATGACAAGGGATAGAAAAAATACCCGGATCTTTTAATTTAGGTGGAGACTTATTTTGAAGTACGGCACTACACTCTGCAGTGAAAGCTACTGTCTCTACCTCACTAATAGACCTTTTCCTTGTCAATATTTCTTTCATAAATTTTGCATATGAAGGAATTTGTGTGATTAATTCAGTGAAGGGAACTATTACCTTCAAATCTTTTACCATCTCAGGAACTTACCAAACTGCTTATCCAAGTTTGTCTCCAATTGACGATTGGGAAATGGAAGTTTGATAATTGGTTTTGGAGCATTATTGCTCTTGTCTGGAGTAGTCACCTTCTCTGAAGTCGTACCCTGCAATGTAGGATTAGATATGTTAGTATTATGCTTTAGCCTTGCAGGGCTGTTAACTGCATTGTTTGTTTTAACGGAATCAAGATTAACATTATTTAATAAATCAGGTTCATCAAGTCTGGTCATAGAGGGCCCTTCATAGTTTGAATCACTCCTTAGATTAATTGTATAGGCTTGATCCGTAGTCCTGGTCGGCTGTGCCGGTAGAGCTCGCTGTTGGCGGGCTTGTAGAGTAGCGGAAAGTTGCGCAATTTGATTGTCTACAATTTTATTGTGTGCTAGGATTGAATCAATTGTTGCATCTCTACTCTCCATGTGCTTCTGCATATTAACCAACATCGCTCTAATTTCCACCAGAGAAGGGTCAGAAGATGAGGAGGGTTGTTGTGGTTGATTCTTCTTGCCAGCATTGGGATGGTAATATTTCTGATGCTGTTGATGTGGCGCCTGTGGTTCTTGTGGTGGTGGATTTTGAACATTAGTACTTTGGTAGGAAAGGTACGGATGGTTCCGATACCTAGGATTGTAGGTGTTGGAGTATGGGTTATTCTGCCTAGAAGCTTGAAAGGCATTAACTTGCTCCACGGAACTCCTGCAATCTTATTCCCAATGACCTAAAATAACACAATTTTCACAGAAAGCCTCATTAGAATTATTATTAATCGCAGAAACATTAGCTACATTAACAGTGCTAAGATATCTAATTTTTGGCATATAGAGGTCAATTGAGCTTGCAAAAAGGATACAGAGTCAACACTATGTTTCCCCTTGTTAGTAAATCCTCTAGGATTCCCATATTGGGAATTATGTATCGCCATATCTTCAATAACTTGACCTGCATCATCAACATTAAGATTCATAAATCTCCCACTAGCTGCAGAATCTAAAATTATTCTAGAGGAATTTCCAATGCCATTATAAAAGGCTTGGATTAACTGCCATTGTGCTAAATTATGGTGGGGGCATTCTCTTTGTAGGTCCTTGAACCTCTCCCAAGCCTCATATAAAGATTCATTGGCTTCTTGGGCAAAGTTCTGAATCGCACTTTGTAGTACGGCTGTTCTCTCTGCAGGATAATACTTGTTATAAAAATTCAGAACAAGAGTTTCCCAGTCAGTTATACCAAGTGCAGTTCTATTTAAGCCATTAGACCACGATTTAGCTTTTCCGGTTAAAGAGAAGGGAAAGAGAATCTCCTTGATTTGGTCTTGAGTGACCCCGACTTGCCTGATGGTATTGCAATATTGACAATAGTCGGCAATGTGAAGATTTGGGTCTTCACCCTTAGCTCCACTAAATTGCTTCCTCTCTATCATCTTTATAAATTGAGGTTTAATTTCGAATTGAACCCCATCAAGAGCCGGAGTGGGAGTGAGATGTGGAAAATCTGAAAGCTTTGGTTGGGAGTAATCACTAAGCTTCTTTGGAACCGCCATCTCTGATTCTGCGTCTGATGATACCTCTGAATCGCTAGAACCAGTTGGAGAATCGCGGTGATTATTATTATTATCACCGGAATCCGCTAGGATTTGCTTGTAAAGATTTTTCTGTCTATGGAAGGAACGCTCGATCTCAGGATTGAATGGGATGTATCCTGATCTGGAACACCTGGGCATAAACAAAAAAAACTAAAAGAAAATATGAGATTTGCCTCAAAGAACTAGCGTTCTCTGAGACAAAAATAAATAACCTAGACTACAAAAATAATCAGAAATAAAAAATAAAACCATTTCCCCGGCAACGACGCCAAATTTTGACAGGGTAAAGTCGTATCCCCAAATCAAAAGTAATTCCTAAATCCTCTAACTAATGTAGATAGGGAAGTAGGGTCGAATCCACAGAGAAACGGGTCTTTCTATTCCTAATTAACTAATATAATCTAGATTATGAGGTAACCAAAATTTATATTTGAATAATAAACTAAACTACGGAGATCAAGAATAAGGAGAAAATAATATATAAATGGATCTAGGGCATAGGTTCACCAATAAATAATATTCCAGGGTAGAATATAATAATCATTCATCAATGCATATATTTAATCAGATTATAAAGGGCTTTCGCTTTGTATTATAATCACACAATTAATTTACCGGTATTAAATCTCATCTTTCGAATCTCGACTTAACCATTTATAAATTAACCTGCCTATTGAAACTAGACCTAAACATCAATTCTCATCTGTCGAATCTCAAATCAATATTGTTAAACACATCCATAAAATATCAGGCCTAATCTAGTCACAGAGCATTAAATCAATCAATAGGAAATTAATCTAGTATTGACAATTAACAACAATAAATTACCCCTTCATATTATTTATTGATCCCCATAAACCCTAGAAAGAAAACTACTCACACATAATAGAAACTAAACTAATCAAAGCAATAAAGCAAGACATGAGTAAAGGAATAAAGTAAACAACTAAGATTAAGAGCAGAGAAATCGTTACCAAAATAAATCTGGAATTAAGAGTAGATTAAGAACAAAGGTTTTAGAGAAAGAAATATAAGAAAAACAATTAATAGAGTAAGGAAAAAGAGAGAGAGAGAGCGAGAGAGAGCTCCTAAAATCGTATTACGGAATTGTATTACGGAGGAGTATTTATACTCTGTACAAATCCTAAACTAAAACAAACTAAAACGATGCTAATCGTCTCTTAATAATTACACGCGCCCGATCGGGCGAGGCACCGCCCGATCAGGCGCGCCTTTTTGCTCCAATGTTAAATCTCGCGCCCGGCCGGGCGCGTCACCGGGCACCGACCTTATCTTCTCCCGCTCGGCAGGGCGCGCCTCTGGGCGCCAGCCTCTTTGGCCGGGCGGCTCTTTTGGGCCACTATTTGGACTACGATTGGGCTCCAATTCTTCGGGCCAATCTGGGTTTCCTCTTCCGGTCTTGAATACTCGGTCCAAATTCCCGGTATCACCTATACAGAGCCCTTAATCACCGGTTCGATGGCTCTAACCGGCCCTGGGCTATAAAATCTGGTCGTGCTTCTGTAATGCTCGTGATTGCTCCAAAATATCTCGGGAAAATACTCCAAAAGTGTAAATCCCTGCAAAAGTCAACCAAATCTACGAAAGCACCAATTAGTAATAAAAGTGGCTCTAATGAGCCAAAAACACTACTAATTATGACCAAGGGACGGGGGTAAAATACTATATAAAATAGACACATCAGACCTGCAAAATAAAATTTGCCAAGGGACTCGTATAGACTATGATTGACTTGACCAACTAACTTGACACGACATGACATGTGTATAGCTTGTGATTGTCTGTATGTGTGCACAAACAACCAAAAATGCAAAAGCAAAAATTTTCCGTCATTTTTGTCACGAGACGAGTGGAGGGTACTGACTTTCTCCCAAAAAAGAAAGACGTGAAAACTGAACTTTTATTTTTGAACTTCCCTCGATAAAAAATTTTGAAAAAGTTTTTTGAACTTCCCAAAAACAAAATAATGAAAAAGGGAAGAAGTTTTGAACTTCCTCCTTGAGCAACACGGAATCAATCGTATGGATTGAATTTCTTGTCCTGAAAATAATGTATGCATGATGCATGTTCTTATGCCAGGAGACTAAGGAAAATTACATTATTTGACACGATAGATGAATGAACTTAATTCATGGAGATAAGCATCATATATGGTGTAAAGAAGCGATCTTGAACGTCACTTAGGTTTGAAAGTTAAGCACGTATATAAATGAAGTGATTATGAACGTTGTTTAGGTCAAGGAACTAGGCACGATATGCTTTAATGATTACAAATCAAGACGATATGCTTTATATGATTACAAATCATTGATATATAAATGTTGCTCAGCACATTAAACAATGAACATTGCTCAGGTCAGGAAGCTAAGCAAGTATACAACGTTTCTTCTAATCAATGTTGTCTTGAAAGATGATGAAGCATGCGCGGTAGGGAAACAGGATTTCATGATAAAGGGTTCCTAAGGGAAAGATGATATGGCTATGTATGTGTGAAAGAAGTGTGTGAAAGTGATACTAAGGTGAGGATGGAAAGGCTATGGTGAAGGAAATAGATGTGAGAAGAGTCGAGATGGTGGCTCTTTAGGCTAGGTAGGCTAAATTATGTAGGTTCAAGCCCCCAAGCCTAGCTATAAATGGGTAGTGTAGGGAATATTTCAAGCATTACCCCTAGCTTGAACCCCACTGTAATCATACACTAAAGTACGGTGGCGTCCAAAGGGAAAGAAGATAGAGCAAAAGAGTCGCCAACAAGTTTTAGTTACTTGTAAACCGTACACAAGGTGAAGGTTACACCCCTTAACGATCCAGGAGATCGTCAACTCCAATAGGTCTGGAACCATGAATGGCAGTTCGGGGATAAAGGTACAAATCCAACCTAAAAGAGATTGAACCTGCTCTAATAATAGGCCTCTACTTTATTCTGATCGTATTCATGTGCGCTTTCTGACTAACATGCAATCAATAGGTTTAACCCTAAACCTGTTTATCTATGTTGGTTGAATATTAATGCACAAATATTTCTATTATTGACAATCACTTGAATTATAATCAAATTAACCCTAACAAGATTATTAATTATCTTATTAAGCATGATTACAAGTACAAATTCCCTTTAAACATGCATAAAAAGGTGTGATCAAGCAATAACAATAAATATATCATCAAGCAACAATAATCATATAATAATACTAATAATAATAATTATAATCATACTATGTTAAAGCATAATAATAATAGTAAGATCCTAGGCATGATACTAACAAGATTAATAACAAGCCCTAGCATGTCACTAAGCAATAAAAATCAAAGCTTTAACCCTAACATGATACTAAGAATCATAAATATTAGGAAAAACATAGGAAGCATCATACTTTTAATCATACTTGATATTAAAGTTACCCTAGACATGATACTAGGAAGATCAAAACACCCTAACATAACATTAGGAATCATAATAACAACCTAAGCATTATTTCTACATAATAACATCAATAAAAACCATTAAAGCACTTACTTGGATGCCTCGCACCTATTTTCTAATAACAAAATACACACGTTAGTAACTTCAAGGAAAATAATAAACAAAATAATTAAATTAAATAATTGAAATAGAGATTTGGGACCAAACCCTCAAAAATTAAAACCTTTCACGTCTAGGGCGAAGGCAACTTCGAATTTGGCTAGGTGTATCTAGGTCTTGTGAATGCGGAATTTTGTAAGAAAAAGGTAGGTTTAGAAAGGAAAGAGAGAAGCTTTAGCTTAGAGAAAGTTGATGATTGTAGACTGGAGATTCTAGATGAGAATTGATGATAATTGATGGAGTTTTTAGAAGGCTATTTATAGATAAAATCAGCCAAAAAGATAGAAATTCGAAACAGAGTTCTGACGCGCAAAAACGAGGTTAGCGCTAGACGCTGACATTAGCGCCAGGCGCTAATGACTGGCGTTTGGCGCTAATTAAATTTCTAACGCGTTTTCTAAAATCAGATAGAAATTAACCGTACAGGAGGATAAAATCGTATTTTCCTCAAAAACATTGTTTTATTCTGATTAAAACTCTAAATAGTCAATTTACAATGCTAATTGAATTAGGAATGAAAAGAACTTTCTAGAAGAATCTAGAAGACTAAAACCATTTCTAATTGCATTATGAATGATAAATCCATAATAGGCCCTCCTCTAGATCATTGGGCCGCATATAAGGCTCAAACCAGGCCTAGTTTAGTAATTTGGCCATAACTTCCTCAATATTCATCGGAATTGGGCTTATAATATATCGTTGGAAAACTCTTTTCAACCCCTATCCAACTACACTATTATTAGACCTATATTTTGGACCAACCAAACTGGATTAACTATTTTCTTAAAATAGGTTTTCAAAAACAGAGAGAAGAGAAAAGAAATTAAAACTATCCGCAACACTAGACTTTCCACACTTTCACTTCATTCGATTACGATTGGATGTGAAAGGTACTCATCACCGAGTTTGGTTTTTGGGAGACACAAATGGGTGTTTACAGAAGCCCCCACTTTGACTGAGTTTGGAGAAACGCAAGTTTCGAAAACAAAAGTCAAAGTATCGATAGGGACGGAGAATGATTCAGAACGTTCTGCGATCCTAAATCACTCTTGTAGCGCCGATACCTACAAACTAGCGTTAGTTAAACAAATAAAAGAGTTAAGAAACGCGTATCTTGCACCGTTGAGCACACGTCTCTGAAGGTAACCGATCTGTTGCTGTATTCCTTATTTCTGTAATTTTTTTGACGACTTCCTACAAGCTAGAGAATGCCGCCTGAAAACTGCTACGCTTGTAACTACCTCCAATTCCGCCATGATAGACTTCTGCAAGCTGGAGAACCCCATCGAAGATTGCTTCTCTTGAAACGACCTCCAGTTGTTTGTGACAACTCTCCACAAGCTAGGGAACGCTGCCGAAGATATCCTCGCTTGAAGCTATCCTCATTTGTTGCGATAATATTCCAAAGAAAATTACCAAAGACCTACGCTTGTCGATCTTTAAAAGCTCGCTTGAACTTTGTTTTCATTATGCTAGTACGTCGACGCTTCTGCTGCTTTTGAACCAGTATGTCGGTGCCTTTTGCAATTTGAACCAGTATGTCGATGCCTTTCTGAATGAACCAGTACGTCAGTACCTTTTGCTGAATGAACCAGTATATCGGTACCTTTTGCGATGAGCCAATGCTTAAGCGCTTTAAGCTAAGTGAAACGATCTTTCATCAGGTCGATCACTTTATGTAATTGTAATCAAGCCGATTACTAAAATCATGTCAAATTTCTTAGAGGGGATAACTGGCGTACCAAGGAAACCAAAATATATTGCACAAAGTTGCAACAACCGTACTAAGTGGCTGAAAAGTCTAGCGCCGCTGAAATGTGTCTAGCGCCGCATATTTGGCTGTAGCGCCAGACGCTGGTACTAGCGCTAGCCGCTAAGCCTTAACGACTAATGCCAAGGTCTGACGCTTGGCGCTAGAGTCGGGGTTTCCTTAAATACCCTTCTATTCTTCATTTCCGCTGCTGCTGCTCGCGTTTCTGCTCGAGAAATTCTCAAAACTTCATATGATTCGTTCTTGCTCGTTTCTCAACCAAATTTGCTCAAATCTGTTTCAAATCAAAGCTTATTCTATCCATTTTCCCGATCTATGTAAGTTTCCTCCAAACTCACGCTGGTTTCAATAAATTTTGCATGCATTTATTTACGAATTTCTTGAAAACTCGAAATTTAGATTGCTAAATTCTCTTTGTTTATCAATTTTTATGCCATGAAATTGCTTGATTATGTTTATATATTGCTTTGGGAGTAGTTTGAGACTTGTTTGACTCAATTTGGTGAAGAAACGAACAAATCACCATTGTCGAACCTCTTAAGGTCGGAAGACAATGTGGCTTGTTCTTGATGTTTTTGCTAGCAATTCATGTCCAATTTGTCACAATAATTACAATAGTATTGCAAGAAATCGTTTGATTCCTTGAAAATGCCGTATATGCTCAATTTGAATTTGTGCTCTGTTTTAGTACTACGTACTCTGTTTTTTACGAATATAGTATCATGCGGCTAGGCGAACCTTAGATACCATTGAACCTTAATTTATGATGATTCTGCATAATGTAGCATGGCTAGACAACGAGGCTCTGGTTCACGGTCCCGAGACGTTTGACGGGAGCATGAGCTTGTAGAGGACGACGCTGATCCGTCCACTTCACTCGGCCGACTCCCTGAGTGGGATGAGCGGACTTTGTACTTCTCTCCCGTCCATCATATCTCTGAGAGGGTGAGACGGGGCGTCACAGTTGGGAGGACACGTTGTCACGGTTCCGGTTGCGACGGTTTGGGCGACCTGTACAAGATGTACATCGCTAAAGACGACGAGACGAGACTTCTATGGGAGTCTTGTGGACTGACGACACTGGTTGAGACCTCGGAGGCCATGATTGCCTCAAGCGGGGGTCACCATGTAGTCCGTGCTCTGGTGGAGTTCTTTTGGGACACCACCAACATTTTCCACTTCCCTTGGGGTGAGATGATGGTCACTTCGACCAACTTCATTCTGATTACGGGACTGGAGTTTAGCTCTGTGGTGCTGCTGTTTGACAACGAGATTAGCATCTTTTCTCCCAAGGTCGAGGAGCTGTTGGTTCCAATTGCTATTCGGGCTCGAGCTAAGGTGGAGTCTACTCAGTTCAGCGCGAAGGGGATTCACAGCTCGACTCTAGCAGCGGCTTTTGATGATGGTGCGACTACCCGAGAGCAGCGGGTGCGTATATTTTCACTTATCTTGCTGTCAGGGACGTTTTCTCCTGACAAGGGTAGTAGGGCGCTACTTTACTACCTTCCTGCTGTCCGTGATCTACACCAGATCGGGACTTACGACTGGGCCAGCTTGGCCTATGCTGATTTCATCCGAGCGTTGCGGGACTCGTGTCGACATCGGTCCTTTACGGGGAACGTTGCTCTATCAGGCTTTTGGAGGGTCGTAGAGGTATACTTTATTTCCTGTAAAGTTTAGCTCTAAATTTTAGTTAGCACTCGCTTATAATTTTTTGCTTCTTTTAGATCTGGTTCTACGAGTACTTTCCCTCAGCTGTGCCGACGAGACCGTCGCCGTGCATGTTTCCAGTAAGTGCTTCCTGGGGCAGCCGCCGTGTGGGGATGTCCATTGCTTATGTCCGAGATTGAATTATCTCGGTATGGTTCTTTACATATTTGAACATTTTGTGATACCTTCGATAGATTCATGTCTAAAAGGCGTTCTTTGCAGGAGTCTGATGTGCTGTACCGACCGTAGGTCGACTTGGCAGTTCCTGGGCTAGCCGCGCAGTATTCTGTTGAGTGTCGCTATTTCTTGGGGACTTATGGAGCGGTCGCGTATCTTGGAGAGAGGGTTGCTATTCAGCATTCCTCAGATACTTTTGTCGTTCCTGCTCCTCCGCCGCGTCACATGTTTGATGCCGCGAGGCTGGTGAGCATGTAAGAGGGAGCTGGTACCCCTTGGCGATCTTACACGATCCCTGGGCGGTGCTATGAGGAGGAGCTACTGCCGTTGTTGGCTCCAGTTCCTGTACCTGCTGAGGATGTGGCGGTATGATTTTCAGCTTTTACTTTTCGTTAAGTAGCCCCCAAGTAATGCT
Organism: Chenopodium quinoa; assembly: GCF_001683475.1. Lineage (NCBI taxonomy): Eukaryota > Viridiplantae > Streptophyta > Magnoliopsida > Caryophyllales > Amaranthaceae > Chenopodium > Chenopodium quinoa. The sequence goes on from NW_018742390.1 coordinate 7,637,847, forward strand.
TTACTGATTTTGATTTGCTTTGTCAGGGTGGTCCTGCTGAGTTCGTGCCACCTCATATGTCCATCCACTATCAGGGGACATACGGCTCGATTGGGCGAGCGCTTTGTGGAGCGGTCGATTCCTCATCACCAGACTCGGGTAAGCTTGTTTATTTGCGACTTTTGTCCATATATGTTATGCATGTTTACTGACTTTCTTCTTTGACAGTTTTCGCGCGAGGTGGTCACGGCGATGGCACGATGTATAGATGCCTTCCGGAGCCAGCTCGTCCGAATGAGGAACGTGGCTACATGCCGTCGAGATGACGCCGTTCAGGAGGTTGCTTCCCTTCTTATGTTTTTGCATTACCGCTTCTAATTTGCATGTTTCTGATCTTAGTTCTTTTGCAGGGTCAGCCCATTCCTTCTCGTACCCGCACAAGACATGAGGTGCGGAGGGAGCCGGCGAGGTGTAGCTCGAGATGTCGCCGCACTGGTTCAGGTGGTTGGGGCGGTCGTTCTGAGGCTTCCCGTATCGAGGCGGTAGAGGGCTCAGGATCTTCATCTGAGGGTGCACATGCTGCGCCGGTAGGCCAGGGAGAGGCTACCTCGGCTCTTAGAGGTGGTGGGATGTACGAGGTCGGCTCGTCATCGCAGCAGCCTCCGCAGCCTCAGCCTCAGGTTGATCTTGGGTGGACGGGTCCTGTGCTGAGTTTTCCTCCTCCCTAGGAGACCGGAGCTGGAGTTGGTGGAGAGGTTACTCCTCGTACGGCACAATTTTATGAGATGATGGATATACGTCCCCTGGCGCCGTAGTTTGTTCCTGTGCTTTTTATTATTTCATTTTTACTTTGTATAGAACTTTGCCTTTAGTTAGACTCATTATTTAGACATGCTTGCATATACATACTGTTATGAGTTTATTCATCATTTTTCGTTGTTTTTCATTTTTTATTATTGTTATGTGCATGTTTGTGTGTGCAAAGAATTGTGAAAATTAAATTTGCGCAAAAATTCCGTCATTTTTATTATTGATGGAGGGTATCCGACTTTCTCCCCCAAAAAAGAAAAAATGAAAAAATAAAAGTCGCAAAAAATATTGGATTTATAAAATCCGAGAAATAATATAATTAATATAATAGTTATATTAATTAAGAGGAAGGAATAAGTGAATTTTTAGAAAAATATATAAAAAAAATAAAGAAACCGTAAAGTCATTGGCAGACTCGAATCAGGTCAAAACGAGTTTGTTTTTTTGGAAAGCTCGTACGATAAGACATATTAGCGCCAGCTGGCGCCACGCGTTTTGGTGTAGCGCCAGGCGCTACACTTAGCGTTTGGCGCCAATGTTTGGCGTATGGCGCTAATGAGCGCTGAATCCAAATCCTTCCTGGATTAAAACTGTGCCGATTTTGTGTATAAATAGCCCCCTGCCCAACCGATTGTCTTCATAATTTCAGCAAATAAAATATTTTCTTAGCTTTTAGAAAAAAAATAACAACATGTCTCTAGTCTCCAAAAGTTTTACCAACTATACTCATGAATGGTGTCGGTCTCTTAATGCCAAGGAGAGGAAAGAGTTAGAGGTGTTTCACTTGGGGGGTATTTATAGTGTCAAAGGGGTAGATCTTGATTTAGATTTTATTCATACCGCTCTAGAATATTGGGATGTAGATACTCATTGCTTTAGAATAGGGTATGATGAAATTAGCCCTTTGCCGGAAGAATTCGGTGCTATTTTAGGCTTCCCTACACTAGATCTTGTAGTAATCCCTAAAATAAACGAATATTATTATAAGGATTTTGAACGCTTCTTCAATTTAAAAGATAAAGATCTATCAAAAATAGTAGATGGTAGCATAGTTAATTTGAAAGAATTTGCTCGCCATTATTTTGATAGACCTTATTCTGAATCTTTCCATGTTTATTGAAGATGGGCTTTTCTCTTTTGTATGCTCAATCAATATTTTCTCACTAGTGGTAAAAATAATGAGGGTCAATCAATTATATCCACTGTTTTAGAGAAGATTGAATCTGGGAGAAATCCAATACCCTTAATAGTTGGAGAGACTATGCTTAGCCTTGATGAATTAAAGAAGAATCCAAAAGTGCCTTTTCGGGGCTCTCCAATGTTATTACAGGTAGAAAAATAATATTTTTAATTACAGAAATCAAAAATATATTTTTTTATAGTAATAATAATTTATTTGCATTGCAATTTTTACAGATGTGGCTAATGGAAAGACATAAATTAATTAGCCTTCCAGACAACATTGAGAAGTATACTCCAAATTCCTTCGTGAGAAGGAAGAAACGCTTCTCTAAGATGGGGCGCCATGAATGGAAAAAGGTTATCGAGTCTTATAATTTCGCCATCAAATGGGTCATCCCTTGGTGGAAAATAGAAAAGATGGTTGGTGTCAACAAGCAGCCTTTCTGCCGTCTTCCAAGCTTGTCCCGAATGACTTTTTATTATCCCTGCAGGGTAAAAAGACAGTACGTCCTACTTCAGACTATTCCTTTCGATGATCTTCGTCGTCCCTATGAGTTTCCTGTCTCTCAGAAAGTAGACAAATTTAATGCTTATTGGAGCGCTAGACCTTTATTGGATGTGATTACTCAAAAGGTTCCTCCTTCCTTGCCCAATGATGTGAAAAAGCGGCTTCTGAAGAAACCTTCAAAGGACGTGAAGAAAATCAGAGTAAAAATGATGTGAAGAGTCGTCTAGGTGACAAAGTGATTCCTGTCAAGGAACGCTTGGGTGAAAGAATTGAGTTCAAAACACCTACAATGCATAAGAAGAAAAGTACTGCAAAAGATAAAGGAAAAAGGAAAGCCGACACCACAAAAAAGAAAGCTTGGGTAGAAAAGAAGCATGGGGTCCTAGCTAAGGGAGAGACTATTTACTCAAAGATTGAATATAGGTCCTCTAAAAGATGCCTACTAGCTAAGGTTATGGATGAGGAAGATGACGCAGACAAGAATTGGAAAAGGGCTAAGAAAGAGAAAAAAGATTAAGAGCATTGCTTAATTTTCAATTATTAGACTTAGTTAGTTTTTTAAATTCAAAGTTAATTTATTTAAACTTTATTTAAATTCCATCAATAATGTAATTTATTTTATTAATGAAATTGCAGCTTTTTAATTAAATTATTTAATTTAAATTTAATTTATTAAAGCAATGAAAACCGAACAAATAATTTTCCAGAAATTCTTTCGAGTACGGAAGTAAAAAATTTTCCGAAAAACACCGAAATATTCCCAGATATTTTTCAGTAAATTGGCGCCACGATTCTACGACTGGCGCTAGCTGCGGCAATTTGGCGTCAGGCGACGGAGGCTGTCGTCCGGCGCTAATGTTCATCGGCTGGCGCCAGAACTTTTTTCGTGATGCCGATGTCTCGTCGATCTTCTGTTGAATTTTTTATTAAGCCTGGGATGCGAGATTTGAAAAAAATAAAGTGGCCGCACCCGTAAAGGGTTGCCTACTTATCCTTTCTTAAGGAATCAGGCCAAACGTAGCTCTCTTGAGTATCCTACTCAAGTAATTGAAGTGCCTCCCCCTTTTCCCTCCACCACAGCCTCCACCTTCACCGGCTACAGAGGAGTCGAAAACCACCGCCGTTAATTCTCCCCTGCCCTGCCCTTCTCTGTCTTTCACGGCCGGCCTCCACCGCCCTTCTCTGTTCGAAACAAAGTACAGCAGTGCGCACCGCCTCCACCTCCACCAGCGCGCACCGCCTCCACCTCCGCGCTGCCTCCGCTAGTGCGCACCACCGCCTGTCGACCTCCACCAGCGAGGGTCTTCCTCAATCTCTCATCCCCTTAGCTTCTTCCACCTCCAACTAATTTAGGGTAAGTTTTTATTTTTTTGTTAAAAATTGAACAATTATTTTGAAATATGTAATTCTATTATTTTCAATAGCATTTTGAACAATTAGTGTTAAGAAAATTAAAGTCAAGGAATGTATATAATTTTACCTAATTTTTTTAATTTTTGCATTGGTTGTTTATTTAGAAATTTTGAATACATATTATACATTAGAGTAATTTTGTATGTTTAGAGTAATTTTGAATACATATTATAGATTAGAGTAATTTTGCATTACCTTGTTCCTTAGTTGAAAAATTTGTATGTTTTAATGGGTTATTTTGAGGTTGATTTAATGAGTAATTATGAATATAATAGAGATTAGTAAAAATGTTACTTAATTAGTTGAGTTTTTGTATGTTTTAATGTGTAATTTTAGGTTGTTTTAATGGGTAATTGTGAATATATTAGTAATTTTGCGTTACCTTGTTCCTTAGTTGAGTTTTTGTATGTTTTAATGTGTATATTAGTGACCTTGCTACTAATTAGTTGAGAGTAAATCAGAAAATTGTGAATAAATTAGAGAATTGTGATTACATTATAGATTTGTGAATAATTTAGAGAATTGTGATTAAATTAGAGAATTGTGCATAAATTAGAGAAATAGTGATATTGTCACTTAATTAGTTGTGAATAAATTAGAGAATTGTGAATACATTAAAGATTTGTGAATATATTAGAGAATTAGTGACGTTGCTAATTTTTGTTTTTTTAATATATAGATTCATATGTGAATTGAAGCACGAGTTTAATTAGCTTGAGGACTACATATTGAGCTCAAGTGGGTAGTTGCTATATTGGTATGACTTATAAACTTTACTTATCTATATTTCTTTCTATTTATCCATTTAATAAAAGTTGATTCATGAAATTGCAACTTGTGTATTGTTCAATTGCAAATAAATACAATAATATATAGAATACTTGCATCCTCATATGCCTAGATACCCGTTCAAGGCTTTCTCATTAGGAGAAAGTCTTAAATAGTCCCCGGTTGGGACTGTTCTTGAATGTGTACTCTCACTTAGGTGGTGAATGTATGTTTTCTTTTCGATTTTAAGGAACATCTTGTCTTACCATTTCCTCACTATGTTCTCTAGGTACATATGTGGATAATTAGTTATCTACATCGTGTACTTAGAGAACTAGGGGGAAATGCTGCCGGATTTTCCTTAAAATTGGAAAGTTGACATACATTCACTAGTGAGAGTAGACATTCAAGGATGGGTTAGGTTGGAGTGATAAGGACCCTTTGGAGACATGCATTTTTTCACTGTATGAATGGTATATTCACGTTTTGTACTTGAATTTGATTTACATAAAATATGTAGCACTTACACATTATAAATTATATGTTGCTATATATGTTTAGAGACAATTTACTAAATGGAGAAGGATCGTGGTTGGATGTATGGTAGACGCGATACATTGGAATTTTGGAATGGGGTTCAAGAGTTTTGCGAGAGGGCTTTAGCTTATCAACGCAAACTGAGAGGCAAAGGCCTTTATTGTCCTTGTGTTAATTGTAATAATGTGAATGTGGTCGATAGTGTTGAAACTTATTAGAGATCATGTATTATGTCGTGGGTTTAGGCAATTATACCATGTGTGGATTTGGCACGGAGAAAGTGGAGAGTACAGTGGGGATCTTGATCGGAATGATGTGCGTGTTAGAAGTAATGAGATTCATATGGACGAGGAATACGAGAATGATGAGTATATTGTTGATAATGGTGAGGATGGAGCCGATGATGATCAGGCAGATGAGGTCGAGGATGAACAAGTGGATAAGATGTTGCATGGTGTTGAAGGTGAAGTGTTTAAGTTATTATCGGAGGCTTCCAAAAAGCCTTTGTATCCCGGGTTCAAAAAATACTCCAAACTATCGGCCGTGCTAACACTTTTCAACATTAAGTCGAAGCATGGGTGGACGGACATCAGTTTTACTTCTTTGTTGACCGCATTAAGTGATATGTTGCCTGATGGGAATGAAATTCCTAAGTCTTACTATTACGTAAAGAAGCTCATGTGTCCCTTTGGTTTGGAGTATAAGAAGATACATGCATGTCCTAATGAATGTATTTTGTATCGAAATGAGTATGAACAACTGCAGGAGTGTCCACGATGCAAGCGGTCGCGGTACAAGCGCATGAGTTGCAATCCTGGCACGGAGGGACCTCCTGCTAAGGTGTTGTGGTATCTTCCCATTATTCCAAGGTTTAAGCATTCTGTTCTCAATACCAAAAGACGCTAAAAACTTGAGGTGGCATGCAGAGGGAAGAAAGAAAAACAGAATGCTGAAGCATCCAGCTGACTCTCCACAGTGGAAGAACATTGATTTGAAGTTTGAGGAATTTGGTAATGAAGTCAGAAATTTAAGGCTTGGGTTGTGCACGGACGGGATGAATCCATTTGGCACTCTTAGTACCCAACACAGCACATGGCCGGTAGTTTTAGTGATTTATAATTTGCCTCCTTGGCTGTGTATGAAACGTAAGTATGTAATGCTTTCATTGCTAATAACTGGTCCTAAGAAACCTGAAAACGACATAGATGTTTACCTTGCGCCGCTTATTGACGACTTGAGAAAGATGTGGGACGAAGGGGTTTCCGTTTTCGATGCTCATCAGAACGAGATGTTCACATTGCGTGCAGCCCTTATGTGCACCATGAATGACTTCCCTGCATATGGCAACTTGTGTGGGTAAAAGCTCAAAGGGAAAAAAGCATGCCCCATATGTATTGATGACACATCAAGCGTATACCTGACTCATTCTCACAAAGATGTCTACCTACGGACTCGAAGGTTCCTTAGGCGTGATCACCCATACCGTAGGCAGAAAAAGGCTTTCGATGGAACCGTGGAAGAGGATACTGCGCCTAGACCATTGACTGGTGCTGATATTAGTGCTCGGGTGAAAGGGATACGAACGGTGTTTGGAAAATCATAAAAAACTGTGGTCTCAGCTGCTCTGTTTAAGAAAGAATCAATCTTTTGGAAGCTTCCGTACTAGAGAGAACATGATATTAGGCATAGTCTTGATGTGATGCATATAGAGAAGAATGTGTGTGATGCTCTTTTAGGGACGTTTATGAATATCCCAGGCAAAACAAAGGATGGAAAGGGTGCACGGTTAGATTTGAAAGAGATGGGGATTCGTCCAGAATTGTGGCCTCAAGAAAAGGTTAGAAAGGGGAAGGAGCCGAGAATAGAAGATGAAAATGTTTCAAAAAAAGGGAAGGAGAAGATCAAGGGAAAGGGAAAGGCCAAAGATGCGTCAAAGAAGAAAGTTAAGGGAAAGGGAAGGATGAAAAGAATTATTTACCCCCGGCTTGCTATACATTGTCAAGGGTAGAGAAACGTATGTTTTGTGCATGTCTGTACGGCATTAAGGTTCCATCAGGGTACTCATCTAACATGAAAAGATTTGTAACCTTAAATGGAGAATTGAAGCTGACAAGTATGAAATCCCATGATTGTCACATTATGATGCAAGTATTCCTATCGATTGCAATCCGTGGTATTCTACCGAAACACGTGAGGGAAGAGATTACAAGCCTTTGTTCGTTTTTCAATACAATTTGTAGCAAACTTCTTGATCCTTGTACACTAGATGCTTTGCAAGCAGATGTGGTTGTGACTTTGTGCAAATTTGAGATGTATTTCCCACCCTCATTTTTTGACATAATGGTTCATCTAGTTCTTCATTTGGTGCATGAGATTAAGTTGTGCGGTCCAGTGTTCATGAGGTGGTGCTACCCTTTTGAAAGACACATGGGTACATTACAAGATAAAGTACGGAGCCGGGCTCACCCTGAAGGAAGTATGATGCAAGGGACAGTGGGTGAGGAGATAGGTAACTTTGTGGCGAACTACATAGCCCTTGCTCAACCTATTGGTCTTCCTACTTCTCGACATGAAGGTAGACTTGATGGTCATGGCACAATTGGGTCGAAACGAATGTCACTAGACCGAGATCAGTTCTTACAAGCACACCTTTATGTGTTGCACCATGTTTCAGATGTGCACCCATATTTAGACGAGCACATGGCTAGTTTGCGTGCCGAATTTGCATAATAAGAGATTTGTTGATTGGTTTCGTGATCGAGTAATGAGTGGATTGAATGATACTAATGTGACCGATACAGTACGGTGGCTTGCGTACGGTCCTAGGGATGATGTCCGTTCATTTGAGGGATATGATATCAATGGGTACACTTTTTGGACCGAGGCTCGTGATTTGAAATCTTCCTCAACCCAAAACACTGGTGTAACTCTTGTGGCATCGTCAAAGGAGTTTGCAAGTTCTAAGGATAAATCACCTGTCGATGCAGAGTTGTCATACTATGGTCGAATTCAAGAAATATGGGATCTTGATTATTGTGACTTCACGGTTGCTCTTTTCAAGTGTAAGTGGGTTGATAATATCAGGCGTAACGTCAAACATGAGGACTTTACTATTGTAGATCTTGGCCACTTGAATGATAGTGCGGAACCATTTATCCTTGCATCTCAAGCTAAGCAAGTGTTCTACGTAACTGACCCAATGGATTCAAAATGGTCTATAGTGCTAGCTGAAAAAAGAAGAATCCTAGGCATTAGAGATGTTGAGGATGAGGAAGAATATGATGCGTTTCATGATTCAACACCTTTCACTGTTCCTAGATCTGTTGTACTAAATGACATAATCAACGAAGCAGGTTATATGCGATCAGACCACAACGAAGGAATTTCAGAATGAGGTAGTTTGATTAAAAGTTAGTAATGGTTTCATTACAAATGTAGTTTAGTTATCATGTATATAGGAGCATAAGTAGGCAAAAATGATATATTTGTAGTTTGAAATTGCCTAAGTGTACTCATTATCATGCATATACAAGGTTATAGGACCATAAGTAGGTGAAATTGGCTTAAATAGCTTCTACTTAAACCAATTCTTTTGTTTTGTGTATGAACTAACATTTATTCATTCTAACCACCTATATTCAATATATTTAACATGTTTGTAGTTTGAAATTGCCTAAGTGTACTCATTATCATGCATATACAAGGTTATAGGACCATAAGTAGGTGAAATTGGCTTAAATAGCTTCTACTTAACCCAATTCTTTTGTTTTGTGTATGAACTAACATTTATTCATTCTAACAACCTATATTCAATATATTTAACATGTTTGTAGATTGAAATTGCCATTTTGTACTCATTATCATGCATATACAAGGTTATAGGACCATAATAAGTAGGTGAAAATGGCTTAAATAGCTTCTACATAACCATAATAACTATCATGCATATACTTTACTATACACTAATATTATTTTATTATTGCTTTGACAGGTGCTTATATCTCATGGCGGACGATCATGATGCTCATTTGGTAGAGGACATTGACGATGATGAGTATGAGGACGAGTACGAGGATGAGGATGAGGATGATAGTGATGTGCCTTATGATGTGAATAAGGATGATGACTTGGGTGAGCCAGAGGATCAGGCTCAAGATGAGTTCGAGCGTAGGCTTGACGATTTTGAAATTTCAGCTGAACGTGCACCGGCCATTGTAAATACAGCACATGAGATTGTTGGTGAGAACCCGACTCCTGAAAGTCAAGGCCAAGGACAAGATGAAAACTACACAGGTGGTGGAGGGGGGGGGGGGAAAGGCACCGGCACAAAGAAAAAGAAGGGGTCCGATGAGAAGCTTTAAGAAACCGGACGGTCCCATGGTCTTGGAGTATGACAACAAAGGCCAACCCGGGCCCAAATGGCGTCGACAATATGCTAATCAAGTTGACATATGTTCGCGGAAAATCCCCATTACACTTGTAATGCGGCAAGTACCTCCGAGTTTGATTCAAGCATTTTGGGATGATACAAGGGTAAGTGTGTTTTTGGCACATTTAGACAATTTAAGATACCTTAACCTTATGGTTGTTACCAAATAGAAACTAATAATCGGTTTTAATTTGTGCTTGCAGAGGCTGTTTTCTATTCCTAATGATCCCGAGAAGAGAAGGATGTTTGAATCTTTATTAGCGGAAAGATTCAGAGGCTTTAAGACCAAGTTGACTAATCGGTGGATCTACAAGAAGAAGAAGGTGCAAATAAAGAAGAAGAATGCTGATGAGGATGACCGTCTCCCATGGCAAATATGGCCGACCGTGTCAAAAGGTGATTGGGAAGAGTTCGTTATAATGAAGACTCAAAAGAAAGCCATTGTAAGTTTGTGTAAATCTGATCTCAATTGAATAATAGCTTGACACTTTTTGTAGCAATGATACTAACATTTTTTGTTTTGTAGGAACTTCGAGAGAAAAATAAAGCGAATGCAGAAAAGAAGGAATACGTCCATCGTATGGGTCCTAAGACTTTTGGTGAAAAGAGACATGAGTGGGTCGGTTCGGGTTTATACCCTAAAGTGCTTCTAGTGGCATCGAAGGAACCCTCTAGTTCCACGATCACTACATTGGTGAGTCATGACGGTGATTTCTTTTGTTCTCTCCATTCGTTTGATAAGGAAACCGGAAAATGGGTCATCAAGGGTCCGGAAGCCAAAAAAACTGGCGGATAAGCTTGTAAGTTACCTATGAATTGTTGAAATTAAGTCACTTTTGCATCTAAATCACTGTACAAACCATTAACTGTTTTACTGACCTCATTTTTCCTTATGCTATAGCTTGAGCACACTCAAGAGATGGTGGAGGGAAAATATGAACCAAGTGTGGAGAATGACCCTTTCACCATGGCTTTGGGAAGGCCATACCATCCAGGACGAGTAGTAGGTTCGGAAGGGTCATTGCTTGGATGGAATAAGGTGATGGGTCCCAAATACACAAAATCGGGTAGATCTCGAGCCAGTGTTAACTCATCGGGGGAGTTGGATGCCAAGGTGGCATCAATTAAGGAACAAGTACGCAACGAGTTAGTTGGTGAATTGAATGCTTGGGCGAAGCTGATGAACTTACCGACTTTGCCGTTCCTCACGAGTACCCCGGTCGACTCATGTTCTGAACCAAAAGGACAAGGAGAAGGTGATAGACATGGAGGAGATGAGATACGTGGTGAAGATGTGCCACCTGAGGTAAAATCAATTGGGTTATTAAAAGTTTTAAAATACTGAGTTAATTGAGATTTGAGGTGCAATGATTGATGTACTGTTACAGGTTCCTACTCCTACACATGCGGACTCGAGGGAGCTTGAAAATCCAACACCGCATGAATTTCCAGAGTTACAGGTGATTTGTAACCCTCTACCTTAATGAATTTTGTTATATTATCTATGTTGTTGTAAAAGTCCTATTTAACTATCTTCTTTTTATATATATACTTGTGTAGGAAGACACCCGGTGTGCACTTCTAGCCCCGGGGCATGCAAATAGTACGGCGTTGAGTTGGGTGGCGTATGGTAGTGCCCAACCGACGACGGGTGCTACGGCGGGGCCACATCATTACTCGGTTGGGATTGATTCAGTGGTTGCGGGGTTCGAAGACATCCCACTACCCGTACCGATAGAGGAGGTTGAGATAACAACGCTTTGGCAAGCTGTAGGTAGCTTCGTTGATTGGCCACGTGCATGGGTGAAGTTGATTAATAAGGAGGTAAATTATTTAGTTCTCAATTTTTGTCAGTGTTAAACCGTTAGACACTCTTAAAATAAAACCGCCAAATATATATATATATATATTTTTTACAATATGCAAGGTCCGCCAAGTTGATTTCAAATGGCTCAAATTTTTTTTTTAAAAAAAAATATGCAAGTTCCGCCGCCCCGGGACACCCGAAGGAGCCGCCCCCGCTGCCGGAATAGCGAAGGAAGCCCGCGCCGAGGCCACAGCAGCCCCGACAGGTGGCTGCCAAGGCTGTAGCAGCCACGACAGGTGGCTGCCAGACTGCTGCAGCCTCGACTGGCGGCTTCCATGGCTGCTACAGCCTCAGCATCACCTGCCTGTGCTGCTACAGCCATGGCAGCCACCTGTCGAGGCAGCAGCAGCCCAGGCAGGCTGCAGCAAACTGGGAGCCACCTGCCGTGGCTGCTACAGCCTTGGCAGCCACCTGTCGGGGCTGCTGTGGCCTCGGCGCGGGCTGCCTTCGCTGTTCTAGCAGCGGGGGCGCCTCCCTCGGGTGTCCCGGTGCGGCGGAAGTTGCATATTTAAAAAAAAAAAATTAAGCAATTTTCATCATTTCATCAAAATCAAGGTCATTTGAGCCGAAATGGCTACTCACTTGCCTATTTTATTCATTTCTCAACTAATAAACTTATACATTCTCAAACCATATCATAATTACAAATGTATAAGTGATTGTGAGTTGAAATTGCATAAAAGAAGCAAAGTTCTAATGTTTTTGGCGCATTTCATCAAAATAAAGCCAATTCGAGCCGAAATGGCTACTTACTTGCCTATTTTCTTCATTTCTCAACTTATAAACTCCTTACATCTCAAAACAACTCATAATCACATATTTATAAGTGTTTGTCATTTGAAATTACATAAAAATCGCCAAGTTCTAAGTTTTTGGGTCCAATTCATCAAAATCAAGGTCATTTGAGCAGAAATGGCTACTCACTTGCCTATTTTCTTCATTTCTCAACTAATAAACTTATACATTCTCAAACCATATCATAATTACATATGTATAAGTGATTGTCAGTTGAAACTTATTATTTCTAAAACTATTTCAGATTTCGAATGGAAGCAAAACTTCAAAGAGAAAGAGGGTGGAGAAGCCTAAAAGAATTGATCAACCTAAGAAGAAGCTAAGTGAACAATGGTCCAAGAGTGAACAAGCGTCGAAGTTGCACTCTTCAAAAGGTTCACCCATCCACCTACTCCACTTTTTGAAGACATTGTTCTTTAATCGCTCTGCTGACATGACCTTTCTTTACAACCGTGCTTATCATTTGGTTGATCCCATGGAAGTTGCACTTCCTAAGGCAATGTTCCACTATGATGAGGATGCAATTGCATGGATCAGCAAAGAAGATGTGAAGGAATTTCTACGTGGTGCAAAGCTTAACATTTCCCTCATTCAAACATTCATGAGGTACTTCAATGCCCACATAATCTATAATTTTTTCAAGTTATTCAAATTGATGGTAATTATCCTACATCTGATAAATTATTCAATGTTCATGCACGCAGAGCACTACATGAGCACTTAACTAACACTGATTCTCCTTGTAAAGTTGGGTGGTTATGCCCCGAGCAGTTATCCACTACTAGAATCATAGACAACCCCCATGACGTGTTGTACTATGTTGAACAGAGTATCAAGGAATCAGCGCGTGCGGGAGACAAGTTCATATTCGCCCCATGTTATAGAGAGTAAGTCTAACCATGTCAAATTCAATCGATTTGGCCTCATTATATGTTGACTTCTAAATATTAATTACCTTGTCTATTGTGAACTTATGTAGGGAGCATTTGAGCCTCATGGTGATTTGTAATTCCACTAACACAATTTATCACCTTGATTCAGCTCGATCATCGGAGAAGTGGCTCGTGAAGTCTATATTGCAAAAGTAAATATATATAGCAACCTAGTGATGATTATTGCTAATAATAACTAATTTAGTAATCATACGACTAATCAAATTTGAATGTACTTTTTTTACTACAATGTTATGAAGAAGCTACATTGTCGTGCTCCAAAGGGTCCAACATGGAAGTCACCGTTGGTAATTTACATGATATTGTGATTATCTTGAAAATCTATGTTAGTAAATATTTGCTCATTTCCTTTGCATGTTTCACTGATGTGATTTGTTTGTCATATGCTAGTGCGCACAACAAGAGAATGGACTTGATTGTGCTTTGTATGTGATGAGATTCATGTTTGACATTGTGACTCATTGTACGGACACTCAACAGCTTGATGAGGTAAGTCCTAAAACTTATTGAAATGCTATATTGATGTGATTTCACGCCTTAGATACCTAATATTACCCAACAATGGCATGTTATGAGAAATAAAAACGCTATTTCACAAGAAAGGTAGAAAATGGGCTGAATAGAAGTCATATGGGCTATATTAGGGCCATTTTGTGTTAATATGCTCTTTTGATGTGATTTCTTTCCTTATACACCTATAGCTAGATAATATTGACATGTTATGAGATAAATAAAGTTCATTTAATAAGAAATGTAGGAAATGGGCAAAGTAAAGTCATATAGGCCATATTCGAGCCATTTTAAGTAAAAAAGCGTGATAAACCTTAATAAAATGCCCTCTTATACAATTTTAGGGCTTACACACATACAACTACCCAACATTGACATTTTATGAGAAAGAAATAGTTCATTTGATAAGTAATGTAGAAAATGGGCTGCATAGAAGTCATATAGGCCCTATTTGGGCCATGTTGAGTAAAATGCATTGTTAAACTTATTGAAGTGCTATATTGATGTGATTTCTAGCCTTAGACACCTAATATTACCCAATAATGACATGTTATGAGAAACAAAAAGGCTATTTTACAAGATAGGTAAAAAATGGGCTGAATAGAAGTCATATGGGCCATATTAGGGCCATTTTGTGTTAATATGCTCTTTTGATGTGATTTCTTTCCTTATACACCTATAACTAGATAATATTGACATGTTATGAGATAAATAAATTTCATTTAATAAGAAATGTAGGAAATGTGCAAAGTAAAGTCATATAGGCCATATTCGAGCCATTTTGAGTAAAAAGCGTCATAAACCTTAATGAAATGCTCTCCTATAAAATTTTAGGGATTAAGCACATAAAACTACCCAACATTGACATGTTATGAGAAAGAAATAGTTCATTTGATAAGTAATGTAGAAAATGGGCTACATAGAAGTCATATAGGCCCTATTTGGGACATGTTGAGTAAAATGCGTTGTTAAACTTATTGAAATGCTATATTGATGTGATTTCTAGCCTTAGACACCTAATATTACCCAACAATGACATGTTATGAGAAACAAAAAGGCTATTTTACAAGATAGGTAAAAAATGGGCTGAATAGAAGTCATATGGGCCATATTAGGGCCATTTTGTGTTAATATGCTCTTTTGATGTGATTTCTTTCCTTATACACCTATAACTAGAAAATATTGACATGTTATGAGATAAATAAATTTCATTTAATAAGAAATGTACGAAATGGGCAAAGTAAAGTAATATAGGCCATATTCGGGCCATTTTGAGTAAAAAGCGTCATAAACCTTAATAAAATGCTCTCTTATACAATTTTAGGGATTTCACACATAAAACTACCCAACATTGACATGTTATGAGAAAGAAATAGTTCATTTGATAAGAAATGTAGAAAATGGGCTACATAGAAGTCATATAGGCCCTATTTGGGCCATGTTGAGTAAAATGCGTTGTTTAACTTATTGAAATGCTATATTGATGTGATTTCTAGCCTTAGACACCTAATATTACCCAAAAATGACATGTTATGAGAAACAAAAAGGCTATTTCACAAGAAAGGTAGAAAATGGGCTGAATAGAAGTCATATGGGCCATATTAGAGCCATTTTGTGTTAATATGCTCTTTTGATGTGATTTCTTTTCTTATACACCTATAACTAGATAATATTGACATGTTATGAGATAAATAAAGTTCATTTACTAAGAAATGTAGGAAATGGGCAAAGTAAAGTCATATAGGCCATATTCGGGCCATTTTGAGTAAAAAGCGTCATAAACCTTAATAAAATGCTCTCCTATTCAATTTTAGGGATTACACACATACAAATACCCAACATTGACATGTTATGAGAAAGAAATAGTTCATTTGATAAGTAATGTAGAAAATGGGCTACATAGAAGTCATATAAGCCCTATTTGGGCCATGTTGAGTAAAATGCGTTGTTAAACTTATTGAAATGCTATATTGATGTGATTTCTAGCCTTAGACACCTAATATTATCCAACAATGACATGTTATGAGAAAAAAAGGCTATTTCACAAGAAAGGTAGAAAATGGGCTGAATAGAAGTCATATGGGCCATATTAGGGCCATTTTGTCTTAATATGCTCTTTTGACGTGATTTCTTTCCTTATACATCTATATTGACATGTTATGAGATAAATAAAGTTCATTTAATAAAAAATGTAGGAAATGGGCAAAGTAAAGTCATATAGGCCATATTCGGGCCATTTTGAGTAAAAAGCGTCATAAACCTTAATAAAATGCTCTCCTATACAATTTTAGGGATTACACACATACAACTACCCAACATTGACATGTTATGAGAAAGAAATAGTTCATTTGATAAGTAATGTAGGAAATGGGCTACATAGAAGTCATATAGGTAATATTTGATAAAATACATATTGTTTTGCCTAATTAATTATTTTTAAAATAATGTTTTTGTATTTCAAGTTTTTCAAGTTTCAAAAGGATGGTCCGTTGACAATCAAGGAGCTTAATAAAGTTCGTGACATGTTGGTGTCTTTAATCGTCTTCAACATGTAAATGGCATTGTAATTGTAAATTATTTATGTTAACTTTTGAACTATATAACTTATTATTCATTATATATGTACTTACTATTATTTGTATATGAAATCAATTTTTTTTTTGTATTGCGTTTGGGAATATTTATATCTATATAGATAATTGAATTCTTGTTTTTAATATTATTTTTGTATCTTATTGTAATAATTAATAATATTATTATTATTAGTTATTATAATAATAATATTATTAATTATTATATTTAATATAATTTCTAGAATTACAGGTTATTATTATTGCTGGAAACAGGTTTTTTTTAAAAAATATTATTGCACGAAAATTGGAAAAAAAAAATTTTGGTGAATAGGCACCGGTTAGGCAGCAACCGGTGCCTAAAATATCTACCACAAAAAAAAAAAATTGGCGGGAGAGCAGTTTAAGGCACCGGTTAACCGGTGCCTAAGTGGGCATATAGCACCGGTTAACCGGTTCCTATTTTACTCTATGGCACCGGTTTTGAACCGGTGCCAAAAAGTTGGTTTTTGGCACCCCTCACATAGGCAGCGGTTCAAACCGGTGCCTTAGACCGGGTTTGAACCGCTGCCAAAGGCCTTTTTTCACCTAGTGCATAAACCAAGGAAAATGGCGTATTTCCTGTTGATGTGCGAATTGACGTGCGATAACCCCACAATGCGAAGTGAAGTTTGTCAGGCCAATCCTTGTAATTTTCCGTCATTTTCTTGAGGATAGTCTTTAGATTTTTATTAGCTGCTTCGAATGCTCCATTTGCCTGAGGTCTATAAGGGGAAGAATGATGATGTTGAATGCTATATTTCTATAGCAATTCTTCACATTCGGCTTGAAAGTGAGTTCCATTGTCACTTATCATTTCATGTGGGACTCCGTATCGACAAATAATATTTCTTTCGATAAAGAGTGCTACATGTTTTGCGGTGAGTTTAGCGTATGATTGTGCTTCGACCCACTTTGTGAAGTAATCAATTCCCACTAGGATATATTCGTGACCTCCTGTTCCTGGGGGAGTGATTTTGCCGATGATGTCAATTCCCCATGTAGAGAACGGCCATGGCGACGTGTAGGTGTAGAGCAAGGATGGAGGAACGTGTTGTAAATTAGCGTAGATTTACGTATTGATGGCAATCCCTAATCATTGTAGTCCAATAGTATCCTTCTCACATTATCTTTTGGACTAACATCTTGCCATTTACGTGAGTTCAACAAATTCCTTCGTGGACTATCCTACTTGCTCTTTGGGCATCCGTTTTTCCTACACATAATAGAGCTCGACCCTTAGGTACCCTTTTATGTAGCTCTTTCTATGAGTACGTATTGGGAAGCCAAGAGTCTTAATGCTCATTTTGCTCTTTTGTCAGCATGGGGAGGGTATTCTCCTTTGGTGACATAATTGAGCACATCCGTATACCACACTTCTTCTTCTTCTTCTTCTTCTTCTTCTTCTTCTTCTTCTTCTTCTTCTTCTTCTTCTTCTTTCTTCTTCTTCTTCTTCTTCTTCTTCTTCTTCTTCTTCTTCTTCTTCTTCTTCTTCTTCTTCTTCTTCTTCTTCTTCTTCTTCTTCTTCTTCTTCTTCTTCTTCTTCTTCTTCTTCTTCTTCTTCTTCTTCTTCTTCTTCTTCTTCTTCTTCTTCTTCTTCTTCTTCTTCTTCTTCTTCTTCTTCTTCTTCTTCTTCTTCTTCTTCTTCTTCTTCTTCTTCTTCTTCTTCTTCTTCCTCTTCTTCTTCTTCTTCTTCCTCTTCTTCTTCTTCTTCCTCTTCTTCTTCCTCTTCTTCTTCCTCTTCTTCTTCTTCTTCTTCTTCTTCTTTCTCTTCTTCTTCTTCTTCTTCTTCTTCTTCTTCTTCTTCTTCTTCTTCTTCTTCTTCTTCTTCTTCTTCTTCTTCTTCTTCTTCTTCTTCTTCTTCTTCTTCTTCTTCTTCTTCTTCTTCTTCTTCTTCTTCTTCTTCTTCTTCTTCTTCTTCTTCTTCTTCTTCTTCTTCTTTCTTCTTCTTCTTCTTCTTCTTCTTCTTCTTCTTCTTTCTTCTTCTTCTTCTTCTTCTTCTTCTTCTTCTTCTTCTTCTTCTTCTTCTTCTTCTTCTTCTTCTTCTTCTTCTTCTTCTTCTTCTTCTTCTTCGTCCTGGATTACTTCATCATCTTCTTTAGCTTGAGTATATGCTGGTTTGTGCCTTTTTTCTATAGTTAGAGGCATTTTCTCGATTTCCGTAGGAATCCTAACCATTGAGGCTAGTCTTGCCAAGGCATCAACAAATTGATTTTCTTCTCAAAGTAGAAATGTGTATTCTACCTTCTCTAACTGATTAGTAAGGGTTTCCAGATAGGTTTGGTAAGGGGCTAGACTTTCGCTCCTTACTTTACACCTTTTGGAGATTTGATTGATGATTAATGAAGAATCTCCGAATATCCGTAACTTTTTTACTCCCAATGCCAAAGCTGTTTCAAGGCTTATCACGCATGCTTCGTATTAAGCAGCGTTGTTGGTAACGTCGAAATCAAGCTTTATGGAGATTGGAACATGCTCTTCTTTAGGTGATACTAGTAATACTCCAACGCCACATCCCTTTTGGTTTGAGGCTCCGTCGAAGTACAAGGTCCAAGTATCATCTTCGGTGACCATCAAGTCTTCATTTGGAAATTCGTTGTCGTGTATTGGCGTCGAGTCTTCTATTGGAAAGTCCGCTAGAAAATCTGACACCACAGATCCTTTGATAGTTTTTTGTGTCATGAACCTTACATCAAACTGGGCTAAATTGACTATCCATCTCGATATGCGCCCATTGAGTGTAGATTTCTCGAATAAATACTTGAGTGGATGTAATCGAAAAACTACGAAGACTGTATGCACGAGCATGTAATGTCTTAACTTGGTTGTGGCCCACACCAAGGCGAGGCACAATTTCTCAAGTGGTGTATAGCGTGCTTCATATTCGAGCATTTTCTTGCTTAGATAGTAGATCACATTTTCTTTGCCTTCTACTTCCTGTGCTAGCATAGCTCCCATTGGTAACTGTTAAGTACAACCTAAGAGGTATTCCCGGAAGTGCTGGTGCTAATACAGGAGGATTTGCGAGATAGGCTTTGATCTTTTCAAAGGCTTTTTGACACTCGTCATCTCATATTACTGGTACATTATTTTTAAGCTTTTTAAAGATTGGTTCACATATTGTCGTCAATTTTGATATGAACCTGCTTATGTATTGCAACCGGCTAATAAATCCTCGAATATGCTTCTCGGTTTTGGGCGGTGGCATTGAAATTATTGCCTTGATCTTAGTTGGGTCTATCTCTATTCCTCTAGAGCTTATGACATAACCCAAAAGCTTGCCTGAGGTGACTCGAAAAGCACACTTAGATGGGTTCAACCTCATATTGTATTTTCTTAACCTTTCGAAGAATTTTCTTAAGGCTACTTGATGGCCTGGGCGATCTTTTGACTTTACAATCATGTCATCCACATATACTTCGACTTCTTTATGCATCATGTCATGGAGTAAGGCAGTCGCTGCACGTTGGTAAGTAGCACCCGCGTTTTTCAACCCGAATGGCATTACCGTGTAGCAGTAAGTACCCCATGGTGTTATGAAGGTTGTTTTCTCCATGTCTTCTTCTGCCATGAGAATCTGATTATAGCCTGCGTATCCATCCATGAACGAGAGAAGTGCGTGATTTGCTGTGTTATCCACCAGAATATCGATGTGTGGTAAAGGGAAGTCGTCCTTTGGAATTGCCTTATTTAGATCTCGATAGTCGATAAACATTCTTACCCTTCCATCCTTTTTCGGATCTGGGACAACGTTGGCGACCCATTTGGGGTATTTGGATACCTTGATGAAACCTGCAGTTATTTGTTTTTGAACTTCCTCTTTTATTTTAAGAGCTACGTCGGGTTTCATTCGACGTAACTTTTGTTTTACAGGTTTCATTCCCGGAATTAGTGGTATAGTGTGTTTAGCTATTTCTCTATTAATGTCTGGCATATCTTCGTATGACCAAGTAAATGCATCGATGAATTCTTTAAGAAAGATAATTAAATCGGTTCTTTCTTGTTCATTAAGTGTTAGTTCGATTTTAACTTCTCTTTTATTGGTTGAATCATTTGAGATATCAACCGTCTCAGTTTCTTCAATTATCGGGGTCTTCTTTTCAAGTGTTTCCATTGCTTTAATAATTTCTTTTTATTTTTCATTGTTAGTTAAGCAATGCTCGTCACCTTGGGTTAAAGCAGAACACAAGGAGTAAGGAGAAGACGTCATATTATTATACTCTGAGTTCATTACATCAAAGAGTGATATGTCCTCAGGGACTTAATCACTAACTATTTTAGGGGAAGGGATAGAAGGAGGAGGTGCTACAACTAAGGACCTAGATGACTCTATAGGTAGAGACTCTGACTCAGACTCAGACGACTCTTCGAACATCGGTCCTTGTCCTGTCGTGATGGAGATCTTCCTTCCACTTGGAGTAGTCACCTTGACGGTCTTGCGCCGCCCTTGTAGTGATCTTTCCGCTGGAGTGATTAGCTTTGAGGGATCGAAGCTTTCGCTTTGTAGGACTGTCTGAATTAGCGAGGAGTTATCCCCTTTGTATGTCGGCTCATCCTTTTCTCGCCCAAATAATAATCCCATGACATTAAAGTCAAAGCATGGGGGGGCTTTCTCCTTATGGACAGGAGTTGGGATTTCGTCTGTGAAATAGCAATCTAATAAAAATTTCGAATCCCCGTTGCCTTATGCCATTTACGACAAATGGTTCGGGAAATTCGTAGCATGGATAGTCCTCTCCTTCTTTTATAAATTGCCCATTAAGGGTAAGAGGGTACTGATCCATTGGGATTGCTTTCTTTTGAATGCGAGCGTCCCGACGGCCTTCGACTTTTCCTGCTCACTTGAGATCTTTCCGAGTCGGTTCGAAACCAAGTCCGAAAGTGTCTAATTTAGGGAGGCCAGGTGATTCCAACAGTTTTGCTATTCCTTTCTTCTTTCCTAGGGTCATCCCAGGAAAATGTCCTTGCTTCTTCAGAATAGCATTCACGATCATGTTGGAGTGGGGGTTGCGGCAGAGAGGGGTCCTTTCATCCTCCTCGATTAAGGAGACCTCTTCATTAAATCCCCACAAATCTTCATCGTGCTCCACATTAATTATTGGATTCTCTATAGATTTAATTCTCATAGGCAAAGCATCGATGGTAATAGGAATTCCTCCAACTATAGCTTTTACTTGTTGGTGGAGAGATGAGGGGACGGCCTTTAGGTCATAAAGCCAAGGACGTCCCAACAATAGATTGAATGAAACTTTAATATCTACTACTTGGAAAGTAGTAGCGTATTCTATTGCTCCCGCCGTTGCATTCATAGTAATCTTACCAAGAGCTTGACAACGAGTGTTGTCATAGGCTCTTACTCCTTGCGTTGACGGGGTTAAGTCTTCGTCCCTTATGCCTAACATCCTCGCAGTTCTAAGTGGACAGACATTAATGGTTGATCCATTGTCTACAAGAGTCATAAGGACGTTCATTCTCTTGCAAACCACTGTGAGGTTTAATGCCTTATAGTGTTTGTCACCTTCTGGGGGCAAATCCTTGTCAGAAAAGGTGATCAATTTGATGGGACTAGGGAGATCACTCGTGAGGAAATTAGCCAACCCCTCAGGAGTGGTGTCAGAATCTATCCATATTTTATCCAAGGCATTCATTACGGCCAACCTATGTTCTCAAGACGTTGCCAGAAGCTTCCATACGTTCATTTCAACTTTGTTTTTCTTGAACTGTTTGACGATGTCATTATATTCTATGATAGGTATGGGAACTAGCTGTGTGGTTGGCATGGGTTGTGTCGAAACAGGAGGTTGCATTCTCCCGGATCTTGTGAGGACGTCTATTGATGAATCTTCTTCTACCCAAAAGTCATCCATGGCATATGACACCGAAGGTGGAGGTCCTGCCATGTCTTTTAAATAGACGTCTTCTTCGTCGCTGTCCCAAACTCCATTATTTTTTGCATCCTCTTCTTGTGGAACTTGGACTAGATTTTTATCATCAATCATTTTCTGAATAAAATCCTTTAATTTAAAACAGTTTTTGATAGTATGACCCCCTGATTGATGATATTGACAATAATATCTATCTGTCCTTTTTAATGATTCAAATGGTCTCGGTTCGAGAGGTTTGATCTCGCCACTCTCGGAGAGCATTTCGAACATTTGTGCGTATAGGATCCCAATTGGAGTGTAGAGTCTATTATTCTTCTTGGGTTTATCGGTTACTTGTAAAGAAAAGTGTTTCCTCGTTCCCTTGCTAGCCAGAGGTAATGAGATCTTATTGGCTTCCACAAGATCTTGAATGAGGTTTTGAAACTTGTAGCATTCCTTTGTGGTATAACTATTTCCTCGATGTTACTTGCAGTAGGACTTGGGATCCCACCTTGAAGATCGCTTTTCTGGTGTTGGATTCTCAGTAGGGCCAATAGGTTTGATTAGTCCTTGATCATAGAGGTGATCAAAAATAGCATCATAGGTCGTTCCCATGGGTGTGAACTCTCTCTTAGGTTTATTTTTCGAGAGTGGAACCTCGTCATATTTCTTCTGAAGTTCTTTTACAACTTTGAGGGCTTCGCGTAGCAAGTGTGATCCTTCCATCATAGTTAGTGTAAGAAATTGTAAGTCCTCTTTACTTGCTAATTCTGGAAGGTCATTCATGGCGTCGAAAAAGATCTCCTCCTCTTCTTCGATAGCATGGATTTCTTTGACAGGTTTGATGAGAGACGAGGGATCAACCTCGTTTTCCTCATCAGAGATGGCCAAGGAGTGAGCGAGAGGCGCATCATCAATACTTGGCTTCTTATTGGCAGGGGGCAATGGTAGCTTGTTGTTGTCGATTAAGTCTTGGATAGCTTTTTTAAGCTTCCAACAGTTCTCGGTAAGATGGCCCCTACCTTGGTGATACTTGCAATGTGCATTGAGGTTCCAGTTAATAGGAGTTATAAGACCTTTTGCATTTAATCGGTCAAATGCGGTGTCATAACTCATGCCAATAGGAGTAAAGTTCCTCCTAAATGGTTTCTTTTGTCCTTGATTATTCATAGCAAGGACTTCACTTAGGTTAAAAGTGCTAACATTATTTTAGTGGGTGGTTTTGGAAGAAGAAGGATTGTCGTTCTTCTTGCCTTTCCAGCCACTGTTGGAGTTATTGTTGGCAACTTTCAACTTAGTCAGGTCGTCTTCAATATTAATTCCAATGTCGTAGACGGCCTTGAAGGTATGGAGATTATTCTGATATTTGAGATGCTTGGAGTACTTTTCTTGAAGGTTTTTGATGAATAACCTTACAGACTCTTTTTTACTGGGCACCTCAATCATCTTAGCTGAGGTTTCTCTCCATTTGTTAAAGAAGGAGGTGAAGCCTTAATTCTCCTTCTACTTGAGGATCTCAAGTTCCCTATGGTCGGTCTCAACTTGAATATTGCATTTGTATCTATCAACGAAAGCGTTTGCTATGGACTCCCAGGTGGAGGTTTTTTCTTTCTCGAGAGAAAAGAACCATTGCTGGCAAACGGTTTCGAGAGATAGTGAGAACAGAGAGGGGAACACTTTCTTGTCGATACCCTTAATACTCATTATTGTTTCGAAGGCTCTTAAATGAAAATAAGGGTTATCAGTTGCTTTGAATTTCGGGATGTCGTTGGCATTGAACTTCTGCGGAAGAAGATCCTTGTCCACCAAGAACCCTTGTGAGCTAATCCCTTGAAACTTGTAGTCACTAGATAGCTTGCTCATACTCTCTTGCATGAGGTCCATCTGTTGTTGTTTCATGGGTGCATTGATCTTGAGGGTTAGAATCTTTAATGCCTCAGTCACGGTAACCAGTTGGTTCCTGAGCTCATTAACTTCTTCTTGTGTTGCCATTACTGTCCTAGCTTTCCTCTTACGAGCGATGGGTTTGTCGAAAAGTTGGACTTGTACAAAAAGATTGTCTTTGATTAACCGCCCTTCCTTTCTTGACCACGCGCTGTAATTTAAACCATTTTTGTTTTAATTTTTTGACTCAAATTGACCTTGACTTTACGGTTTTAAAGAGGAAAAATAGGTGCATATTTTTGGCAAAAATAAGGTATATATATTTTTAGGAATCAAGTATGGTATTTAATGAAGTGATTTAAATTGGAGGATTAATATCCGACTTACACCCCTAAAAAAATGACGAAAAAAATGCGCATACAAGACTTTCTTAGACATGGTCAAAAGTGTGTATTAGTGTGTGCGTTATGTGGTGAGTGTAAGTGACATGCTTTGACTTTTGTGTAAGACCATGAGACTTAGTGCCTAGACTCAATTAATGACTTAACAAGGCATTATTATCAGTAAAAAATTAACCAAATTAATTAGCAAACTGTTAATTGGACACAAAGTGATGACTCGAGCAATAAACCGAACTGTCGTCAAAACGACAGGACTGGCGCCTCTCTTTGCAGTGTAGCGCCAGACGACAGGATTGTCGCCAGGCGCCACACTCCACAGAGTGGCGCTACAGCTCAAACTTTGGCGCCATTGCTGGAGCGTCGATCTGAAACTGTTTTCGGTATTATTGCTTAACAAGGGTATACCTACAGTCGTACTAAGTCAACTCTGATTAAATATTAGACTTTATTTACTCAAATTAATTAATTAATTAGGAAAAGTTCTTTTAGTCATTAATTTATTTAATCTTAGCACAAGTTAAACAAACAGTTAGGAAAAACACATAGAGTATGCACAACAAATAATGCACAATTAGTCAAGTAGGCACAATATGATGCAATGAGTTTGCAACCTAACCATGGCTCTAGTTCTCTAAAGTTCGGGATATGGGTTAGTCAATAGAGGGTCCATGGTTAATTGTCCGGATGCACCGCGTGGAAGCCTAACCGTGAAGGGTTGGCTCGAGTGGATGGGACACCGCAAATTTAGAAAAACTCGCTTCCATGGTTTGGTGAATTCAACATTCTCGGATGTACCATTTGTTGCACAGAGCGTTCAATCAGATGGAGCATGAATTCCCAGAGGGTTATGTCCATATGTAGAACACATATGTGTTTCAGAAAAATGAGAAAAACTCAATCAGGAAGTAGGATCGAGCAAACAATGCTAAAAACTGGTCGAAATTAGAACACATATTTCTGGCTCAGTATTGGAAGAACTTGGCGCCAGCAAACAGAGGCCAGCGCCACTTTTTGGCTTTACCGCCTGGCAAAAGAGGTTTTTGTCTGGCGCTAAAGTCAAAATACTGGCGCCAATCTTTGTTCGCTGACGCTAGTTCCTACATGCCTCAGCAGCTTTCTGTGCTCGATAAAATTTTCCAGTTTCGCGCAGTGTTATTTGATCCTAGTTGTGAAAGATATTCCTCAAATTTTCTACGTGTAAAAATCCTATGTTTTAACTCATTACGGATGGTCTTTCTAATGAGATCTTTTTTATGCATATGACAATAATGTTAATCAAAATTACGCACATGAAATACTTAGAACTTTTCGAGTCTTATCCACTCATTCTAAATCATTGCCGAAATAAATTTCAGGAAATAAAATAGAAATCGTACCCAGTGGAGCCGCCAAAAATTGTAAGGAATATATCAAGCATTACCCCTAGCTTGAACCGCACTATGATCATACACTAAACTACGGTGGCGTCCAAAGGGAAAGAAGATAGAGAAAAAGAGTCGCCAACAAGTTTTAGGAACTTGTAAACCGTTCACGAGGTGAAGGTTACACCTCTTAACGATTCAGGAAATTGTCAACTCCAATAGGTCTGGAACCATGACTAGAAGTTCGGGGATGAAGGTACAAATCCAATCTAAAAGAGATTGAACCTGCCCTAATAATAGGCCTCTACTTTGTTCTGATCGTATTCATGTGCGCTTTCTGACTAACATGCAATCAATAGGTTTAACCCTAAACCTGTTTATCTATGTTGGTTGAATATTAACACACAAATAAATCTATTATTGGCGATCACTTGAATTATAATCAAATTAATCCTAACAAGATTATTAATTATCTTATTAAGCATGATTACAAGTACAAATTCCCTTTAAACATGCATAAAAAGGTGTAATCAGGCAATAACAATAAATATATAACCAAGCAACAATAATCATAATAATAATAATAATAATAATAATAATAATAATAATAATTATAATCATACTATGTTAAAGCATAATAATAATAGTAAGATCCTAGGCATGATACTAACAAGATTAATAACAAGCCCTAGCATGTCACTAAGCAATAAAAATAAAAGCTTTAACCCTAACATGATACTAACAATCATAAATATTAGGAAGAACATAGGAACCATCATACTTTTAATCATACTTGATATTAAAGTTACCCTAGACATGATACTAGGAAGATCAAAACACCCTAACATAACATTAGGAATCATAATAACAACCTAAGCATGATTTCTACATAATAACATCAATAAAAACCATCAAAGCACTTACTTGGATGCCTCGTACCTCTTTCTAATAACAAAATACACACGTTAGTAACTTCAAGGAAAATAATAAACAAAACAATTAAATTAAATAATTGAAATAGAGATTTGGGACTAAACCCTTAGAAATTAAAACCTTTCACGTCTAGGGCGAAGGCAACTTCGAATTTTGCTAGGTGTATCTAGGTCTTGTTAATGCGAAATTTTGTAAGAAAAAGGTAGGTTTAGAAAGGAAAGAGAGAAGCTTTAGCTTAGAGAAAGTTGATGGTTGTAGACTGGAGATTCTAGATGAGAATTGATGATAATTGATAGAGTTTTTAGAAGGCTATTTATAGAGAAAATCAGCCAAAAGATAGAAAATCGAAACAGAGCTCTGACGCGCAAAAACGAGGTTAGCACCAAACGCTGACATTAGCGTCAGGCGCTAATGACTGGCGTTTGGCGCTGATTAAATTTCAAACGCGTTTTCTAAAATCAGATAGAAATTAACCGTACAGGAGGATAAAATCGTATTTTCCTCAAAAACATTATTTTATTCTAATTAAAACTCTAAAAAGTCAACAAAAGTCAATTTATCAATGCTAATTGAATTAGGAATGAAAAATATAGAGGACTAAAACCATTTCTAATTGCATTAGGAATGATAAATCCATAATAGGCCCTCCTCTAGATTATTGGGCCGCATATAAGGCTCACCAGACCCAGTTTAGTAATTTGGCCATAACTTCCTCAATATTCATCGGAATTGGGCTTATAATATATCGTTAGAAAGCTCTTTTCAAGCCCTATCCAACTACACTGTTATTGGACCCATATTATGGACCAACCAAACTGTATTGGCTGTTTTCTTAAAATAGGTTTTCAAAAACAGAGAGAAGAGAAAAGAAATTAAAACTATCCACAACACTAGACTTTTCACACTTTCACTTCATTCGATTACGATTCGACGTGAAAGGTACTCATCACCGGGTTTGGTTTTGGGGAGACACAAATGGGTGTCTACAGGTAGGGATAAGAATTGGATATTCTTTGACTAGATCATGCATGGATATGAATATGAATATGGTCGCACCTCGATGTGAGGTTGCCTACGTATCCGTTAGGAATCACGCCGAATGTAGCTCTAACCGAACTTTGCACAAGTGTATGTACATCTCAAAGAGTTCTTTCAAGGGTTGTAATATGGTTAAGTTGATGGTTTAAAGAAGAAAAGGGTACAAGGCTCAAGACTCGAGAGAATCCCCAAGATGTGTAATTGTGAATTTGAAATTTTTTAATTTTACAAGTTTTGCTTTGATTTTTTTTTCATTGTTTTGAATCAATGTGGGAAATCTCAGATCATACAGTCCATCACTCACTTAGAATTCAAGTTTTTCAGGCTCGGTACCAAGCACTCGATGAGAGACGCAATTCGAGACGTGCTCATATCAAAGACATAAGGATAAGGGGAACCTATGCTAGACTTATCAGGGGAAAAGGGTTGAAACGAAAAAAAAAAAGTGCATGAAATCTTATATGGAAACTTGTTGTGTTTCGTCTTCATGGTTGCTTATGAATTACTTGTTACCGCCAAGAGGGACAAGAAGTTTTTTATTGTTGATACTTTGATTGGAAGAAAAGAAGGAAGGAATGACGTTCCCCTTATTCTTCCAACTCTTTCCTAGTGATTCTTGAACTCTAGTATTATGGAAAAAATGAGCTCACTTAATTCACTGACTCAATACTCGGATTCGAAAGGAAGAGTGTATGAAATAATTTTTAAAAAACCAATGGGAAATACTCCACTCATTCCTATTACGACGGAAAACGACGCATGCATGGTCATAGTATACGATCATAAACAATATAGTGCATTACTCGAAGACAAAGTGTGTGCAACGACTCAACATGTGTGATTATGTAAGTTTATTAAGACTCGTTGGCGTTGTGAAAAACAAAAGACCCAATGACCAAATAGCACGGAAGACTAAGAGACAAACTAACTTGATTAATTTTGTCCAATTTTAATGTTTATGCTATTTACTAGGTGAAAACGGTCCATTGGCAATCATTAGTAATAAATAAGATCAACAACAATCAAAGACAAAGAACACATGTTAAGGTTAGTGCAAAAATTGACCACAAGAAACTAGGAAGAAGACTAGAATTCTAGAAGAGTTATGACTCATGGGTGTAAAAAAAATAAATAAAAATAAAACTAAAAATCTACAATCCTATATTATACGAGTTGAAACGGATTAAAGGATTTGTCTAAGACTAACTTGACACGAAAAGACATTTAAAAAAAATTAAAAAAAAAGAAAGTTGACGCTAAAAAGACACCTAAACTGGACAAGCTTTAGTATATCGGTTATAAATTTTTATCTGTGACTCTGATTGGGACGAAACTAATTCCAAATGAAAGATAAAACTCAGGGCTAGAGATCCATAGGTTACACGATATGTAACTCTTTCTAGAACTCCGGATATGACCAAAAAAAGTTGACTCTTATGCAGGAAACGAGAATAATAATCCGATTGACTCAAAATTTTTATTTAAAAAAAAAGTCTATAGCTCGACTCTAATAAAAATAATAAGGTTTAATAAGAGAAAAAAAAATTAATTTAAAAAAAGCTAATAAAAAAATTCACATATAAGCACATTGTCACACATGATGCAATGAAGTTCGCAACCTAAAATCAAGTTCTATGTTCGACTATGGTCAAGATTATTTGTGTGTCAAAGGGTACCATTATTAAGAGTTTGGACGCGTTAGCAAGGAAGCCTCCCTGGAGGGTGTATGCCAATGGGCGGCTCCGCGAGTTCGTGATGAAATCGAACTCGACTCCATGGTTTTGCCGGATTTAAAAACTCGGTTGAACCCTTATTGCCATGAGCGTTTTCGGGTTGATAGAGCTTAAATCCCCCGGGTAGCCACATACGTAGAACACGTACTATTATGGCAAAATAGGTAAAGCTAAAATGCATATGCATATGTGACAATGCCAATTAAATCGCAGGAATACAATTCAAGAATCTTTCAAGTCTCATCCACTCATCTTAATTAAATACCGATCACGCAAATCGATAAATAACCAAGAATCCTCCCCAGTGGAGTCGCCAAATTGTAGGTGTCGTTTGAAGTGCGCGTACGTTAAGCATGTGGTGAATATGATTGACACTCATAGAAAGTGGGAATTGACATATACGATTAGGGACAAGGAAAGTAGGGAGCCGCCAACAAGTTTTTAAGGAACTTGTAAACCGTTCACGGATCATTAAAGGCAACCACGATTAAGGGACAGCGATAGGCAACAACGATTAACCCGTGAAGGTTACACCCCATTCATAATCCATGATTTTAATAACTCCATATGGTTCGGAACCACGAAAGGAGGATCGTGGATGATGGTACAAAGTGAGTCATGGAGTCACATTCGCCCGTATTGGCCTCTACTCGATTCTTATAGTGAAAAGTGATTCCTGCGATCTCAAAGGCATACAAACAAAATATTCAATTTGCTCCAAACTATTATTAAGCTAAATTTGTTGAATATTAATGCAACATATAATTCTAAAATATTAGTGATCACTTCAATTAACAACAAAATTAAAAAGGAACCTAAGCCGGTTGTTCAAATTATCTTATTAGGCGTGATTTTCAATTACATATTCCCATTAAACATGCAATATAGTGATCAATAAATAAATAATAGAACAAACATAAATATTGGAAGCAATTCAACAATAATAGCGTTAGTCAAATCAAATATAAAATAACCTAATCATGATACTAGCAATATTAAAATAAAATAAGTAATTAAATTAATTAATTACTCACATTCCGCACGTTCCACTAAATTGCTACATCAATAAAAATATAAAGCAAATGAAAATTAAATTAAATAAAAAGTAGAGTTGATTTAGTCCAAACCCTCAGTCAATTATACCTTTCACGCCTTGGTTTAAGTATAGAGCTTTGGGTATTATATGGACTCCTTGGAGTGCTTAAAGGAAGGAATAGTGAAAGAATGGGGAGGCTAGTGTTTAGGCTAAAGAGGGAGAAGAGAATTATTTGATGATCTAGCTTTTTGATGATTGAAAAAGGGGAGATATGACATCTATAATTATAGAGAAAAAAAAGAAGGGTCGAAAAAACAAGATAAGATCTGAATTAAATCGAAATAAAACTCGATAGACAGCAGTTTTTGCGGTTTTTGTTTTTATCATATCTTTTGATCCAAAAATCGGAATAAGATAAATAATATGTCATTGGAAATCTGTTGAGTTCTACTTTCTAAACCAATTGGAATAAGATTAAAAGATTTTGTAGAATAAAATACATGATCGAAATAGTGGGACGGTGTTAGTTTTGGATAGAGTTTGACATTTCATTCATATCTTTTCTGTTATAGCTCGGAATTGATATTATAATACATCATTGGAAAGATAATTTCAAGGGATATCCAACCACATAAGATTGAGATAAAAACTACGAGGCACGAAAATAATATATGTCTGTCTTTGAACGTCTTTCAATTCGAATAGAATTAGGACTTTCAAAAAGAAAAAGTTTTATTCAATTTCAAACTTTTTAATCTTATCTTTTCATAAATGATAATTAAGATCTTTAAGAAGCTTATAGAAGTTTCCAATTAATCCTAATTGGTTTAGGAATGGGATTAAATCCTTTGGACCGTCCACATGATCACTGGGTCGTAGGTAAGGTGGGCTTATGTTCGGTTTGGGCTCAGTTTAATATTTTGGACATAACTTATTCGTTATAACTCGTATTTGGGCTTATAATATATCGTTGGAAAGCTATTTTAAATTCCTACCCAATTAATCAATCATTGGACCCAGATTATGTACCAAAATAAATCAGACTAAACGTTTTTATAAACAAGATACGAAATGAATGATTTTAAAGGACACAAAATGAATTATTTTGGGTTTAAACGCACAAAAAGAGGAAAATAAGTGATGGTTTGGGGAAATGGGATAGGAATTGGTTTTTATGAAATGTATTGGGATTGTATATGAATTTAAGCACTCCAAAAATTAAATACTCAACCCGACCAATAATGGCTATGAAAGGTTGTTCATCATCGAGTTTGGTTTTGGGGAGACATTTTTAGGTGTCTACAGAGGGTATCCGACTTTCTCCCCCAAAAAGAAAAAATGATAAATAAATCGGACTTAAAACAAACCAAAATTTAGTTAAGTTTGAAAAAATCCAAAAAGAAAATAGAAGGAAAATATATTAATTTAATATATGTGGGATATTTGAACAAAGACAAAATTGTAAAGTTATTGTACGAATTCGAATCATAGCCAGAAAAATGAGGTTTTGCATAACACATTGAGGAAGCACTGCAGGCCGCGTCTTGTACGCATTTTGCGCTGTCGCCGAGCGCTGCTGCTGTCGCCAGGCGACGGGCTGGTCGTTTGGCGCTGCAATGCGCTGGCTCCTAATCCTTTCCGAAGTCAAACTGCGTCAATTTGATAAATAAATAGCCCCCTAATCTGCCGATTTTCTTTATAATTCGAATAGATTAATTATAATCTTAGTTCTCAACAAATAATCATGTCTTTAGTTACTAAGAGTTTTAGCAGTTTCACTCGTGAATGGTGTCGGTATTTAACTGCTAAAGAGAGAAAACAGCTCAACTTTTTTTCATATGGGAGGTATTTATGGTGTTAAGGGGTAGATCTTGATATAGATTTTATTCATACCGCCTTAGAATATTGGGACACAAATACAGATTGCTTTAGACTAGGGTGTGATGAAATTAGCCCGTTACCGGAAGAATTTGGTGCCATCTTAGGCTTCCTTTCATTTGATCTTGTGGTGATCCCTAGAATAAATGAATATTATTATAAAGATTTTGAGCACTTCTTTAATTTAAGAGATATAGATCTAACAAATATTGTAAATGGTAGCATAGTTAATCTAAAAGAATTTGCACGCCACTACTTTGATAGACCTTATTCTGAATCTTTTCATGTTTATTGAAGAAGGGCGGGTTTTCTCTTTTACATGCTTAACCAATATCTTCTGACTAGTGGAGAACTAATGAGGGTCAAGCAATTATATTAACTGTTTTGGAGCAAATTGAATCTGAAAGAAATCCAATGCCATTAATTGTTGGAGAGACTATGCTTAGTCTTGATGAATTAAAGAAAAATCCAAAAAGCACCTTGTCGGGGCTGTCTAATTTTATTACAGGTAGAAAAATAATATTTTTAATTACAGAAATCAAAAAAATATTTTTGTATAGTAATACTAATTTATTTGCATTGAATTTTTTTTGCAGATATGGCTAATGGAGAGACTAGAATTAATTAGTCCTCCTGACAATATTGAAAAATATACTCCAAATTGTTTTGTGAGGCGAAAGAAACGCTTCTCTAAGATGGGGCGCCATGAGTGGAATAAAGTCTTTGCTTCTTGCAACTTTGCTATCAAGTGGGTTGTCCCATGGTGGAAAATAGAGAAGATGGTTAGTGGTAACAAGCAACCTTTCTACCGTCTTCCAAGCTTAACCAAGATGACGTTTTATTATCCCTGCAGGGTAAAAAGGTAGTACGATCTACTTCAAACAATTCCTTCTAGGGATCTCTGGCGTCCCTATGAATCCCTGTTTCACAAGAAGTAGAGAAATTTGACACATATTGGAGTGCTAGGCCTTTATAGGAAGTGATTACCCAAAAGCCTCCTTCTTTACCCAATGATGTGAAGAGATGGCTTCTTAATAAGCCTACAAAGGATATGAAGAAAAATCAGAGTAGAACCAATGTGAAGAATCGTCTAGGTGACAAAGTGATTCCTGCTAAGGAACGCTTGGGTGAAAAAATTGAATTCAAAACACCTGTGATGCCTAAGAAGAAAAATACTACAAAGGATAAAGGGAAAAGAAAAGCTGACACTTCAGAAAACAAGGTTTGGATAGAAAAGAAACATGAAGTCCTAGCTAAGGGAGAAACCATTTACGCTAAAATTGAATGTAGGTCCTCTAAAGGATGCCTACTAGATAAAGTCGTGGACGATGAAGAAGATGCAGATAAAAATTGGAAAAGGGCAAAGAAAGAGAAGAAATATTTAAGCATTCTTTAACTTCCAATTTATTAGAGTGGTTTAAATTTAAAGTTAATTTGTTTAATTAAGCTTTCATTTAATTCCATCAATAATGTAATTTTTATTTTATTTTATTAATGAAATTTCAGCTTTTTAATTAAATCAACTTTTTTTTAATGGTTCGTCATGTTTGAGAACTCATTGTCATCCATGTCAGTTAGTTTTGCTGCACCTCCTGATAGGATGGTTTTGACGATATATGGTCCGAACCAATTAGGCCTAAATTTGCCTCTTGGATCCAAAACATTTTTCCTTAATGCTTTTAACACCAAGTCTCCTACTTAGATGTTTCTTGTCTTGACCTTATTATTAAAGTTCCTAGCCATACGGGTTTGATAACATTGGGTATGATGTAGAGCTTCTAGTCGCTTTTCATCAAGTAGAGTTAGCTCTTAAAACCTTGCTATAGTCCATTCGACTTCATTGAGTTTACTTTCTAGTGCAATATGTAAAGACGGTATTTCTAGCTCTACAGGTTGTACGACATCTATTCCATAAACCAAAGAGAATGGCGTATTCCCTGTTGATGTGTGAATTAGCGTGCGATAACCCCAAAGTGCAAAATGGAGTTTGGCAGGCCAATCCTTGTAATTTTCTGTCATCTTCTCGATAATAGTCTTTAAATTTTTATTAGCTACCTCCACTGCTCCATTTGCTTGAGGTCTATAAGGGGAAGAATGAAGATGTTGAATGCCATAGTTTTGTAACAATTCTGCACATTCAGCTTGAAAGTGAGTTCCATTGTCACTTATCATCTCATGTGGGACTCCGTATCGACAAATAATATTCCTTTCGATAAAGAGTGCTACATGTTTTGCAGTGAGTTAAGCATATATATGATTGTGCTTCAACCCACTTTGTGAAGTAATCAATTGCTATTAAGATGTATTCGTGACCTCTTGTCCCGGGAGGGGTAATTTTACCGATAATATCAATTCTCCATGTAGAGAATAGCCATGGCGAAGTGTAGGTGTAAAGTAGAGACGAAGGAACATGTTGTAAATTGACATAAATTTGGTATTTAGGGCATCTTTTTACATATTGATGACAATCCCTATTCATGGTAGTCCAATAATACCCTTCTCGCATTATCTTTTGGACTAGCATTTTGCCATTAACATGGGTTCCACAAATGCCTTCGTGGACTATCCTCATAGCTCTTTGGGCTTCCTTTTTCCCTATACATAGGAGAGATCGACCCTTAGGTACCCTTTTATGTAACTCGTTGTCTATGAGTACATATTAGGAAGCCAAGAGTCTTAATGCTCGTTTTGCTCTTTTGTCAGCATGAGGAGGATATTCTCCTTTGGTGACGTAAATAAGTATATCCGTATACCATGGTTCTTCTTCTTCTTCATCATCTTGGATCACTTCATCATCTTCTATAGCTTGAATGTAAGTCGTTTATGCCTTTTCTCTATGGTTAAAGGCATTTGCTCGATTTCCGTAGGAATCCTAACCATTGAGGCTAGTCTTGCCAAGGCATCAGCAAATTGGTTTTCCTCTCTAGGTAGATAGGTGTATTCTACCTTTTCCAGCTGATTGGTTAGATTTTCTAGATAATTTTGGTAAGGGGCTAGACTTTCACTCCTTAATTTCCATATTTTGGAAATTTGGTTGATGATCAACGAAGAGTCTCCGAATATTCGTAATTTCTTTACTCCCAATGCCAAATTTGTTTCAAGGCCTACCACGCATGCTTCGTATTCGGCAGCGTTATTGGTAACGTCGAAATCTATCTTTATAGAGATTGGAACGTCTTCTTCATTAGGTGATACTAATAGTACTCCGACGCCACATCCCTTTTGGTTTGAGGCTCTATCAAAGTATAAAGTCCAAGTAACATCTTCTATGACCATCAAGTCTTCGTCTGGAAATTCATTGTCATGAACTGGAGTCGAATATTCTATTGGGAAATCCGCTAGGAAGTCCGACACCACAGATCCTTTAATAGCCTTTTGAGGCATGAATCTTACATCGAACTGGGCTAAATTGACTATCCACCTTGATATGCGCCCATTGAGTGTAGAATTTTCGAATAGATACTTAAGTGGATCCATTCGAGAAACTACAAAGACTGTGTGCACGAGCATGTAATGTCTTAGCTTGGTTGTGGCCATACCAATGCGAGGCATAATTTCTCAAGCAGTGTGTAGCGTACTTCATACTCGAGCATCTTTTTTCTTAGATAATAGATTGCATTTTCTTTGCCTTCTACTTCTTGTGCAAGCATAGCCCCCATTGTCTCCTTGGTGACTGTTAAGTACAACCTAAGAGGGATCCCTGGAAACGCTGGTGCTAATACCGAAGGATTTGCTAGATAGGATTTGATTTTCTCAAAGGCTTTTTGACACTCGTCATCCCATATTACTGGCACATTCTTTTTAAGCTTATTGAATATTGGTTCGCATATCGTTGTTAATTTTGATATGAATCTACTTATATATTGCAACCGGCCAATAAATCCTCAAATTTGTTTCTCGGTTTTGGGCGGTGGCATTGACATGATCGCCTTGATCATGGTTAGGTCTATCTCTATTCCTTTAGTGCTTATGAAATATCCCAAGAGCTTGCATGAGGCGACTCCAAAAGCACACTTAAATGGATTCAACCTCATGTTGTATTTTCTTAGCCTTTCGGAAAATTTTCTTAAGGCTACTTGATGTCCGGGGCAATCTTTTGATTTCACAATCATATTGTCTACATATAATTCGACCTCTTTGTGCATCATGTCATGGAGTAGGGCAATTGTTGCTCGTTAGTAAGTAGCACCCGCGTTTTCAACCCGAATGGCATTACCGTGTAACAATAAGTACCCCATGGTGTTATGAATGTTATTTTCTCCATGTCTTCTTCTGCCATAGGAATCTAATTGTACCCAGCGTATCCATCCATAAATGAGAGAAGTGCATGATTTGATGTATTATCTACTAAAATATCAATGTGTGGTAAAGGGAAGTCGTCCTTTGGACTTGCCTTATTTAAATCTCGATAGTCGACACACATTCTTACCCTTCCATACTTCTTCATAACTGGGACCACATTTGCTACCCATTCGGGATATTTGGATACCCTAATAAAACCTGCAGTTATTTGTTTCTGAACTTCTTCTTTTATTTTAAGAGCTACGTCGGGTTTCGTTTGACGCAACTTTTGGTTTACAGTTTTCATTCTTGGAATTAGTGGTATAGTGTGTTGAGCTATTTCTCTATTAATGTCTGGCATATCTTTATATGACCAAGCAAATACATCGATGAATTCTTTGAGTAGATTAATTAAATCGTTTATTTCTTGTTTATTAAGCGTTAATCCGATTTTAACTTCTCTTTTAATGGTTGAATCATTTGAGGTATCAACCGTCTCAGTATCCTCAATTATCGATGTTTTCTTTTCAAGTGTTTCCATTGCTTTAATAATTTCTTTGTCATTTTCATTGTTAGTTAATCAATGCTCGTCATCTGATCTTGGGTTAATGAAAAACACGAGGAGTAAGAGGAAGAAGACATATTATTGAATTCTGAAATCATTACATGGAAAAGAGAAATGTCCTTAGGGACTTGACTGCTAACTATCCTAGGAGTAGAAATAGAATAATTAGAAATAGAGGGTGCTATACCTAAAGATTTGGAAGACTTTACAGGAAAAGACTCAGACACTGACTCAGACGACTCTTCAAACATTGGTCCTTGCCCTGTTGTTATTGAGATTTTTTTTCCACTCGGAGTAGTCACCTTGACCATCTTACGACATCCTTGCACTAGACCCTCTGCTGGAGTAATGAGCTTCGAAGGGTCAAAGTTCTCGCTTTGTAGGACAGTTTGGATGAGCAAGGAATTATCCTCTACATATTTTGGCTCATCCTTTTCTCACCCCAATAGGAGTCCCATGACATTAAACTCACAGCATGGGGGTGCTTTCTCTTTGTGAATAGGAGTTGGGATCTCATCTAGAAAGTAACAATCCAAAAAGATTTCGAACCCAGGTTGCCTATGCCATCAACAACAAAAGGTTTGGAAAATTCATAGCATGGATAGTCCTCTCCTTCCCTTATGAATTGTCCATTGAGAGAAAGAGGGTATTGATCCATTAGGATTGCTTTCTTTTAGGTGCGAGTGTTCCTACGCGCCTTAGACCTTTCCTAGGCTTGCTTAAGAACTTCCCGAGTCGGTTCGCAACCAAGTCCAAAAGTATCTAACTTAGGGAGGCCAAGTAATTCCATTTGTTTTGCTATCTCCTTTTTCTTTCCTAGTGTCATTCCAGGAAAGTGCCCCTGTCTTTCGAGAATAACATTTACTGTCATATTGGAGGGGGGGTCGTGACAAAGAGGGGTACTTTCATCCTCCTTGATTAAGGAGACCTCTTTATTAAAGCCCCACAAGTCTTCATTATCCTCATCGTGCTCCACATTAATGATCGGATTTTTAACAGATTTAATCCTTATAGGTGATGCATCGATTGTGATGGGGATTCCTCCAACTACGACTTTTACTTGTTGGTGAAGAGATGAAGGGACAACCTTGAGGTCATGAAGCCAAGGGCGTCCTAATAATAGGTTGAAGGAAGCCTTAATATCTACCACTTGGAAGGTAGTGACATGTTCTATTGCTCCCGCCGTTACATTTATAGTGATTTTTCCAAGAGCTTGGCGACAAGTATTGTCTTAGGCTCTTATTCCTTGTGTTGACGGGGCTAAGTCTTCATCCCTTATGCCTAACATCCTTTCAGTTCTGAGTGGACAGACATTAATTGTCGATCCGTTGTCTACAAGGGTCATTGGGACGTTCATCCTCTTGCAGACTACTGTGAGGCTTAGAGCCTTGTAATGCTTGTCACCTTCTGGAGATAAATCTTTGTCAGAAAAGGTGATCAAGTTGATAGGATGACAAGGTAGAGTCATATCCCCTAATGAAAAGTATTACCTAAGTCCTCTAACTAATGCAGATAGGGAAGTAGGGTCGAATCCGCAGGGAAACAAGTCTTTTTACTCCTAATTAATTATATAATCTAAATTACCAAGGTAACTAATGTTGTTGTAATTAAAGACTATACTACGAAGAATATGATCAAAGAAAATAAAGTAGGGAGAAATTAAATATTAAAAGGCCTAGGGCATAGGTTCACTAATAAACAATATTCCAGGACAAATCATAATAAACAATCATCAAGCATTGATTAATTAGATTATAAAAGGCTTTCGCTACGTATTACAATCACAGAGTTAATTTACCGGTATTAAATCTCATCTGTCGAATCTCAACTTAACCATTTATAAATTAGTCTGCCTATTGAAACTAAGCCTAAACATCAATTCTCATATGTCGAATCTCGAATTAATATTGCTAAACTCATACAACTAAATCTGGCCAAACCTAATTGCATAACATTAAATCAATCAATAGGAAATTAACCAAGCATTGATAATCAACAATCACAAATTTACCCCTTCATATTATTTATTAGATCCCCATAAACCCTAGAAATAAAACTACTCAAGCATCATTAAATCTAAATTAATAAAAATAAATAAAGCAAGACATAATCAAATAATTAAATAAAATAACTGAAATTAAAAGAGAAGAAATTGTTACCAAAAGAAATCTGGATTAATGAATGTAATTAAGAACAATGTTGAGAGAGAGTTTAAGAGAGAAAAAATATCCTAAGTAGAGAGAGAAAATCTAAAAGAGAAGGTAATCCAAAATTACGAACAAAATTCGTACTTAAAACACTCCTAAAAAAAATCTTAAACAAAACTAATCAGGTACTTAGAAAAACAAGCGCCCGATCGGGCGAAGGGCCGGCCGATCGGCCCGCCTTTTCCACTATGCCCTTGCTGGTGTGTTGCGCCCGATCGAGCCTACGCTCACCCGATTGGGCGCGACTCCTTCCTTGAGGCTGCTTTTGCGTGCGCCCGCCCGATCGGGCGTATGCTTGCCCGATCGGGCCCGGCTTCTTCTTCGAGGCTTGGATTTCGATTAGGCTCGATTCCTCGGCCCAATCCGGATTTCCTCATCGGGTCTTAATTACTTGATCCAATTGCCCCGGTATCACATGTCGAGCCCTTAATCACCGGCTCTCATCGGTCCTGGGCTTCAAGGATGGTCGTGTCCTCCTAACGCTCGTAGTTGCATCGTGAAAAACCCTGAAAATGCTCTAAGTGTGCAATTTCCTACAAAATTCAAGCAAAACTACAAATACACTAGAAAACACAAATTAGTAATAAAAGTGGCCCTAAAGAGCCAAAAACACTACTAATTATGACCATGGGACGGGGGTAAAACAATATATAAATTGGACATATCAAACTCCCCCAAGCCAAACCTTTGCTTGTCCCTAAGCAAAGAGCTCATCAATGAACATATAAAATATACCTCATCCCAATAAACAAAATCAAGCACAAACGATTCAAGATAAATCTAATGACATGCTTCAACGTCAATCAATCTCATTCATCTAATCATCCTTCATCCCCAACAATTGTCAAGTAGAGTAAACCACATGAGCATATAGAATTCAAGACTAGTGCTCACACACTCAACTCTCATTTATGTGGCGAGTAAAAGATGTACTCGATCGCTCTCCAACCAACCCCTTTATTTGTGAACAATTCCCTCCCAACTCACACTCTCGTGTGTTTAAAACAATGAACGCTCGACCTACTAGTCGACTCGAAATATGTCAAATCATAACTTGCATTGATAATTAACACTTTCACATTCATACAACTCTTATGCACAAAGGTCGGAAGGTCTTTACAGCTTGTAATGTAAGGCTAGGGTAAGGGGTAGGATAAATTTAGGAAAATGTGAGAGTAAAGCCATGCTTAAGGGAGCCATATCCTAATAAAACTCAAGGTCACAACAAGTGATGACCAAAACATCTCCAATCACAACTCAACTCCACAAAAGTTCACCAAACAATCATATACACAACACAATCCCAACACTTACATATTCATTCACAAAATATGATAATAAGAAATAGAGTGAATTAAAACAAACTTTGAACTACTTATTCTTTTTTTCTTTCTCTTATTTTTTTTTTCAAAACTTGAACTTTTTTTTTCTTTTTCATTTTTTTCTTTTTTTTTTTTCTTGAGCAACCTTCAAATACAACATTTGAACATATGAAAAAACCTTTTTTATTCTTTGCTCTTTTTTTTTCTTTTTTTTTTTACCTCATATTGGAAATTTTCAACTTTGTAGCACAAAACATCAATATTTTCCAATCATAATATCAAAGAACAATCACTCTTCTTTTATTCCCACATTGTGCAAATGATATGCACACCACAAATCCCTCACCTCACCAACTAATAGCTCCCCCAAGCCAAGCTTGGGACTAGTAACCAATGGGGCTCATATAGGCTTGTAATGTGGCTAAATAAACAATAAAAGGGCACAAGCAACAACATGGTAACAAGAAGGGAACAAATGTATCTAATATCGTCTGAAGGCTACCTAAGAGAACAAATGCCTTCGTTCTCCTCAATGTGCATAATATTGAGCTATATAAACATTACTAATAGTTGCAAACCAATACTCAAATTCATTGACATACCAGGAACTATCACACATTCCTAACCAAATCAACTTGTCAAGCACTATATTCACAAATAGTTGGCAAAATTGACGCATGTTTAGGAATCCAAGCAATTAAACTTCAAATCATGATCAACAAATTCACAAAGCTCATTATCATATACCAAGAATCAAAACAATATTTTCTAAGTATGGGACACAGGGAAGCATAATTTACAATTCATTGGAACGTATTTTTGAATTTTTTTTGTTTTTTCAAAAACAATTTGTATTTTTGTCATAAAGGAAAGCAATAAAAACTACACTAGGAAAGAAACAAATATAGAAAAGAGAAAGAGAGTTACCATATATACAAGAAATCTCCCCCCCCCCCAAGCCAAATCAAGCAATG
This sequence comes from Chenopodium quinoa, assembly GCF_001683475.1. Lineage (NCBI taxonomy): Eukaryota > Viridiplantae > Streptophyta > Magnoliopsida > Caryophyllales > Amaranthaceae > Chenopodium > Chenopodium quinoa. The sequence goes on from NW_018742390.1 coordinate 7,679,684, forward strand.
CCCTCATTGACTTAGGAAGGTAGCTAGGAGAAGCTACTCCTCATCATCATCCATCCTCTCGTACCCTCCTCCATAGCTCGAGACGGCACCACCCTGGCTTGTTCCAGCACCACCAAAACCCGAACCACCTGCAAAGTAGTTAGGGTTCACATTTCCCCCCATACCCCCAAAAGGAGAATCACCCCTATATCCATGGACTGAAGAGTAGTCCACATAAGTACCAAAAGCTCCGGGGGTGGAATACCCACCTTGGGGTATTGGAACCAATCGGGAACTAAGGCCTCGGGGGGAATAGCCCCTCGGCGTGCATAGTCATCGTACATCGGGTATAAACCCCTTCCGAGGTTCCTCTCTATATGACCCACCCGACTATCCAATGTGCCTAACCTAGCGTCTAGGTTTTTCACCATGCCCTCTACTCTCCCTTGCCCCATCTCTATACGGTCTAGTTGGCTTCGAAAAGCCGAAAAGTCATAAGGGGCATTAGGGTCGATGTTATAATCGACGGAGGAGGTGGGCATGCTATAGGTAAAGGGTTGGGGTGGGGGTTGGGGGTAGTGTGGTGAATGGTGTTGGGGGGAATGATCTTGGGATGATTGGTGGGGTTGTGGTGAAAGGTGAGGTTCTTGAACCTCGCCTTGACCGTTTATCTCGAATGTGTAAGAAGGCTTCCTCTTCTCAAATTTGGTCAAGGCGGGGTTGGGTAGGGTAAAGGCTTGGTCTCTCCTACCTGATTGCCGGTGGATTATCCACCAAGTCTCACCGCCCATGGGTTGCACCCAGTTTAGGCTCCCTAAGTAAGCTAGGTCCATAAGGGTTGAGCCCACTACTTTCATATGCCCATTTGGGTTCCATCCTAGGTGTTTAATAGCAATATGGGTCACCAACCCCCCAAAATAGATAGGCACCCTAGACCTACCCATTTCGGCCGCATTGGCCGCCCTTTGAAAGTGGTTGGCAATCTTATGAGGTATGTTTAATTTCTCAGCATTAGGGATCAAATAGGATGCCAACAATTCTAGTTCATCCCTCCTCACGTTTGCCGGTTCATGCCTCCCAAAAATTGTGAGGCCGGCAAAACTTTACCAAAACTTTAGGACGGGATGTTGAATCCACGTCCCTTTGGCATGTTGGAGGTTAGCCAAACCCTCCCCAGTGAGTTTCTTGTAGACCACGACAATGTGGTCTTGGGAGGGTTCGATAGGTTTGTCCAATTTTAGTTCAAACAACTTCCCAAATTCTTTTAGAGTTAATCGCACATCGTTGTTTAGTAATCGGAATTGCACATGAAGGATCAAAGCATTCATTTTAATAACATTAAAACTAGAAATAAATTCTAATGTCAAGTAATCATAAGTATTATGATGCATTTGGAAGAAACCACTCATGCCTATACCCTTAAATAATTTCTCTACATATTTATCAAGACCTAATCTAGATAATGTAGGATGATGAACAAAACGGGATGAGATTACCTGCCACTCGATAAGATTTAGCATCCTTGCCCGTTGTTCCGTCGAGGTGATAACAACCTCCTCCCATCCCGGTATTTGAAGCTCCGGGTCGACCATTGGTTGTTGTTGCCTCGAACTTTTTCCCCTTTGTTGTCTAGAACGTTTGGAAGCCATTTGTAGATAGAAATTTGGGTATTGAAGCTTTTTCTCTCTAAGGGTTTTAAGAAATTATGAGAGAAAGTGGGAGAAAGTGGGTGGAAAATGTAGAGGAAGGTGTGAGGATTAAGAATATGTAAAAATTTTGAGGTTTGGATGAATGAATTTGAGGAGATCTTGGAAAGAAGGTGAGGTTGAAAGTTTGAAAATGGAGGTTTTAGAGAGAGAAAGTGTGAATAAAGAAGAAGAAGTAAGAAAGAAAAAGAAAAGAATAGGGGAGAAGGAGGAATTAATCCTCCGGAAAATAGGTGCGCCCGATCGGGCGAAATTAGTTCTTTCTGGAAAGCGAAGTGCGCGCCCGATCGAGCGACTTCCGCCTGATCGGGCGCGAACACGAACCTCAAAATCGCCAGATTGCTTGCCCGATCGGGCGAGCTTCCCCCGATATTTTTTTCTTGGCACTCGTTTTCTCCAAATTTCCGCCCGATCGGGCGAAGATTCCCTTGATTTTCTTCCTCACTTGCGCGCCCGATCGGGCGTGCTTCGCCCGATCGGGCGATTATATGCTCCGATAAAATCCATATTTTGCGCCCGATTGGGACTTCTTGCCCGATCGGGCAAAATAATGCTCAATTTTGACCCTTAGGTGCGCGCCCGATCGGGCGAGCCTCGCCTGATCGGGCTCGTACCCAATCCTGGAGCTTCTCTTTTCTTCGCCTTTTTCTCTTGAAATCTCCATACTTTGTGATCTAAAACCTGTAAAAAACACTCATGAAAGGTAAAATTTCACTCTCCTCACCTCTCTAAAAAAATAAAAATAAAAATAATGAAAAAAAAAAAATTTAGTCTAGAAAGAAAGATATACGGGTTACCTCCCGGAAAGCGCTGGTTTATCTAGGTCCCACACCCCTCTTACCACATTGAAGCTCAAAATGAATCGCAACCGCTTAGGTGAAGTAATTATAATGCACCAATCGTAGCCCCCTTATGATATAGCTTGAGTCTTTGGCCATTAACCTTGAACTCGTTACCATGTTCATCGAAAACCTCCAAAGAACCGAATCTATTGGCCCTTTTTACAATAAAAGGACCCGACCACCTTGACCTCAACTTTCCTGGGAATATTTTAAGTCGAGAGTTGAACAGTAACACTTTATCACCCTCTTTGAATTCTCTCGGAAGGAACATCTTGTCGTGCCACTTCTTTATCTTCTCCTTGTAGACACGAGCACTATCATAGGCCGTCAACCTAAACTCATCGAGTTGGTTAAGTTGAAGTAACCTCTTTTCTCCCGCTAGTTTGGCATCCAAATTGAGCTCCTTAATAGCCCAATATGCCTTATATTCTAATTCGATCGGGAGATGACATCCTTTACCGTACACGAGCCTATATGGAGTAGTACCTATAGGGGTCTTGAATGCAGTTCTGTACGCCCAAAGGGTGTCATCCAATTTATCGCTCCAATCTTTCCTTGACTTTGCTACCACCTTCTCTAGAATGGCCTTGATCTCACGGTTAGAGACTTCAACTTGGCCACTAGTTTGGGGGTGGTAGGCTAAACCTGTCCTATGGTAGACACCATACTTTTTGAGGAGGGTGTCTAACTTCCGCTCATGAAAGTGAAATCCTCCGTCATTGATTATCGCTCTAGGAACGCCAAATCTTGGAAAGATGGTCTTCTTGAAAAGTCTATGGACCACCTTGGCATCATTAGTAGGAGTAGCGATGGCCTCAACCCACTTGGACACATAGTCGACGGCGACAAGTATATAGCGGTTCCCTTTTGAAGAAGGGAACGGTACCATGTAATCAACACCCCAAACATCAAAAATTTCAACTTCTAGATTTTCGGTTTGAGGCATCTGATGCCGCCGCGAGATGTTGCCAGTCCTCTGGCAAGAGTCACAAGCCTGCACAAAAATGTTAGCATCCTTAAACATTGTAGGCCAATAAAAACCCAACTCATTAATCTTGGCCACCGTTTTAGTGGGGCCATGATGTCCTCCATATGGGGAGGTATGGTAACTAGTAAGCACACCATGGACTTTCCATTTGGGAACACACCTGCGAAATAATCCATCTGCACACTCACGAAACAAAAAAGGATCATCCCAAAAATAATGCTTAACATCAGAAAGGAATTGCTTTTTTTGTTAGTAGGACAAGTCAAGAGGTAGAGTACCACCCACTAAATAATTAGCAAAATCGGCATACCATGGGTGTTGCTCTACAACTGCATATAGGTTGTCATCAAGGAAAGAATCATCTATAGGAAGAGAATCCTTACCCTCATCATACCTGATACGTGACAAGTGGTCTGCCACTACGTTCTCTGCTCCCTTTTTATCTTTTATTTCGATGTTGAAATCTTGGAGCAAAAGAACCCATCGGAGTAGCCTTGGCTTTGATTTTGCCTTAGCTATCAAGTACTCCAACGTTGCATGGTCAGTAAAAACAATGACAACAAGAAACTCCTTCTCAGTAGTGGCATAGTTGACTTGGACTTCATCCAAAGTTTTGCTTGCATAATAAATAGCATGCAAAACCTTGTTCTTTCTTTGTCCGAGCACGGCTCCTAGTGCAAAGTCACTTGCATCACACATGATCTCGAAAGGAAGATTCCAATCGGGAGCACATATGATGGGTGCCGATATCAAAGCCTGCTTAATCCTGTCTCAAGACACTCGTCAGTAAAAATAAAAGGAGCATCCTTGAGCAAAAGCTGAGTCAGTGGTTTAGCAATTTTAGAAAAATCTCTGATAAAGCGACGATAAAACCCCGCATGACCCAAGAAACTTCTAACTCCCTTAACATTAACTGGGGGAGGTAACTGCTCAATCACTGAAATCTTAGCTTTGTCTACTTGTATGCCCTTATCAGATACAATATGATCTAGAACTACTCCCTCTGTCACTATAAAGGGACATTTCTCCCAATTTAGAACTAAGTTGCATTCTTCACATCGTTTTAAAATTTTAGCGAGATTAATTAGACATGAATCAAATGAAGAACCATACATGCTAAAATCATCCATAAAGACTTCCATAATAGACTCTATGAAATAAAAAAAGATGCTCATTATACAACGTTGAAAGGTAGCGGGAGCATTACATAAACCAAAAGGCATTCTACGATATGTAAAAGTGCCATAAGGGCATGTAAAAGTTGTCTTTTCTTGATCTTCAGGGTGAATCGGAATTTAGAAAAATCCCGAATACCCCTCCAAATAGCAAAAGAACTTATGGCTAGCTAACCTCTCAAGCATTTGATCTATAAAGGGAAGAGGGAAGTGGTCCTTTTTAGTGGCGATATTCAATTTACGATAATCAATACACATACGCCACCCTGTTACAGTTCTAGTGGGAATTAATTCATTTTTTCATTAGTTATCACAGTCATCCCACCTTTTTTAGGCACTACCTGCACAGGACTTACCTACCTGGAGTCAGAAATAGGATATATAATACTTACATCAAGTAATTTCATAACCTCTTTCTTGACTACTTCCTGCATGTTAAGATCCAATCTTCTTTGGGGTTGAATGCAAGGCTTATAGTTATCCTCTAGATGTATCCTGTGCATACAAAAATCAGGGCTAATACCCTTGAGATCATCAATATTGTACCCAATAGCTTTATTATGGGTTTGAAGAACCCCTAGAAGTTGGGAAGTTTGTAGGTCATTAAGTGCAGTCGTGATGATCACGGGGTATAGTTCCTGTTCATCCAGAAAAATATATTTTAAATGAGAAGGGAGAGGTTTTAGTTCAAGTTTCTTGACCTCTGTAGGCTTTGATTCCTAAACCAAATTTACTACCTTCATTGTTTCCTTGGGGTCTAACTCTTTTAAGGAAAGAGCTCTTTCAATAACATGTACCTCATTACCCCAAACCCTTGCATTGTCTGTAGATAAATTCCCTCAAAGAATTTCCTCCAAGGGATCCCTTGCAAGAACCTGTGGTAAGCTATCATCACAAATATCATCCATTATATCAATTATATCAATATAACAACAATTTTCTTCTAGCATAGGCCCTTTCAAAACTTTCCCTAGATTAAAAGTAACATTATCATCACCAACAAAAAGGGTTAGTTTGCCATTTTTCACATCAATAATGGCTCCTGCAGTATGGAGAAAAGGCCTACCTAATAAAATGGGTATTTGCGTATCCTCTGCCATGTCAAAAACAACAAAATCAACAAGAATTAAAAATTTACCAACTCTGACAGGGACATCCTCTAAAATACCTAAGGGGTATTTTTTACAGAACGATCTGCCATTTGCAAAGTTATATTAGTAAAAAAAATTTCTCCCATATTTAGTTTAGCGCAGACAGACGATGGCATAACACTAACACTAGCACCCAAATCACACAAAGCTTTATCAATAAAAACGTTCCCTATATGACAAGGGATAGAAAAACTATCGGGATCCTTTAATTTATGAGGGGATTTATTTGCAATAGAGCGCTACACTCCTCTGTGAAAGCTACAGTTTCAACTTCATTAAAGGCCCTTTTCCTAGTCAGAATGTCTTTCATAAATTTAGCATATGCAGGAACCTGAGTGATTAAATCAGTGAATGGAACTGTTACCTGCAGGTTTTTCACAACCTCTAAGAACTTACCAAATTGTTTATCAAACTTACTCTTCAATTGTCTATTAGGGAACAATAGTTTGATAACCGAGCTCTGCACATCTCCTCCCTTATCCTGAGATTTACCTTGCATAGAAACATTAGAAGGGTTAGTATCTATTTGTAGCCCTGCAGGGTTAGCAGGATTAGTGTTTGGTATAGAGGAATCTAGATTAGGAACTGGTCCATCTTCCTTTGGCATAGGAGGTCCATCATAATGTGAACCACTCCTTAGAGTGATTGCATTGGCATGACCTGTTGGATGGATAGGTTGTGATGGTAGAGCTCCCTGCTGAAGGGATTGTAGGGTAAATGAAAGTTGTGCAATTTGATTATCCATGATTTTATTGTGGGCTAAAATAGAATCAATTTTGCGCATCCCTACTCTCCATATGCTTTTGCATATTAGTAAGCATTGCTCTAATTTCTGTCATGGCAAGGTCGGAAGATGATGAGGATGATGCTTGGCTTTTCTGGCCAGAAGTTGGGTGGTAATATTTTTGCTGTGGTGGGGGTTGCTTTTGTGGTTGTTGTGGAGGTGGAGGGTTTTGTACATTGGTACTCCAGTACGAAAGATATGAATGGTTCCGGTAACCGGCATTATAAGAGTTGGAATATGGGTTATTCTGCGTATAGGTTTGAAAGACATGAACTTGTTCCATGGAACTCCTACAATTTTGCTCCCAATGCCCTACAATTCCACAATTTTCACAAAAAGCTTCATTGTTAGCAACAGTGGAAACATTAGCTACAAAGTTAGGAGTAGCAGTAAGATTATCTAATTTTTGACAAACAGAAGTTAATTGAGCTTGCAAAAAGGATACGGAACCGACATTATGCTTTCCTTTATTTGCAAACCCTCTCGGATTCCCGTATTGGGAATTGTGTATTGCCATGTCTTCGATAACCTGTCCTGCATCGTCCACATTTAAATTCATGAATCTCCCACTGGTTGCAGAATCCAGAACTGATCTAGAAGAATTTCCAAGTCCATTATAGAAAGATTGGATCAATTGCCATTGTGCTAGATTGTGGTGGGGGCATTCTCTCTGTAGATCCTTGAACCGCTCCCAAGCCTCATATAGCGTTTCGTCGGCCTCTTGAGCAAAGTTCTGAATAGCACTCCTTAGTACCGTTGTTCTCTCTGCAAGATAATATTTATTATAGAAATTCAAGGCAAGAGTTTCCCAGTCAGTAGTACCAAGTGCAGTTCTATTCAAACCATTAAACCATAATTTAGCTTTGCCACATAATGAAAAGGGAAAAAGAATCTCCCTGATTTGGTCCTGCGTGACCCCGGCTTGTCTAATGGTGTTACAATACTGGCAGAAATCTGCGATATGAAGATTAGGATCTTCACCCTTAGCTCCACTGAATTGCTTCCTCTCTATCATAGTGATAAATTGGGGCTTGATCTCAAATTGAACTCCATCTAGAGCCGGAGTGGGAGTGAGGTGCGGGAAATTTGTGAGCTTCGGCTGCGAGTAGTCACTGAGTTTCTTTTGGGCCGTCATCTCTGATTTTGAATCTGAAGGAAATTCTGTGTCACTAGAATCAAAGGGAGGGTATCTTCGACTGTTGTCCTCCTCAGAACCCGCCAGAATTTGTCTATAAATTTTCCTTTGCCTATGAAACGAGCGGTCGATCTCAGGATCGAATGGAATGTAACCTAATCTAGAACACCTGGGCATAAACAAGGAACTAAAAGACAAATATGAGAATTGTCTCAAAGAACTATCGTTCTTTGAGACAAAAGGGGACAATCTAGACTACAAAAAAAATCAGAAAATAAAAATAAAACCGTTTCCCCGGCAACAGCGCCAAATTTTGACAGGGTAGAGTCGTATCCCCTAATCAAAAGTATTACCTAAGTCCTCTAACTAATGCAGATAGGGAAGTAGGGTCGAATCCCAGGGAAACAAGTCTTTTTACTCCTAATATATTATTATAATCTAAATTATCAAGGTAACCAATGTTGTTGTAATTAAAGACTATACTACGAAGAATATGATCAGAGAAAATAAAGTAGGGATAAATTAAATATTAAAAGGCCTAGGGCATAGGTTCACTAATAAAAAATATTCCATGGAAAATCATAATAAACAATCATCAAGCATTGATTAATCAGATTATAAAGGGCTTTTGCTACGTATTAAAATCACAGAGTTAATTTACCGGTATTAAATCTCATCTGTAGAATCTCGATTTAACCATTAATAAATTAGTCTGCCTATTGAAATTAAGCCTAAACATCAATTCTCATCTGTCGAATCTCGAATTAATATTGCTAAACTCATACAATTAAATCTGGCCAAACCTAATTGCATAGCATTAAATCAATCAATAGGAAATTAACCAAGCATTGATAATCAACAATCACAAATTTACCCCTTCATATTATTTATTAGATCCCCAAAAACCCTAGAAATAAAACTGCTCAAGCATCATTAAATCTAAACTAATCAAATAAATAAAGCAAGACATAATCAAAGAATTAAATAAAATAACTGAAATTAAAAGAGAAGAAATTGTTACCAAAATAAATCTGGATTAATGAATGTAATTAAGAACAATGTTGAGAGAGATTTTAAGAGAGAGAAATTCTAAAAGAGAAGGTAATCCAAAATTACGTACAAAATTCGTACTTAAAATACTCCTAAAATAAAACCTTAAACAAAACTAATCAGGTACTTAGAAAAACACGCGCCCGATCGGGCGAAGGGCCGCTCGATCGGGCCAGCCTTTTCCACTATGCCCTTGCTGGTGTGATGCGCCCGATCGAGCCTAAGCTCACTCGATCGGGCGTGGCTCCTTCCTTGAGGCTGCTTTTGCGCGCGCCCGCCCAATCGGGCGTTTGCTTGCCTGATCGGGCCCGGCTTCTTCTTTGAGGCTTGGATTTTGATAGGGCTCGATTCCTCGGCCCAACCCGGATTTCCTCATCGGGTCTTGATTACTTGATCCAATTGCCCTGGTATCACATACCGAGCCCTTAATCACCGGCTCTCACCAGTCTTGGGCTTCAAGGATGGTTGTGTCCTCCTAACACTCGTAGTTGCTTCGTGAAAAACCCGGAAAACGCTCCAAGTGTGCAATTTCCTACAAAACACAACCAAAACTACAAAAACACTAGAAAACACAAATTAGTAATAAAAGTGGACCTAAAGAGCCAAAAACACTACTAATTATGACCATGGGACGGGGGTAAAATACTATATAATTTGGACATATCAAGGACTAGGGAGATCACTCGTAAGGAAGTTAGCCAACCCTCAGGAGTGGAATCTGAATCTATCCCTATCTTATCCAAGGCGTTCATTACTTCCAACCTATGTTCTCGAGATGTAGCTAGAAGTTTCCATACGTTCATTTCGACCTTGGTCTTCTTGAATTGTTTGACAATATCATTGTTCTCTATAATAGGTATGGGAACTTGTTGTACGGTAGGAATAGGTTGTGCAGAGATGGGAGGTTGCATTCTCCCAAATCTTGTGAGGACGTCTATGGGTGAATCTTCTTCATCCCAAAAATCATTTATATGACATTGAAAGTGGAGGTTCTTCCATGTCCTTAAGATAGACGTCTTCATCATCGCTGTCCCAAACCCCATTAATGCTTATATCTTGTTCTTGTGGGATTTGAACCAGTTTCTTGTCATCAATCATCTTCTGAATTGAATCTTTGAATTTAAAACAGTTTTCAATGGTATTTCCCCCTTATTGATGGTATGGACAGTAGAACCTATCGGTCCTCTTTAGTGATTCAAATGGTCTCGGTTCGAGAGGTTTGACCTTACCATTCTCTGAGAGAATTTTGAACATTTTAGCATAGGAAGTCCCAATTGGAGTGTATATTTTATTACTCTTCTTGGGTGTGTTAATTACTTGGAGAGGGAATGATTTCTTCTTCGTAGGTGAAACTTTTGCACACTTGCTTTGAAGCTCCTTTCCTTGTTTCTTTGCTAATTCAATAGCTTCATGTAACAATTTTATTCCCTCCCACATTGACCATATAAGAATTCGTACTTCTTTCTTGGTTGCCAGTTCTTGTTCAGAAGGAAAATCATCCATGGCATCAAAAAAGGTTTCCTCCTCTTCTTCGATAGCTTGAATTTCTTCAACGGGTTTGATGAGAGATGAGGGATCAACATGGTTTTCCTCATCAGAGATAGCCAAGGAGTCAGAGAGAGGTGCATTGTTAATACTTGGCTTCTTACTTGCAGAGGGCATTGGTAGATTATTATTGCCGATAAAATCTTAGATAGCTTCCTTAAGCTTCCAACAATTCTCAGTGAGATGGCCCCTACCTTGGTGATATTTGCAGTGTGCATTGGGGTTCCAGTTAGCTGTCCTCTTTTCAACTGGTGGGTCCCCAAATGGTCCAATAGGAGTTATAAGACCTTTTGCATTCAGTCGATCAAATGCGGTATCATAACTCATACCAATAGGAGTAAAGTTCCTCCTAAATGGGTTATTTTGTCCTTAGTTGTTCATAGCAAGGACTTCACTCAAATTAAAGGTGCTAACATTATTTGAGTGGGTGGTTTTGGAAGAAGAAGGATTGTTTTTCTTCTTGCCTTTCCAGCCACAGTTGGAATTATTATTAGGAGCTTTTTGTTTGTCTAGGTTGTCTTTAATGTTAATCCCAATATCATAGACGGCCTTGAAAGTGTGTAGATTGTTTTGATATTTAAGATGTTTGGAGTACTTTTCTTGGAGGTTCTTGATAAACAACCTCACAGATTCTTTTTCACTCGGTACTTCAATCATCCTAGCAGAGGTTTCTCTCCATTTATTGAAGAAAAAAGTTAAACCTTCATTCTCCTTTTGTTAAGTATTTCAAGTTCCCTATGATCAGTTTCAACTTAAATATTACATTTATACCTATCAATGAAAGCGTTTACAATTGATTCCCAATTAGAGGTTTTCTCATTGTCAAGGGAGAAGAACCATTGTTGGAAAACAGGTTTAAGAGATAAGGAAAATAAAGAATGAAATATTTTTCTATCAATACCCTTAATATTCATTATTGTCTCAAAAACACTTAAATGAAAGTAAGAGTTATCAGCTGCCTTGAATTTTGGAATGTCGTTGGCATTGAACTTCTGCGGAAGAAGCTCCTTGTCCACCGAGACCCCTTGTGAGCTAATGCCCTGGAACCTGTAATCATTGGATATCTTGCTCAAGCTTTCTTGCATGAGCTCCATTTGTTGTTGCTTCACAGGGTCATTAATTTGGAGGGTTAAGGTTTTTAGCAACTCAGTAACACCAGCCATTTGCTTCTTGAGCTCATTAACTTCTTCTTGACTCGCCATTGTCTTCTTGGCTTTCCTTTTCCGACCGATTGGTTTGTCAAAAAGTTGTACTTGAACGAAAAGGTTTTCTCTGATCAAACGCCCTTCCTTTCTTGACCACGCACTGTAAATTAAACCACTTTTTATTTTAATGACTTGACTCAAATTGACTTTGACTTTACGGGTTTATAAAGAAAAAAGGAAAAAAGCAAAAATAGGGTGTATATTTTTGGGAATCAAGTATGGGGGTTCAAATAAGTGATTTAATTAGAGGATTAATATCCGACTTAACCCCCTAAAATAATGACGGAAAATACGCGCATACAAGACTCTCTAGACATGGTTAAAGTGTGTATACATATTAGTGTGTGCTTTATTTGTGAGTGTAAGTGACATACTTTGACTCTTGTGTAAGACCATGGGACTAAGTGCCTAGACTCAATTAAGGACTAAACAAGGGTACTGTTTTTAACAATATAATCGAACTGATTAGCAAATTGTTGAATAAGACTCGTCGTGATGACTCGAGCAAAATCCTGAACTGTCGCCAAAGCAACAGGACTGTCGCCGCACACTGCAGTGCAGCGACAGACGACAGCGTTGTCGCTCGACGTTGCACAGCATCGTATGGCGCTGCAACCCAAATTTTTGCCCCATTACTGGAGGATTAATCTGGGACTGTTTTCAGTATGTTTACTCTACGGGACATGCCTAAAGTCGTACTAAGTCAATTCTGATTAAATTATTAGACTTTAATTACTCAAATTAATTAATTAATTAGGAAAAGTCCTTTTAGTAATTAATTAGTTTATTTAAGGCTTAAACACAAGTCAAACAAACGGTTAGGAAAAACACACAGAGTATGCACAACAAATAATGCACAAATAGTCAAGTAGGCATAATATGATTCCATGAGTTTGCAACCTAACCATGGCTCTAGTTCTCTAAAGTTCGGGATAAAGGTTAGTCAAAGAGGGTCCAAGGTTATGAGTCCGGATGCACCGCGCGGAAGCCTTACCTTTGGAAGGGTTGGCGCGAGTGAATGGGACCCCGCGAGTTAAACTCGCTTCTATGGTTTGGTGAATTCAACATTCTCAGATGTACCATTTGTTGCTCAGAGCGTTCAATCAGGTAGATGGAGCATGAAATCCCAGAGGGTGATGTCCATACGTAGAACACATATGGGTTTCAGAAAAGTGAGAAAAACTCAATCAGGAAGTAGAATCCAGCCAACAGTGCTAGAACTGGTCGAAATTAGAACTCATATTTCTGGCTCGGTATTGGAAGAACGCAGCGCCAGCCAGCAGGGACTGTGCCGCGATATAGCCCTGTCGCCTGGTGACAGAATTGTCGCTCGGTGACAGAGCCATATCTTCGGCGATAGACTCTGTTTGCTAGACGCCAGTTCCTACATGCCTCAGCAGCTTTCTGTGTTCGTAAAATTTTCCAGTTTTTTGCAAAATTATTTCGGTTCTAGTTGTGAAAGATATTTCTCAAATTTCCTATGTGTAAAAAATCCTATGTTTTTTACTCATTACTGATGATCTTTCCAATGAGATCCTTTTTTATGCATATGACAATAATGTTTATCAAAATTACGCACATGAAATACTTAGAATTTTTCGAGTCTCATCCACTCATTCTAAATCATTGCCAAAATAAATTTTAGGAATTAAAAATGAAATCCTCCCTAGTGGAGTCACCAAAAACTGTAGGGAATATTTCAAGCATTACCCCAAACTTGAACCCACTGTGATCATACACTAAAGTACGGTGGTGTCCAAAGGGAAGGAAGGTAGAGCAAAAGAGTCGCCGACAAGTTGTAGGAACTTGTAAACCGTTCATAGGGTGAAGGTTACACCCCTTTAAGATTCAGGAGATCGTTAAATCCAATAGGTCTGGAACAAAGACTGGAAGTTTGGGGATGAAGGTACAAATCCAACCTAAAAGAGATTAAACCTGCCGTAATAATAGGCCTCTACTTTATTCTTCTCGTATTCATGTGTGCTTTCTGACTAACATGCAATCAATAGGTTTACCCTAAACCTGTTTAATTTATGTTGGTTGAATATTAATGCACAAATAAATCTATTATTGGCAATTACTTGAATTATACTCATATTAACCCTAAACAAGATTATTAATTATCTATTAAGCATGATTACAAGTACAAATTCCCTTCAAACATGCATAAAAGGCGTGATCAAGAAATAACAATAAACAAATAAGCAAGCAACATAATCATCATAATAAAAAATCATGTCAAAGCATAAAATTAATAGCAAGATCCTAGGCATGATACTAACAAGATTAATAACAAACCTTAGCATGTCACTAAACATTAAAAGATCAAAGGTTTAGCCCTAACATGATACTAACATGATATTAGGAAAAAAATAGGAAGCATCATAGAAATCATAATTGACATTATATTCTTTACCCTAAACATGATACTAGGAACTTATTGTTGTCACCCTAAACATCATACTAAGAAAAGCATCATAACATTATACTAGGAATCAAAATAACAACCTAAACATGATTTCTATATCATAATATCAATTAAACAATAAAGCACTTACTTGGATACCTCGTACCTCTTTCTAATAACAAAATACACACGTTAATAACTTTAAGGAAAATTATAAAAATCAAAGAATTAAATCAAATAAAGATTAAGAAAGTTTAGACTAGATTTGAGACCAAACCCTCAAAAATACCAAACCTTTCACGTCTAGGGCGAAGGCAACTTCGAACTATGCTAGGTGTGTCTAGATCTTGTAAATGCGGAATTTTGTTTGTGAAAAGGGTAAGTTTAGAATAAGAGAGAGATAATCAAGAAACTCTTGATGAGAGTTGGTGATTAGAAACAGAGGTTTTAGGAGACTATTTATAACGAAAATCAGCCGGAACATGATAAAAAAGAATCAGAGTTTCAAGAAGAATAAAACACAACGCTGTCGCCACACACGCCTCTGTCGCTAAGAGACAGAGACTGTTGCCAGGTGACAGCATGTGGTGCGGCGCTGCAGGCAGTTTTTTTTACACGTTTTCATATTTTGATAAAATTTAAGCGTACGAGGGGTAAAACTGTAATTTCCTTTAAAACACTTCTTTTATTCTAAATAAAACTCTTACCTCAATTATCAATGCTAATCATATTAGGATTCAAAAGAACCTTCTAGAAGATTCTAGAAGACCATAACCAATCCTAATTGCATTAGGAATGATAAATCATAATAGGCCCTCCTCTAGATCATTGGGCCGCATATAAAGATCAAACCGGGCCCAGTTTTGTAATTTGGTCATAACTTCCTCATTATTCATCGGAATTGGGCTTATAATATATAGTTGGAAAGCTCTTTTTGAGCCCAATAAAACTACACTATTATTGGACCCTTGCTATGGACCAAACTAACTAGATTGGCTATTTTCATAAAATAGGTTTTCAAAAACAGAGAGAAAGAAGAGAATTAAAAATAACCGCAACACTAAAATTTCCACACTTTCACTTCATTCAATTATGATTCGACGTGAAAGGTATTCATCACTAGGTTTGGTTTTGGGGAGACACAAATGGGTGTCTATAATAATATATACTAATCGGTTAAAATAATATACTTCACAATCCAATAAAATTTTATTATTATGTAGACCTTTCAATTAGGGTCGGGTCATGAATCATCTCGGATTGGTTCACTTTAGGTTTCGAGTCAAGAAATGTTCAACCCTTAATAGGCTTTCAATATTTATTTTATGCTAATTTTTTATTTTTTAATGTATTAGATTTAATCGAACATTTCCACCAACATTATTATTTGTCATAACATGCCTACTAGCTAACTAATTTTGTATCAATGATATATTTGAAAATTTGACATATAGATTAAAGATTTATCTTAAAATTCAATAAATAACCCGAGCATTGCACTGGACACAAAACTAGTGTTAGGGTTTGGTGAGTCCCACTCACTGCGGAGAAAACCCGAGCCAAGGATCTCGCTAGCAATAAATAATATCACAAATGCATAATTAAACATAAAAGGGTAAAATAGGAAATTTGCCTTTGGTGCATGCTTCGCCCCACAAATCGGGCTCTTACTTGATAAGCTTAGCCCCAAAAATACGAGAGCCTCCGATGGAGATCCACCCGCAAAAACAACTACCAACTTTTAGGTCCGTTACCTCGAGGTTAGCGAGGTCCGACCAAAGCCCGAGTATTATGTGAGTTTAAGAGTTTTTGCTAATGCAATGCTCTATTGAACTCCTACTCAAGCACCCTTCCCAAAAACCCAAGTTAGGTATTTATAGGCAAGAGGGAGAGTGGGAATTTCTATCCCATCAATGTGGGAGGATGAAATTCCACAATTTATTTTAAAGCTAAATTAAAATAAATAAGCAAACTAATAATAAATCTACAAGTGTCACTATTACATGATTAGGGAAGTGAGGATCACTTGGAGAGTTTGATGTGTCCAATTTATATAGTGTTTTACCCCCGTCTCTTGGCCATAATTAGTAGTGTTTTTGGCTCTTTAGAGCCACTTTTATTACTAATTGGTGTTGCCGGGAAACGGTTTTATTTTTATTTTCTGATTATTTCTTGTAGTCTAGATTATCCCCTTTTATCTTAGAGAACGTTAGTTCTTTGAGGCTATTCTCATATTTCTCTTTTAGTTCTTTGTTTATGGCCAGGTGTTCCAGATCAAGTTACATTCCATTCGATCTTGAGATCGAGCGCTCGTTGCATAGGCAAAGAAATCTTTATAGACAAATCCTGGAGGGTTCTGAGGAAGACAATAATCGAAGAGACCCTCCAACAGATTCAAGTGACTCAGAATTTCCTTCAGATACAGAATAAGAGATGACGGCTCAAAAGAAGCTCAGTTACTACTCGCAGCCCAAGCTCACAGATTTTCCACACCTTACTCTTACTCCGACCCTATATGGAGTACAATTTGAAATCAAGCACCAATATATCACCATGATAGAGAGGAAGCAATTTAGTGGAGCTAAAGGTGAAGATCCAAATCTTCACATTGCAGATTTCTGCCAATATTGCAACACCATTAGACAAGCCGGGGTCACGCAGGACCAAATCAGGGAGATTCTTTTTCACTTTTCATTATGTGGCAAAGCTAAATTATGGTTTAGTGGTTTGAATAGAACTGCACTTGGTATTACTGACTGGGAAACTCTTGCCTTGAACTTTTATAATAAATATTACCCTGCAGAGAGAACAGCTGTACTAAGGAGCGCTATTCAGAACTTCGCCCAAGAGGCCGAAGAAACTTTATATGAGGCTTGGGAGAAGTTCAAGGATCTACAGAGAGAATGCCCCCACCACAATCTGGCACAATGGCAATTGATCCAAGCTTTCTACGATGGACTTGGAAATTCATTTAGATCAGTTCTAGATTCTGCGGCTAGTGGGAGATTCATGAATTTAAATGTGGACGATGTCGGACAGGTTATCGAAGAGATGGCAATACACAATTCCCAATACGGGAATCCGAGGGGGTTTTCAATTAAAGGAAAACATAATGTTGATTCCATATCCTTTTTGCAAGCTCAGTTAACATCTATTTGTCAGAAATCAGATAATCTTACTACTACTCCTAACTCTGTAGCTAATGTTTCTGCTGTTGCTAACAATGAAGCTTTTTTTGAAAATTATGGAATTGTAGGGCATTGGGAGCAAGATTGTAGGAGTTCCATGGAACAAGTTAATGCCTTCCAAACCTATAGGAAAAATAACCCATACTCCAACTCTTATAATCCTTGTTTCCGAAACAATCCATATTTTTCTTACCGGAGTACTAATGTACAAAACCCTCCACATTCACAACAACCACAAAAACAACCTCCACCACAACAGAAATATTACCATCCTAATTCTGGCCTGAAAAACCAAGCACAACCCTCATCATCTTCTGACCCTGCTATGACAGAAATTAGAGCAATGATTACCAACATGCAAAAGCATATGGAGAGTAGGGATGCGCAAATTGATTCAATTTTAGCCCTTAATAAAATCATGGATAATCAAATTGCACAACTTTCATCTGCCCTACAAACCCGTCAGCAGGGAGCTCTACCATCACAACTAATCCATCCCACAGATCATACCAATGCAATCACTCTAAGGAGTGGTTCACATTATGATGGACCTCCTATACCAAAGGAAGATGGACCAGTTCCTACTCCAGATTCCTCTATACCAAACGCTAATCCTGCTAACCCTGCAGGGCTACAAAAAGATACTTACCCTTCTAATGTTTCCTTGCAGGGTAATTCTAAGGATAAGGGAGGAGATATGCAGAGCCCAGTTATCAAACTACCATTCCCTAATAGACAATTGAAGATTAAGTTTGATAAACAATTCGGTAAGTTCTTAGATGTTGTGAAAAACTTGCAGGTAATAGTTCCTTTCACTGATTTAATCACCCAGGTTCCTGCATATGCTAAATTTATGAAAGACATTCTGACTAGGAAAAGGGCCTTTAATGAGGTAGAAACTGTAGCCTTTACAGAGGAATGTAGTGCCTTATTGCAAAATAAATCCCCTCCTAAATTAAAGGATCCTGGTAGTTTTTCTATCCCTTGTCATATAGGGAATGTTTTTATTAATAAAGCTTTGTGTGATTTGGGTGCCAGTGTCAGTTTTATGCCATCTTCTGTTTGTGCTAAACTTAATATGGGTGATTTAAAAGTTACTAATATAACTTTGCAAATGGCAGATCGTTCTGTAAAATACTCTCTAGGTATTTTAGAGGATGTCCCTGTTAGAGTTGGTAAATTTTTCATCCCTGTTGATTTTGTTGTTTTAGACATGGCTGAGGATACACAAATTCCCATTATATTAGGTAGGCCTTTCCTCCATAATGCAGGAGCCATAATTGATGTTAAAAATGGTAAACTAACCCTTTCTGTTGGTGATGATAATGTTACTTTTAATTTAGGGAAAGTTTTGAAAGGACTTATGCTAGAGGAAAAATGTTGTCTTATTAATTTAATTTATATAATGGATGATATTTGTGATGATAGCTTGCCACAGGTTCTTGCAAGGGATCCCCTGGAGGAAATTCTTTGTGGGAATTTATCTGCAGATAATGCAAGCTTCTGTGTAGACACCCAAATGTGTCTCCCAAAAACCAAACCCAGTGATGAATACCTTTCATGTCATTTGATTATCTAACAAAGCGAAAGTGTGAAAAGTCTAGTGTTGAGCATGTTTTTATTAAAATATCTCTTGTTTTTGTTTTTGAAAATATTTCTTTTCTTACCCTATTTATGAAAAACGTGCCAGTTTAGTTTGGTCCATGATATGGGTCCCATAATGGTGTATTTGGATGGGGATTAAAAACACCTTTCCAACGATAGATTATAAGCCCAATTCCGATGAATAATGAGGAAGTTATAGCCAAAATACTAAACTGGGCTCCAACCGAATCTTACCTACGACCCAATGGTCATGTGGAGGGTCCAAAGGTTTAATCCTATTCCTATTTCCAAACTAATTATGATTAATTAGAAGCTTCTATAAGTTTCTAAAAGATCTTAATTATCCTTTTTGAAAACATAAGATTAAAGAATTTGAGTTAAATAAAAACTTTCCTTTTTTAAAACTTTCCTTTTTCTTAAATCCTAATTCTATTCGAATTTAAAGATGTTCAAAAATAGTCAAATATTATTTTCGTGCCTCATAGTATTTATCCAAATTTTATATGGTTGGATAGATCTTGAAATTATCTTTCCAATAATATATATTATAATATTAAATCCGAGCTATAACGAAAAAGATATGTGTGAGATACAAAACTCTATCCAAAACTAACACCGTCCCACTATTTCGGCCATATATTTTTATCTACAAAATATTTTAATCTGATTCTAATTGGGTTGGAAATTAGACTTCAAGAGCTTTCCAACGACATATTATATGCCTTATTTGAACTTATGGATCAAAAGATATGATAAAACAAAATCCGCAAAAACTGTTATCCATCGAGTTCTATTTCGATTCGAATTCGGATTCTTTTCATATTTTTCGACCCTCTTTTTTCTCTATAAATAGTGGTCATATCTCCCTTTTTTCAATCACCAATTCTCATCAAGAATCTCTTGATTACTCTCTCTCTCTCTCTCTCTCTCTCTCTTTTCTAAACTAGCCTTTTTCACACAAAATTCCGCATTCACAAGATCTAGACACACCTAGCATTGTTCAAAGTTGCCTTTGCCCTAGACGTGAAAGGTTTTAATTTCTGAGGGTTTGGTCCCAAATCTCTCTTTCAATTATTTAATTTAATTGTTTGATTTTATTGTTTTCCTTGAAGTTACTAACATGTGTATTTTGTTATTAGAAAGAGATACGAGGCATCCAAGTAAGTGCTTTAATTGATTTATTGATATTATGATATAGAAACATGCATAGGTTGTTATTATGATTCCTAGTGTCATGTTAGGATGTTTAGATCTTCCTAGTATCATGTTTAGGGTAATGACTATAATTTCTAATATCAAATATGACAATTATGATTATTATGATGCTTCTTAGCTATTCTTTTCCTAATATTTTTGTTAGTATCATGTTAGGGTTAAAGCTTTGATCTTTATTGCTTAGTGACATGCTAGGGTTTGTTATTAATCTTGTTAATATCATGCCTAGGATCTTTCTATTATTATTATGCTTTAACATGATTATATTAATTATTATTTTAATTATAATTTATTAAGATTATGATTATGTTGCTTGATACATTATTTATTGTTACTGCTTGATCACGCCTTTTATGCATAAAGGGAATTGGTACTTGTAATCACGCTTAATAAGATAATTAATAAACTTGTTTAGGGTTAATATGATTATAATTAAAGTGATCGCCAATAATAGTTTTATTTGTGCATTAATATTCAACCAACATAGATTAAACAGGTTTAGGGTAATCCTATTGATTACATGTTAGTCAGAAAGCGCACATGAATACGATCAGAAGAAAGTAGAGGCCTATTATTAGGGCAGGTTCAATCTCTTTTAGGTTGGATTTGTACCTTCATCCCCGAACTACCAGTCATGGTTCCAGACCTATTGGAGTTGAAGATCTCCTGGATCGTTAAGGGGTGTGACCTTCACCCTGTGAACGGTTTACAAGTTTCCTAAAACTTGTTGGCAGCTCTTTTGCTCTATCTTCTTTCCCTTTGGTGTATGATCACAGTTTCCTAGGGGTAATGAATTGTAAATCATGCTTCCCTGTGTCCCATACTTGGAAAATATTGTTTTGATTCTTGGTATATGATAATGAGCTTTGTGAATTTGTTGATCATGATTTGAAGTTTAATTGTTTAAATGCCTAAACATTCGTCAATTTTGCCAACTATTTGTGAACATAGTGCTTGACTAGTTGATTTGGTTAGGAATTATGTGATAGTTCCTGGTATGTCAAGGAATTTGAGTATTGGTTTGCAACTATTAGTAATGTATGTATGGCTCAATATTATGCACATTGAGGGGGACGAAGGCATTTGTTCTCTTAGGTAGCTTTCAGACGATATTAGATACGTTTGTTCCCTTCTTTTTTTTTTAACAAAGGTTACAATGAAAGATCAGATAAAACTAAGCCCTTAGCCATATTTTCTGCAATTAATAGCTAAGTCATGGGCTTTTTGAACACTCCGTCTATCCACTTTGATGCATACTAGAAAATCTCTTTGTAACCCCAGGTATTTAATGTCTTGGACAATTCTCTTAAGTTCCTCCAATACCTTCCCCTGCCATTGTAGGCTTTCAACTACAACCGAAGCATCCGTTTTGATGATTAGATTGGGGTATTGCGTTGGCGCTCCCTTAATTGCTTCTAGGATTGCTAGTCCTTCTGCCTGAGCTGGTGAAATAGCATAAACCCTTGTTGCACTCTGGTAAGATCTGCCTTGGTTGTCATCTGCATTCCACGCAATAGCTGCTTGCCACTCACCTTTATTAGGTTTATAATCCTTTTTCCAAGCTGCATCAACAAGTATGGTGAGGCGAGGGCCTTTTGTAGCTCTTCCTGAACTCCAAATCAATGGGGACTTGAGTGGAACTCGTCTTTGTGCTTCGTGCTGGGATTTCTTCTGCAGCTGCCCATCTTTGGATGCGTACCTGTGTTTTCTCCAATATAGCAGTCGGATTAACACTCACACCCTTGAAGATAATATCATTTCTATGTGTCCAGATTGACCATAAAGTCGTGATGAATCTGACAATACTAATCCTGGCTTCTTCTTTGCCCTGGTGACAAAAGAAGTTGATGAAGTTAGCTAGCCATTCCCTACAAGACAAGAAACATGGGTTAGTGGAAATAATCCCCAACGAGGAGGCAGCCCAAATTCTCGTGCTGATGTCAAAGAATCGAAAAAGGTGGTTGGCATCTTCTTATTCTCTTCTGCACATAGGATAATTTTTTTGGATCATAATTCCCCTCTTTCTGAGGACATCACTTGTTGGAATGATGTTGTGGGCAATTCTCCGGACAAATCATTTCAAATGAGGAGTAATGTCGAGGTTCCATAAATTCTTCCAAAAATTGTGCTTGATTGGCTTCCTTATATGTGAGTTCTTCTGCATTATTTGGATCCAATAGCCTGATTTAAAGGAGAATTCGCCATGTTTGTCCTGTATCCAATAAAACTCATCTTCCTGGTTCTGAGTTGGAATGTGGGTAGCTAAAATATTACTAGCTGAGATCTTGTCAAAGTTATTCCAAATTATACCCACATTCCATTGCCTTTCGTTGGTCATTAAGTTTGCTACCACTGCATCCTGCTGTAGAGTGGCCAAGGGGGGTAAAGTCAACCTCCCCTTGCCTACCCAAATGTCTTGAAGAACTTTAGTCGATGCCCCATTGCTTATTCTTCTTCCTAAGTATTCCTTGAGAGAGTGAACTGCTCTATTCATACTTTTAGCTGCCCATGAGCCTCTTTGGATTGATTTATTGGAGTAGCCCAAAGAGATCGGATCCGCTCCATACCTAGCTTTGAAGATCTTGCTGGATAGAAGGTGGGGGGTTTTTATACAATCTCCAACTATTCTTCATGAGGAGTGCAGTGTTCACAGCTCTTGAGTCTTTCATTCCCAGACCATCATCAGATTTATGCAAACTTAGGACTTCTTTTCTCCTCTAACACATGCCCCTTTTTTATCACTTGAGCTCCACCAGAATTTGTTAATTGTGGAATTCATTTTATTAATAATGGATTGCGGGCACCAAAAGATGGATAAGACATGGTGAGCTATAGAGACAAGAATGTTGTTAATGAGGAGGAGTTTGCCTAAAGGAGATAGGAAGGAGAACTTCCAAGAGGTGATCTTCTGCTGAATTCTGTCAGAATGGTGGAGAATCTGGAAGAGCTTCTACCATCTATGTCCATCGGGAAGCCAAGGTAGGTTCCCAACTCTTTGAACTCCTTATTCCAATTGGTTTTCTCATGATTTTCACGAATCTAGAGGGAGTATTTGGGCTAAATAAGATAGAAGACTTATTTAGATTAACCACCTCTCCAGAAATGAAGCAAAAATCATCCAGCACTTGCTTGATCAGCCTGCAGGAGGGTGGTGTAGCTTTGAATCAGAAAAGCGTGTCATCAGCAAAGAATAGATGGTTAATAGCCGGGGCAGTACGAGCTACTTTGATGCCTTGGATAGCGTTACTAGATTGAAGAGCAAGTAGCTTCTTAGAGAGGACCTCCATGACCAAAATGAAGAGATAAGGGGAGAGTGGATCTCCCTGTCGCAAGTCCACCTTTGGGGTGAAAAAAGGTGTTGGTTCCCCATTGATCAAAATGGCATAAGTGAATGTGGTAATGCACTCCATTATCCATTGTCTCCAAGTTGGTGGGAACCTTGGTGGGAACCTCATATGTTGCAGGATTTTGTCTATAAAATCCCACCTAACTCTGTCATAAGCTTTGCTCAGATCAATCTTCAGTATACCCTCAAAGCGGTTGCTTTTCCTTTTAGACTTGACTTTATTGAGTATTTCATGAGCGATAAAGCAGTTATCACTCATTAGTCTTCCCGAAATAAAAGCATTTTGAAAGTCACCGACCAAATCCGGTAGGATCATTTTTAGCCTGTTAACTAGACATTTCAAAATCACCTTGTAAAAGAAATTACACAGGATAATTGGTCTGAACTCGTCAATTTTTTTGGCGTGCTTGACTTTCGGGATTAAGGTGATATAGGTCCTATTTGTCTCTTTTAGCATAAAGCCAGAGGAGAAAAAATGTTGGGCTCCTTGGATTATGTCTTGCTTCACCACTTCCCAATTTTCTTGAATGAACATGGGAGGAGTACCATCTGGGCCCGGAGATTAAAGGGTGTGGAGCAAAGGCCGCTTTTTATATTTCTTCAGCAGTAACAGGCTTATTAAGCCAATGTTGGTGGGCCTCGTCCAAATTTGTTCCCTTCTTGCTACCCATGTTGTTGCTTATGCCCTTTTTATTGATTATTTAGCCACATTACAAGCCTATATGAGCTCCATTGGTTACTAGTCCCAAGCTTGGCTTGGGGGAGCTATTAGTTGGTGAGGTGAGGGAGTTGTGGTGTGCACTCTATTTGCACAATGTGGGTATAAAAGAAGAGTGATTGTTCTTTTGATATTATGATTGGAAAAATATTGATGGTTTGTGTTTCAAAGTTAAAATTTTTAAATGTGAGATAAAAGAAAAAAAAAGAGCAAAGAAAAAAATTGTTTCAAATATTCTATGTAAAGGTTGCTCAAGATAAAAAAATTCAGAAAAAAATAATAAATAAATAAATAAGTTTTTCAAAGTTTGTTTTAATTCACTCTATTTCTTATTATCATACTTTGTGAGTGAATATGTAAGTGTTGGGATTGATGTTATGTATGGGATTGCTTGGTGAATTTTTCTAGAGTTAAGTTGTTATTGGAGATGTTTTGGTCATTACTTGTTTTTGACCTTGGGTTTTGTTAGGATATGGCTTCCTTAAGCATGGCTTTTCTCTCACATTTTCCTAAATTTATCCTACCCTTTACCTTAGCCTTACATTACAAGCTTTAAAGACCTTTCGACCTTTGTGCATAAGAGTTATATAAATTTGAAATTGTTGTTTATCAATGCAAGTTATGATTTGACATATTTCGAGTCGACTAGTAGGTTGAGCGTACATCTTTTTAAACACACGAGAGTGTGAGTTGGGAGAGCATTGTTCACATATAAAGGGGTTGGTTGGAGAGCGATCGAGTACATCTTTTACTCGCCACATAAATGAGAGTTGGGTGTGGGAGCACTAGTCTTGAATTCCATATGCTCATGTGGTTTGCTCTACTTGACAATTGTTGGGGAGGAAGAATGATTATGAGATTGATTGACATTGAATCATGTTCATTATATTTGCTTTGAATCGCTTGTGCTTGATTTTGTTTACTTGGGATGAAGCATGTTTTATATGTTCATTGAAGAGCTCTTTGCTTAGGGACAAGCAAAGGTTTGGCTTGGGAGAGTTTGATGTGTCCAATTTATATAGTGTTTTAGCTCCGTCCCTTGGTCATAATTAGTAGTGTTTTTGGCTCTTTAGACCCTCTTTTATTACTAATTGGTGTTTTCTAGTGTTTTTGTAGTTTTGCTTGAGTTTTGTAGGAAATTGCACATTTGGAGCATTTTCCGGGTTTTTCATGGAGCAACTACGAACATTAGGAGGACACAACTTTCCTTTGAAGCCCAGGACCGGTTAGAGCCAGTGATTAAGGGCTCGGTGTGTGATACCAGGGCATTTGGACCAAGTATTCAAGACCCAAAGAGGAAATCCGGATTGGGCCAAAGAATCAAGTCCAATCAAAGTCCAAGCCTCGAGGAAGAGACCGGGCCCGATCGGGCAAGCTTGCGCCCGATCGGGCGGGCGCGCGGAAGAGGGCACCAGCAAAAGGCGCACCCGATCGGGTGAGCATTAGCTCGATTGGGCGCGGCTTCCCAGGAGAACCTTGAAGAAAAAGGCGGGCCCGATCGGACGGCCCTTCGCCCGATCCGGCGCGTGTTTTTGGAGGCACCTGATTGCCGAGATTTTAGTTTTCAATTAGGATTTGTTTTAGGGATGTTTAAGTACGATTTTTGTACGTAATTTTGATTACCTTCTATTTTGGAATTTCTCTCTCTATTAGAATATTTTCTCTCTCTAAAATTCTCTCAACTTTGTTCTTAATTCCATTCCTTAATCCAGATTACTTTTGGTAACAATTTCTTCTCTTTTAATTTCAGTTATTTTCTTTAATTCTTTCATTATGTTTTATTCTATTGCTTTGATTAGTTTAGATTTAATTATGCGTGAGTAGTTTTATTTCTAGGGTTTATGGGGATCCAATAAATAATATGAAGGGGAAATTTGTGATTGTTGATTGTCAATGCTTAATTATTTTCCTATTGATTGATTTAATGCTATGCAATTAGGTTTGCCAGATTTAATTGTATGAGTTTAGCAATATTGATTCGAGATTCAAGAGATGAGAATTTATGTTTAGGCTTAGTTTCAATAGGCAGACTAATTTATAAATGGTTAAGTCGAGATTCGAGAGATCAGATTTAATACCGGTAAATTAACTCTGTGATTGTAATACGTAGCGAAAGCCCTTTATAATCTGATTAATTGATGCATTGATGATTGCTTATTATGATTTACCCTGGAATATTGTTTATTAGTGAATTTATGCCCTAGGTTTTTCCTTCATTGATTTATCTCTTATTTTAATTCCTTCCTACTCTTACCTTTAGTAGTTTAATTACCCTTTTTATAATAATTTTGTTACTTGATAATTTAGATTGCTTTTAATTAATTAGGAATAAATTGACTTGTTTCCCTGTGGTTCGACCCTTCTTCCCTATCTACATAGTTAGTGGATTTAGGTTTTATTTTTGATTAGGTGAATACGACTTTAGCCTGTCAAGAGTAGGGGACCATACTTGCTCCCCACTCCATACTCTCCTTGTGCCAATTGTCCCTCACCCACTTGCTTCCATTTGCTTCCCATGATTTTCGGCCCTACTACCCGTGCCTTAGGCCCAGCCGTAGCCCAACCGAAGCCCAGCCCCGCACTTGGAGTTGCGGGCTGCTGCTAGCACGCCGCGCACACCATATGCGGGCTGCTAGCAGCTGCTGCCTTGTGTGTGCTTGCGGCTGCTAGCACGCACCATCCAGCCACCCTTGGCTCGGCATGGTG
This sequence comes from Chenopodium quinoa, assembly GCF_001683475.1. Taxonomy (NCBI): domain Eukaryota; kingdom Viridiplantae; phylum Streptophyta; class Magnoliopsida; order Caryophyllales; family Amaranthaceae; genus Chenopodium; species Chenopodium quinoa. The sequence continues at coordinate 7,706,429 of NW_018742390.1, forward strand.
CGCATGCTAGCCACCTGTGCTAGCATATTATGCCCCTAGCATTCGGATGCTCGGGGCATTCCGATGCTAGGGGTATTTTGGGAATATTATCGATTTATTATTATTTTGCGCGTCTCGTCATTTACTATTTTTTACTCAACTTCCGACGCTCGGTTTCGACGCTCTAAGCTCGAATTTTCAACGTCTAAATATTTAATACGTACTCAGGCGAGTCATTAATTTCTTCCGAATTAATTCGTCGAGTTGGATTGTTAATTGCTTGGGTGTAACCCAAAGGGTTCAGTCAAGATTAAGTTGTAATATTAATTATATATTAATATTACTTATCGGAAGCAGCCTCCTCCTAGGCATTCCGATCACTTGACTTTACTTAATATATTAGCTTTCTAATAATTTTGAACCCACTATCAGAATAATACACTTGTTCGAAGGACGCCATTCATTTCAACTAGTACATATATAAACTAAACTTATAGCTAGGTCACGAGAAAGCGAACTTGACGTTTCAATTTTTCGCCAAGTGTTGCGACACATAGGCAACAATTAATATTAGTTTGACATATAGGATAAAAAAAATGGGATATTTTTATAAGATAAAAATGTTAGTTTAGAATTATTTTTATAAAAGTTGGATACATTTTTAGGATAAAAGGGTCGGTTTAAAGTTTTATCTTCGATAAACTTCCTATATTTCATATGTATAAATTAAATAATAAATTTCAATAAATATCTTATAAATTCTTTACCTTCTCACCATGTCGCACACGATAAATAAGCATTAATGTGACCAATTTATATGTATAGTAGTCCACGAAATATAATTTTATACGAAATAAAATCAAAATAAGAAAAAGGTAGGTTACTAAGGTAAAGATGAGTAATAAATTGGCAATATGGTGAAGGATATTGGAATACTTGGCTACGAAAGATTCTAGGCAAAAAGGAATTTTCATATACAAAGAGGGTTATCTATACTTATTATCTATTAAAAAGCGTTCCTATATGTGCCACGTGGCACCCTCGTCATGTCATCTTTCAATTATAAGCATATTATAATAAAAATGTCTATCATGAGATTCGAACTCATAACCAAAAAAAATATGCATTAGGTGTCTTACCATCTCATCCATATATTAATCATGTTTTTATTCTCCACTCATAAATATATAATTATATGGATTGGATGGAGATCTGAACATTAAATAACTGAAATTCTTTAAAAAAAATCGATCCTATTATTTGCTAATTACGTTGATCGAGGTAATACATACAAGCAAGGAAAATTAACTATTGGTATAAATTAATTTTAGTTATTTAATTATTTTGATACTAATTATGTCTTTATTTTCATTATATTATAAATTATAAACAAAGGACATGTATATATAATTTTTTAACAGGAACACGTTGTATATTTAATCAATAGTTGTTCCATAAAAAATTTATTCAAAGGTATAATGAAAAAATATTATAAATTATACACAATAACGAATAAATAAATAATAAAGAATGAACCTGTTTATTTAATTACAAGTGTTCAAACAAAAAAAAAAACAAAAAAAACAGAGCATCGCCTGGGCCACACACTAGTTTATAATTTAAATGTTGAGTTTTTTTTAAGCAAAGGTGGATTTAATTTGTGAGTTGGGACTTGGGAGAAGCTACCTCTGTTGCAATGGTACTAATAGTATAAAGTTCACAACCGATTGTTATATTGTACTTCATAAAAAAATTTTAAAGAAGTTGTGATTATTTTTAAATTAAAAGAAATATCATCCAATAACATTAAAATTGGTGCAACTCTAAACTGGTCTCTTTTAGTTACTTTGGTCATGCTATGTGCATCACTTTCAACTTTCAAGAGCTACTAGATAACCCAAACTTTTCCCAAAATTACTCACGACTTTATGATGAGCAGTAGTACTATTATTTATTTTAAAAGTATGGTTGTCAAGTGATTATTATTCATTAGTAAAAAAATTTAAATAACATTTTACGTCAAAATATCCTAAAATTCAATAAACAAACCGGGAAATTGCCCAGGGCACAATGCTAGTTAACCCTATAAATACAATTTTGTAAAAAATCGGTATTAAGCCCTATTCACTTCATCTTATTATACTGAACTGAAATCTAATATATGTACTATATACTAAAGTAATCACCAAATAAGACACTTGGGCCCTCTTCACTTCACCTTAAAAAAATATATTTAGTTAAAATAATTTCAGTTCAGTAAAATTAATTTCAGTTTAGTAAATATAATTTCAGTTCAGTAAAATTCAGTAAACTTAAAGAAGAAATATAATAGAAAATCAGTAAAAATAATTTCAGTTCAGTAAAATTAATTCAGCTCAATAAAAATAATTTAAGTTCAGCAAAAATAATTACAGTTCAGTAAAAATAATTTCAGTTTAGCAAAAATAAGGTGAAGTGAATAGGACCTTAGCTTGGCCTAATTTTATGGAAAATTTTCCCCCATTTTTTCATAAAAAAATAAATTTGTATCCAAAAATGAAATTATTTTAACAAAAAAATATTTACTATGTAACATACAAGAATATTAATGATATAAATTAAGGCCCGTTCAATTCACCTTATATATTTTTGTTAAACGAAAAATATTTATACTGAACTGAAATTATTTTTACGAAACAAAATTATATTTGCTAAATTTATTTTATTTTTCATTGAACTTAAATTAATTTTACTGAACCAAAATTATTTTTGCTGAACTGAATTTTTTTTTTACTTATTTTCTATTATAATTCTTCTTTAAAATAACTGAATTTTACTAAACTAAACTTATTTTTACTAAACCGAAAATATTTTTACTAAACTGAAATTAATTTTACTGAACTGAACTTATTTCTACTGAACTGAAAGTATTTTTACTTAATATTATTTTTTTAAGGTGAAGTGAACAGGGCCTAAGTTTACAAATTTTTACTGAACTGAATTTTTTTTTGCTGAACAGAAATTAATTTTACTAAACTGAAATTATTTTTACTAAATATTATTTTTTTTTAAGGTGAAGTGAACATGGCCTAAATAAATTTAATGTTTACCATTATAAATATGTGCATTAATAATGAATGAAAGAAAATTTAAATTTTACATACATCATCATTAATAAATCTTTACCATTATAAATATGTGCATTTTAGGGCCAAAACTAGTATTTATATAGAATGGAGTTTTTTCCAAGTTTTTAGAGCGCTACATAAGATTATAATTTTTTAACGCGCCATGTAAGATTATAAATTTTAGTTGTAGCCAATTAAATAAGAAATTTGTGATATCATTTAGAATTAAATAATTCAAGTGACACATAAGCAAAATTGGCGAATAGGATTTTAGCATTTAAATTAATTAGATATAAAATATTATCTTTTGACATTAGGTTTTTTTTTTATCTTTGTATATAATGAATGAAAGAAAATTTGCAAGTTATTTAAAATAAAAATATTATATGATATACTACGCACAACAAAAAAATAGTTATTTTAAAACATACAAACGAATTGTGCATCGCATGGTTTCATCTACTAGGTATAAGATCTGATATTCGCTTAAAAAACGTTTACGATAGAATAATATAATCCAATGATGAGTTTCTCTAAAAAAAGCAAAACATACCCTCTTAAGGTCTCACATAAGATTCCATGTCCGCTAAAGTTAAAAACTCGATTGATACTATTTCGGGATTAACGCTTAATTATTTCATATCATATTATATCTGTTAAGTGACAACTATGGCGTTGATTATAGTTCTAATTACACATTAATTGTGTTTGCTATTTCATTGAATCTGAGCTCAATTATTGGATAAACCCTAATTCTAAATCTTAATATTAATATAAATTAATCCTCCATTTTAATTAATTATAAATTAATCCTCCATTTCAACTAATTATTCACTATATTTTATATAAAATAAGAATTTTCCCCTAAAAAAATTAAAATAAAATAGTAATTAGTTATATACTTGGTTGTTTTGTCGAGCCTAAGCTTCAATTCATCACGTATACCATAGAATTCGTTATATACACCCGGGTGTATCGTACACGGAACTAACTTAAGGTTAGTTTTTGCTCTTCATTTGATGATAAAATGAAAAATAATCATCAAAATGGGAACAATACTCATTGGTGTACGGTACATCCAGGTGTATATAACAACCTCTCAATAAACCCTAATTTTAAATCTTAATAAGATGAATTAAATCCTCCATTATTTTTACATAGAAATTACTTTTTTTTTTAAAGAAGTCATTAATGACACTAAATTTCATTAATTAAATCCATACGGCATCTACAATTGACAATTAACGATAATAAAAACGAAATTAACAAAATCCAACAAGAATAAATCGGGGAAGGGCTAAGAATCCAAATACAAAAAAATAAGAATTCATCAACACATTCTCGATTCGTTGTCTCATACATCTTTTGAGTGGATCCGTCATCGCTTCACAATTTTGTGAAAAAGTGAATTCTTGTGATGATTTTGTAACCCGAATTCGAGCCATAATCAATCGTAGCCCCGCACAACCAATGACTCAATTAAACACAAATAAAACTAACCTTGTCTTTCGAAGGAGTCCGAAAAACCTTATCTTTCGAAGGAGATTCAAAAAACCTTGCCTTTCGAAGGAAATAAATCCTTTCTTCCGAGGAAGACATTATTGTAACCTAAGAAACAAAAATCTTAAGAGAAAATAAAGATTTGGGGTCTTTCACCAGTGAAATCCGATGAAAGCCCCTTTAAAATTGACAATAGAGGCTAGAGTTTAGGAGAAAAAAGAGAGGGAGGAGGCTAGGGTTTTTTTTCATTTACTACTTTACTTATTTTTAAATTTTATAATAGCAAATAATTATCTACATCTTCAATCCTGCGTTAATTACATTTTTAACTACACTCTAATTGTGTCATTTTGTCGAGTATGTGCTTGATTATTTTTTTTGGCTATTTCACCAAATGCCACTGAGCACTTTAAAAATTCACCAAATGCCATCGGACTTTTCAGAATTCACCAAATGCCACCGAGTTTTTAAAAAATTCACCGAGTGTCATTAATGACTAACGGTAGTTAACTCTGTTGATCATTAAGGCTAATTATGCCACGTGGTGGCTTTATGATTGGTTGCTTATTAAATTAGTAAATTAATTACTTAATAAAAAAGTTTTTTTTTTTAAAAAAAACACCCACCCACCATGACCCAGCCCAACCACCTACCGTCTATCACTACCACCACCATATCCCGACCTCCAACCAGTCCCCAAGCCGGCGACCCAACCTTGAACAACCGCGCCGCCGGCGACCTTGTGTAGCCAGCCCGCGCTGACAATGCACCCAGCCAATTCGCAAACTCTCCTTCTCTCTCGAAAATCCCTCCCCTCACCACCGCCGACGACCAAAGCCCCCCTCCCCACGCCGGAGAACCCAAATCAGTTCATCCCCTCCGAGCTCCACCCTTTCAACCACCACGCCGGAACCCTAAATTAAAATCCCCAAAAATCAAAATCTAGGGTTTCGACACCTTAAACCCCAATATCGATTTCCCTAAATTCGTAACCCCCTCCACTCCACCCCTCCTGCTCCGACGAACCCAAACCACCTCTTTCCCTCCCATCTCCACCCCCTGAACCACCTTGCTTAAAATCGAAAACCAAATTTGATTTTTGATTTTGGAGATTTCATTTTTGGGTTATTAGGGTGTCGAGGATGGGTGTTTAGGGGGGGTGTATGCAGATGGTAGGGGGCATAGGGTCAGGGGGAAGGGTGGTCGCCGGCGATGTTGGTCGCCAGTGGGGGTGGAGGCAAGGGGTTGGGCTAGCGTAGGGGCGGTGGTGCGGTGGGAAGAGTGGTTGGGGTTCAATTTTTTTTATTATTATTTTATATATATATATATATATATTGATAAATAAAATAATAATACAAATGAACCAATTATAATATGCCACGTGGCATAATTAGTCTTAATGACTAACGGAGTTAACTACCGTTAGTCATTAATGGTACTCGGTGAATTTTTTAAAAACTCGGTGGCATTTGGTGAATTCTGAAAAGTCCGATGGAATTTGGTGAATTTTTAAAGTATTCAATGGCATTCGGTGAAATAGCCGTTATTTTTTTTAAAAAAAAAAAGAAATCAATTCAATAATAAAAAGTCATCCGCCATTTACAAATGAAATCTAAATTAACAAATACATAACAATGAATCAAATTAGGGTTTCCTTTATAAAAACTACGATCGTTGAAAAGATCTTGCACTGTCATACATATCTCGCACACATCGCTAGAAAATACAACATTTTTGGAGAGACGGTCTAATGATTTGTTGTAGTTGTAAGGATGAATCTCATCTGATTCGCCTTAACGCATTTGAAAAATTGACAACCATTGCGATTCCGAACAAATCTTTACCAAATAACTGACAATAGGGCAAAAGATGATTACTTTTTTTTGAACCCTAACACACAAACCAACCCTAAATATAATAAACAAACAACTAAACTAACAACTCCACCATAGGGAGACACTCCACCATAGGGAGACAAACGAATATCTACGCTACTTGTGTAGATTTATTGAAACCTAAATTGAAAAACTAAATAAAACTAAACGGCCACGATTTTAGTATAGAGAAACCCTAGAAGAGAGGAGGAGGGAACAGGAGAGGAGAGACGAGAGATTATGGTCATGTGCTTGATTAAATAAAACATTTTCCTAAATCTTATATTAATAAGATAAATTAACTTTCCCTTTCAACAATTTTTTAATTTTTTTTAAAAAAGTTATTAATTATCTACTTCTTCAAACCCTAATAAGATAAAAATTGGATACTCATAGAAGCGAAAACTATATTCAAATATAAAAAAAAATAAATAAATAAGTTTTCGTCAAAAAATAATAACAGAGTATATAAATTAAAGGTTCTTTTGAGGAATTTGGAGATAACTAATTATAGAGTTAAATCAACATAAAATAGAATTATAAAGCTTTAAACCATAAATTAGAAGAATTTGCTAATTGAAAATAAACAATCTCGATAAATATTGTATATATATATAAGAGATATGTATTTACAATGGTGTAGTACCTTCTAGGACTTGTGTATGTAGATTCAATCATTTGAGGAAGTTAAGAACAGAATAATGTTCTAAATTGTAAGGAGGTCCATAAATAAGGAGTCTCGCCCTCATTTGTGCATCATCCAAGAAACTGTAAACTCTCTTAACATTGTTAATATAAACATCCTTGATTTTTGTGATAAGTCTAAGGATAGTTCGTTGCAAGCTAAACAGATTAAATCTATTTTAAATGTATTTTTTTATAGAATGTTGAGTTTATCCATGTTCTTAGAAAATCAAATTGTATAGCTCGTGCTATGGCTCACCTTAATCCTCTCGAATACTATATGAGAGAGTGGATAGGGTTGTCCGAGCATGATAGAAGAGTTGGTTGGCTATAATTTTTGCATAAGTCTCAATCCGTTTCTTCAAATAAACAAACAAAATGACATTGTTTTTATTCATTAAAAATAATTGTAGTTTTAAGGTGAAGTAAAAAAGACAAAGTATTACTAGCAGAGAAAAAAAAGTTACGACTTGTTTTAGATTGTTTTATGTTTCCATTTAAAAAAACAAAAACAAAAACAAAAACCCAAAAAAATAAGGAAATTGACTTAAATAAACCCACCTTTAGTAGTCTGCTCATATTAGTCCCACCTTTCAATTAACTCATAATAATCCCAACTTCAAAGTGCATCAGTTTAACTTTTAATTAGACCCTCTTCACGTATGACCTGCTACACGCCTATGCTAACGTGCCAATTAGGTCAGATTCTTTTATAATTTTTTGCCCATTTAAAAATCTACCCTTCCTATCTTATGTTGTTATACTTTTGATATGAACTTATGAAGCTTGTAGTATATTTATGATATGTAAAGGGGTTGCTTGGTTGGGGGCATTCATCAAAGGGAAATGGAATCAACCACCCTAATTCCCTTTGTTGCTGTTTGTTAGCCATTTTTTTCATTCCCTTTACCCCTCCATTCCCCAAAATCCTTCCAACTTCATTCCCCACGCCCCCATAGTATTTCCATTCCCATTCCCTAGCCACCAACACACCACCACAACACCACACTACTACAAAAATGGGAAAATTGAATGCAATATACAAAGCGCCTGAATGAATTAACCGTTCTCTTGATCAAAATAGAATGGTTGATCTTAATAACCGTTTTGTATGTAAATAGCTAAAGAACGAGTAAAAAACCCCACCGTTCTCTATTCTTTATACTCCAAGCTATGATGTAATCTATAATATAATTGTAGAGCAGATCAATGAGGAGCCTCCAAAACCCCAACCAAGCCTCCTCATTCACTCCCGCCTAATTACCCTAATCCCCCCAATTTCCCATTAACCAATCTAATTTCAATTTAAATTTCAAAATAAAAGAAAAAAACAAAAAAAATAACTAATTGCGTGTAGCATACTATCACAATCACCATAAAATGAGAACAGCTGCAAAACTATTCTATTTTAATCCCCCCAATTTCCCATTAACCAATCTAATTTAAATCTAAATTCCAAAAAAAAAATACAAACATCTAACTAATTGCGTGTAGCATACTATCACAATCACCATAAAATAAGAAGAACTGCAAAACTACTCTATTTTCCATGTACATCTTCAATTTTTAATTTGGGATTTTATACGTTGATCAAATTAAAATACAAGAGGTCAGTTTCCTCTTTCACTATTCTTTTCAATATTCTTTACTACTACTATTTCTTAGATTTTCCACCTTTGCTTTTGAAGCTAATTGGGTGATTACCAAAAACAAATTTTTTTGTTTCATTAAGGAGGCTTTTAGTTGCCCAATATTGGAAAATATACGAATCTGATACTGCTACATTACTACATATTTGTCGTATTTTTCGTATGATTACAACAGTCTAATAGTCCAACTTTGATGTATAAAAGATATGGGAATAAATTCAAGTTCCTTAATTATATGGTTACTTTGATGCAAATAGATAGGAACACGTTCTTGATGATGAACGTGGGTAAGAGGTTTGACCTGAATGTTGAGATTATTACTTGGATGAAATAATATTTTGTTTAAACGGAAATTCAAAAAAAAAAAAAAAAAAAAAAAAAAAAAAAAAAAAAAAAAACTACTCTACCTAACTCAATGCGTTCATCAATTTACACTCCACTTTCCCTATACATTCTATAAAGAAAAACTTTGACAGACTAAGGTTAGCCTTCTTTTATATTTCATCGATTACAATTATATACTACTCCGTATCTTAAAAAAACAAAAAATGAGGTAGTACACAAATATTTCGTAGTACACAAATAATTGTACTGATTATATTTTTTTAAGATTCCTACAATTCATTTTATGTTGTATTGTTTTTACAGAGTAATATTGTTTTGATCCTACCAAGTGGGTGCTTCGTAAAAGTTCGTGAGACAATTGGAAAATACAAGGTATATTAGTTATTGATGATTATTTGTTGTATAAAAAGGAATTTTGATGCATACAATTTTATCTTAACACACCATTGCAACCTTTTTTATTTTATCTTTATAAAATTCTATTTTTATCTCTTTTGCTACTAATGATCGTACAATTTTTTTTTAGCATGAGTATTATTTAAAGCCACCACAAGATTGAAAAGACATGAGTATTATCAACCGCGTAAATACGTTGATCAATAGAGTTATAGAAATCAGAAATAACTGTAAGTTTGAGGTAGTTTTATCTTATAAAAAAACGGTTTCGTTAATTGGGCTAAACTTTTTTTTCTTTTTCATTTAATTTTGTTAGCTCAGATTTTTTGTTTTTTTTTTTTTCCAAATTAAAAATTCTATCCTTATCTCTTTTACTAATCATGATCAATATATTATATTTCAACTATAAGCACGTACTTTTTTTCTTTTTCGTGTTTTTTTTTTCTTTAATTTTTGTTAAATTAGTATCAATTTTAAAAAGATTCATTTTAAAGGTAACTGTTAGTTTAAGTTTAGATTTTTTTTTTCTTAGGAATACTCATTTACCAACTACTAACCTATCAAATTAAACTTATCTAAAACTCACTACTTATAATTTCAAATTCACTAATTATACTTTCAAATTAAAAAAAAAAAAAAAAAAAAAAAAAAAGAACAACAAAAAAAATAAATAATAACATAATACACTACATGCAACTACCTCAACAAGTCATCATCATTCAACTCCACTTTCATTAGCACATCCCACACATACACTATTCCCTTAACTACACATAACTTAAGAAAGCTTAGATCGCTACGATAGTATTAAATATCCGTACTTAACCGCAAAAACAACAAAATTTGGGATATAGCACATTGTTGTATTGGATTGTATGTTTTCAGATTTGGTAAGCAATCATCTTTGCTTTAAAAATTATTTTATTAAAGTACTTATAACTACTTTGATTCCGTTTTTTATGGTTTTAAATTTGATTTTTCAGGGTAATATTGGTTTGATCACTACCAACTGGGAGTGCTGAGGCAATTAAAAAACAAAAGGTTTTTAATTTTGGTTTTTATTTTTAAGACTAAATAAGTAATTGTAAATGTATGATTAATCTTTTATATAAGATTTCAATTATATATTAGATATGTTAGCGCATATCATTTTTATGAGCTTACAAAATTTGGGATTTTGCTTATAAACATTCAAACAAACGTGCATATCTATTTAATTTACAAAGTTCTATTTTTTTTTTAATTTTTTTAAAAACAAGATGATGAACATGCCTCAAATGCTGCCAAAAAAGTATATACTATCAACCATCAAATCTAGAAAAAAATAATAACTCACTATTGCTTCACATAATCCGTATAAATCACAAATACACAAATCTTTGGCAAAATGCTTACAATCCATGCAAGCTCATGTCCAAAATAGATTATATGCAAACCTTTATTTAACATAATTTTATTATTACTTTATAGATATCGAATTGGTGATAATATACCTACAATTATACATGTCGCAATTATACTTCGCCACGTGTTCGAATAATCTTTTTATTTGTACTTTCTTAAAAAAAATGGATATCTACACTATTTATCAATATCTTTAACCTTAATTCAAAAGGGAAACAAAGTCTATACAATATGTAGATTAATTATTCTTAAAGTTAATCATTTTGACACTTAGTCATCCGATTAATCCACATAGCCATACAATGATACCTAAAAAGTAAGCATGCATTCCTATTAAAAACTATACTAATAGATAAATTTCGATAATAGGTTGCATTCCTTTATATTTTTTTTAATTAATAAAATGAAAATTGAGTTGTGGTTAGAGATGGTTCATTAAATTGTTTATTTTTAATGAAATGAAAATGGATTTGTAGCTGGAGATGGTTCATTAGTTTTTTTTTTATTACTCTATTTTTTTTTTACAATACATAAATCACTTTGTTCACTGCTTTTCGCCTTCATTTTAAATTACTACACCCTACAGGCATGTAAACATTAGTTTCTTTTACTTTTGGTAGTATAAATGAGCATGTATATACTTATGTAAATTGAGACTTTTATCTGCAATAGAGCGACATGCTATTAATTTGTTGTTACACTGCATCATACACATATATACATAATTTTTATATTAACCTTATAGTTTAAGATTTATGTTAATAGTTTTTATACATTGTTTTATCACTAAGAAAAACCAAATATAAATCTATTTATAAGTTCATAGGTGGCAAGATTAGATTTTCTTTCATTTGAAAACCAAATATAAATATAAGTCACCAATTAGACAAAAATAAAACATGTCAATTTTACCACAGAAAACTACATTGTCACAACTTCATTATATCAATTGAAGTTCTAATATCGGTTCTAATACATTTAATTCTTGGTTATTTTATAACTAATGATTAGAATGGACATAAGTACAAGTAATTATCGATTCAGAGAGAATTTGCAACACAAACATGCTAGATTAGCTGCTAGGCGAAGGTTACTATTCAAACGCACTGCAAACCATGAAGACCCTATTTTCAAGCGACGTCGTTACTTATTGGAGAAAGAAGCACGATATTTGCGATTATTAATGCTGCAATTACGACGATCTACACATCAATATCACCATGGTAGAGGTAACCACCTTGCCAAGCCACTTAATCATACACATTATTGATATCAAGATTGTTAGTTGATAATCATTTGAATAAATCATTTGTATGCACAATTGACTCATCAATATGAGTTTGATAAACGTTGGGAGTTTGGACCTAGAACAGTTGTGTGTCCTAATTGCAAGGCCCTTATGTGGATAGAAGAAAGGGTAAAGGGTAGCAGTAAAACACACTCAAGGTTCTATCATTGTTGTCAAAGTGGCAAGTTAAATTTCCACTTTTACCTTTGACACCGCCATATTTGATGTCAATTTTGCCATATCAACAATTTCAAAACAATATTAGAGCTTTCAATTCTATGTTAGCTTTCACCTCTATGGGCAGTCGGATTGATAACATAGTTAATGATGGTAGAGGCCCCTATGTCTATCGTATAAGTGGTAGTAATTACCATAGAATTGGAACTTTACTCCCTGAGCTTGGAACTAGACCAAAGTTTGCACAGTTGTACATTTATGACACTGATAACGAAACATCCAACCGGCTACAATACATGGGGGCCATAGAGGCTTCTTCCTTAGATCCAAGAATTTTACAAGGACTACAAACGATGCTTGATGATATAAATCCATATGTTGTAGTCTTTAGAAATGCTGGCAGTATGTTGCGCGATCAAGGGGAGCATCAATATTTGAGAATAAAGCTAATTCGCGCAAGAGAAGGCAGACAATACATCCAACCAACTGCAAGTGAAGTGGCTGCATTGATGGTGGGTGATGGGACTGAAGACATAGGTAATCAAGATATCATATTGCAAAAAGTAGATGGTGAGTTACAAAGGATTGATGAAACTCATCCAAGTTATATGCCTTTAAAATGCCCACTGTTGTTCCCATATGGTACCGATGGATGGAGAGTTGGGATACCTAAGGCGTCAAGTAGAAGTACCAGTCGAACTACTGTGACAATGCGACAATTCTATGCAATTTAGATACATGGTAGGGAAGAAGAGAGTGACACCTTGATTGATTCTGGCCGCTTATTGCAACAATTTGATGTTGATGCATACGCTGCAATGGAACAATATAGATTATCATGGATAAGGAGAAATCAAGGCAGGCTTCGCTCTGATTTATACAGTGGACTCCAAGATGCAATCAGGGCTGGAGATGTCAATGCTACTGATGTAGGTCGATTATTCATATTACCATCATCCTTCACACAAAGCCCCCGTAATATGGCCCATCATTATCAAGATGCTACGGCAATTGTTCGCGTTTTGGTTCCACCTGATTTATTTATAACTTTCACTTGCAATTCAAACTGGCCTGAGATTGTAAATGAGAAATCTACACGTGGAAGTTGTCGCACTGAAGATAGACCAGACATTGTAGCACGTGTTTTCAAGATCAAATTGAAACAAATGCTTCGCAATTTGAAGGATAACAAGAAGTTTGGAAAAGTCATTGCTAGTGAGTTGTGTTAATTAATTATGCAATCGTACTATATTTTTTGACATATCTAATTAATTAACATGGGATATATTTCATGTTTCAGATTTTTATGTCATTGAATTTCAAAATCGCAGACTTCCACATGCGCATATTCTCATAACATTGGCTCCAGAAGATAAGCCTAAGTGTCCAGATGATATCGATGTAATTATTTCTGCGGAAATCCCTGACAAGGATACAGATCCTTTGGCATTTGAAACAATTACCAAGAACATGCTCCATGGACCATGTGGGCCATGTTTAATCGATGGAAAGTGTTCAAAGCATTTTCCGAAGAAATTTTGTGCTGAAACCACATTTCATGATAATGGCTTTGTGCAGTATAGACGTAGACAAAATAGAGAGCCTATCATTGTTAATGGAAGGGCGGTAGATAATCGTTGGGTGGTACCATATAACAGAGATCTATGTGTTAAGTACAATGCACACAATAATGTTGAGCGTGTTTCTGCGAAAGTGTGGTAAAGTATCTATACAAGTATGTTACTAAAGGTCAATGTCGAGCAACAGTTGTCATTGAAAACAACTCAACCACACGACGTGATCAAGAGGCACGGCAAGGAAATAGAGTGGATGAGATAAAACAATGCTTAGATTGTCGATATGTGTCGGCCATTGAAGCATGCTGGAGAATATTTGAGTTTGATTTGCAACATCAATATCCTTCAACAGAACTGCTTCAGTTTCATCTACCTAGTGAACAATTTGTAGTTTTCAATGATAATGATGATCTGCACACAGTCCTTGAATGACCGAGATTGCAACAAACCATGTTAACTATGTGGTTACAAGCTATCAAGGATTTTCCAGAAGCAAAACAATACACTTACCAAAATTTTCCTATGGGATTCACATGGCATCGTTCTACAAAAAGGTGGGCACAACGACAAGAAAGATCTTGCATTGGTAGATTGCCTTTTGTTCATCCGAATTCTGGGGAATGATATTACTTATGGATGCATTTAACTAAGGTTTGTGGAGAGGAATCTTTTGAAGATATACAAACTATTGATGGTGTCATCCACCCTACCTTTAGATCTGCGTGTCATGCCTTAGGGTTGCTTGACGACGATAATGAGTGGCATGAAACTCTGTCAGAAGCCTCTAACTGGGCATTGGATTCACAGTTGAGAAACATGTTTTGCTCCATATTGATGTTTTCAGAAGTAAGTGATCCGAAACAGTTGTGGGAACAACATTGGGGTGAACTTACCGATGACCTCGAGAGAATGATGCGACGTCAAACTAGAAACCCTAAATTACGATTAACTCCTGAAGAGATGCAGAATCAAGGATTGCAAGAGATTGAGCATATATTGAATAAACTTGGAAGGTCATTGACAGATTTCCCTGACATGCCACAACCTTCTTCGGAGTTAGCACGTAATGCCTTAAATCGGTTGATAAGAGATGAACTTGAGTATGACACACATGATGAAGCCAACAGATTTGATACCTTAGTTAGAGGGTTAAACACGGATCAATATAGAGTATATGCTGCAATACTCGATGCTCATTCTCGAGATGTAGGTGGCCTATTTTTTGTCTACAACAGTGGTGGGACTGGAAAGACATACCTGTGGAACACTCTGATTGCGAAATTCAGATCTAAAAGAAAGATCGTGCTCTCTATGGCTTCATCGGGAATTGCTGCTTTGTTATTGTCTGGGGGTAAAACCGCACATTTGACTTTCAAGATTCCTTTTGATCTTGATCAACATTCCATTTGTAACTTCAAAAAAGACTCAACCCGTGCTGATTTATCTGTGAAGCATCATTAATTATATGGGATGAGGCTCCAATGACCCATCGATTAGCATTTAAGGTTGTAAATCGACATTTCAAGGATATTTGTAATGACAATAGAGTTTTCGGAGGTAAATTGGTTGTTCTTGGTGGAGACTTTAGACAAATACTTCCCGTGGTGCCAGATGAAGGACGAGAATCTATTGTTGCAGCTACTTTGCATCGAGCGTCCTTTTGGAGAGACTGCCAAGTTATGTGCCTAAGGATAAACATGCGTTTATGTCGAAGTGACGTTCCTTCCGATACCCTTGAACAAATTCGAGAATTTGCTGATTGGATAATAAAAGTTGGAGAAGGAGTAATAGCAGGAGTGTCCATTACAGAGGAAGGTGAACCAAATTGGATTGAAATATATACCACGTGATTTTTTGATAACCAATGATGAACATGGTTTGAAAAATCTCATTAACTTTGTCTTCCCCAACTTGCCTTCAAATTACACGGATTGGGAGTACCTCAAGGATCGCGGAGTTCTAGCACCAACAAACAATGATGTAGATGAGCTAAATTCGAAAATTTTATCAATGTTACCAGGAAACGTGCAGAGATACTATAGTTCGGACACTTTGGGTCATACAGAAGATGGTGGGATCCTTGATAACATGGAGCCTATGGAATTATTAAACTCATTAAATTTGTCAGGTCTTCCTAATCATTGCTTAGAGTTAAAAGTTGGTGCCCCGGTAATATTGATGCCAAATATGAACCAATCCATAGGGTTGTGCAATGGAACACACCTTATAATCAAGAAATTGGGCTATAGAGTGATTGAGGCACATGTGATCACAGGTTCAAGAGCTACAGAATCAGTTCTAATTCCGCGAATTGATTTAACACCCTCCAACAAGAAGATAGATCTCCCTCTTAAAAGAAGGAAATTTCCATTAAAATTAGCCTTTTCCATGACAATAAATAAAAGCCAAGGACAGACGTTGAGCAAAGTTGGCATTTTTCTCCCTAGGCCCGTGTTTAGTCATGGTCAATTATATGTTGCAATGTCACGAGTTACATCTCCTTCCGGGCTAAAAATCTTAGTACAAAATAAGAAGGATGTTTCTCACAGTTTGACTAAAAATCTATTATATAATTGCAGAGTCACTTCACCGCAACCCTCCAAATCACCAATACTCAAATCCCATGCATTTGAGTTTTTTATTTTTATTTTTTTTTTACAAACCAATAACTACCCAGTACCCATCCCATTATATTATTTATTATTTATTTTTTAACATAAAAAAAAATAAATAAGGATAATAACTACCCATCTCACCCTTTTTTTTTTTTTTTGGATTTTTCAAGGAATTGCAATAATTAATAAAAATTCAATTTTTTTTGTAAACATTACTAACATTTCACTTTGTCTTATTTTCTTTCGCGTATAATACATGTCGTGCATTAGCACGGATACACAATTCATTTATCAACAATTACCATAGCACTCTAAATCCCCAACCCTTCAATTATATGCATATTTTTTGGGGATTGTCCTACAAAACAATTTCCACTTCCTTAATCATCAAAATAAAAATAAAAAATGTACAGCACGCTATTTGCGTGACTGGCCTCACCGAATAGTTACTTGCAAAAGATAAAAAATAGACCTATGACAATAACTACATAACCCCTATAACATAGAACAGGTACCCTTTATAGATTTAACACACCTACACTTCCCTAATCATCAACAAGCTATTTGCACGACTGGCCTCGCAGAATAATTACTTACAAAAGATAAAAAAAAAAATAGACCGTATGATACTTACTAAACCCTATAACACAGAACGGGTAACCTCTATAGATTTACCAAAGTAGCACCCACATATAAGAGTTAGCAATTTACTAATATTTAATAGAGAAGATTTGAATAGATTATTGTAAAGCAGATCAGACCACAACAACTCTAAAAAAACATGGCTTTAGTTACTACATCAAATCAACTTCCGTATTTGAGATATATTTTTTCTTATATTATATATTTAATTATTTCTAATATAAAATATATCCCGTGCATTTTGCACGGGTACACTCTAGTATTGTGTATAAAGAAGTATTAAACAGTGTAAATTAGATATGTATGTAGTTTTGTTATAACATTAACTTAGTAACTATTAGCAATGTTTGTTTTAGTGTTATTTATTAGATTTTTTTTGTCATGTTAATGGTACCATTTTACTTTATTAAAGATTTATTTCATTATCTATACTATTTGTTTAACCTTTATACATGTGCGAGGTTGGATCAATGATTATTATATAGATGTAAATTATTTTTTATGCCCATGCCACTTCAATAATGTTAAAATGCAGGAAATGAACACGAGATACACACCATGTCGTTGTGTTACCCTTACGACATTGAATGTGAATATGAGAGTGCGTTTATTATGGATGGTCACTGAACAAAGTAGAGCTAAAGGTACAAATTATGTCCATCGTTCATGGAGTATGGTATTCACCGACTCAGAGGTTTGAACTATATTTTTACTTAGTACTTACTTTTTTTTCGATTTATTCATTTATTTCACACTCATGTTTCTCATTTTCAATTTCTAGGGGAACGAAGTTCAAATTACATTATTTAATGCTGACATTGATAAATATAAAGAGAACTTGAAACGAGGAAAGGTCTATTCAATTGCTCAGCTAGAGCTTATGCCTCTAGATACATCTTACAAATATGCCACTAACCAAATGAGGTTGAAATTTGGCAACAAGACCATGATAACAGAAATTCTTGATGATTGTGATGATATCCCAAGGTACAATTTTAGGTTTATTGAATTTTGCAACATTCCACAGTACCTTCACATGCGCAATTCTCCTCTCATCGGTATGTGTCTTTCAGTTTTAAAATAAATAGTATGAATATTTATTGCATTTTTTTACATTAATTATTGAGTTTTAATGGTCATATCCGATCTTTTTTTTCTTGATGATGAATGTACACAGATGTTATTGGATTGGTTATATATGTGTCTGAATCATATAGAGTCTCGGGTGGGAGACAACAATTCAAAAGAGATGTCTTACTCTGCAACACAAAGTAAGAGCATATTACAAAAGTTACAATATGTTTATGTAATTATAATAACTTATGCAATGTTAAGTTTTATTTTTCTTTTTTATTAAAAAAATAAAATTCTAGTGACATATTTTGATTTATAGCATGGAAACAATGAGGCTAACTTTATGGGAAGTGTTTGCTCATGATCAAGGTCGTTTCTTATTCTATGAGCTTAATCAGGATCATGTGTTGGGTGCATCCATGGTATCAGTTGGCTCCTATTATGGTAAAATAAGTTTTTTAAAATTATCTAACCATAGAAAGACTATGGTGTCATTTTTATTATTATCATTACTTTGAATAACTTTTACTAACCTTCTAATAGGTGCATGTCTTTCGACTGTTGGACGTACCAGACTATTTATTGATCCTGATATCAATGAAACTGATGATCTACATGGCTGGTAAGCCTAAAAACATTATAATATATAATGTAAGTTTATGTTGCATACTTATGTACTTATATAACTCATATTGGAATGCGGATGATGGATATGTCCAAAAACATATCACCTGGAGTCAGTTATTAGCCAATAGTATCTCTGAAATGGAAATGGTGTTTAATGCAAAAAGGATCAAGTTAAATCAATTTTGAGCTGCTCATAATGTATGTATATCAACAATTATTGATTTCATTTTCTTATACATGAGATATTTAATATTTGATGTGTGTTTTCAGGTAAAATACTTTCGAGTACTAGTAAAGGTGTTATCTATTGATTCTTCTATGCCTATTTGGTATGAATCATGTGCTCGACACTCAAGGAGAGCTGATATGTGCGTGGAGTATGACCCTCTTTTAGTAGGCCAAGGTATTTTCACTTTTTTATTTTATTTTAAAAAAATATAAATATAACCTGCTTTACATATCACTATACCTAATTATATCATATCAATAATAACAGATATAGAATCAGTGTTAAAATTGGTGACGCTACAAATACATTGTCTGTTACACTATTTGGCCAATATGCTGAGATGATTATCGGTTGTCCAATATCAAGTATTCAAGCGATGACAGATAATGTAAGTATATCCTTTAATCATATATATTAAAGAATTACTCACCCGCATAATGGCTACATTTGTTATTTATGAACAGGAATTTGGAGACTACTTTCTAGAGGAGTATCTGAGTGAACGATTGATGAATACATACAACTTCATACTACATGTTCCCGAGATAGGAAATGATGATATCATAGTTGCATCTGTTTTACAAGTAAGATGGGAAGAAGAATCTATTTCCTGAAACGTGAGATGCGTGGACAATCTAATTGAAGACTTAAATTCATTTAGCATAATATTTCAAGAATTTAATTTTTTTTTTTTTTTATATATGAATTCAATACTTGGTTTTTTTCAATTTGTAATCAATTTGTTTTTTTCATTTTTTTGGTTTTTATTGTTATTATTTTTGGTTTTATTAAATACCATTTGCATTTATATATTTTGTATTTTTTTAATCCTATCCTTAATTATATTTCGTGCATTAGCACGGGCACATTCTAGTTAATCTACAGTTGTAAGGTAATTTTTTTAATTTTTTTTTTTTTATAATTACGTCACCTAGGTTTTCCTACTATTCCCTCACAACCGCATAACTGATGAAATTTTTGTTTCTCTTTATTCATCCTCCTCTCCCTCATCCTTCCATTTCCAGAGAATTGCTAGCAAGTGGGTCGTCACTTCAGCATCGCACCAAAATTGTTCACCATTTATAATTCACTACTAACGCCTAAGGGAGGGTTCGAGATTTCATTGTTGATGATTGAATTGTCAATTTAATCACAAAGGTATAGATCTAAATCCCTTTTTTAATAATTTGATTTTTATAGATATTTAATTTCTTGGTTACGAGTGATTTTTTTAGATTTAT
This sequence comes from Chenopodium quinoa, assembly GCF_001683475.1. Classification (NCBI taxonomy): domain Eukaryota; kingdom Viridiplantae; phylum Streptophyta; class Magnoliopsida; order Caryophyllales; family Amaranthaceae; genus Chenopodium; species Chenopodium quinoa. Next base: position 7,726,837 of record NW_018742390.1, read on the forward strand.
ATTATTGTAAAATCTTTTTTAATCATTATTTTTCAACTGGGTGATTTGAAGAAACTGATTTTTAATTGTATTGGTTTTTGTAGATTTGAAATATCCTCATGATGCTCATTGTGATTTTGTTTTTGTAATTTATTCACTTTAATTTAGATCATGCTCTTGATTTTGATGTAATGTATTATGGTTTATGCATACAGGTTGTTTTTTAAAGGAAGCTCATAGTAAATGAGTTATATAGCGCTTTCATATGATACTGCATTGATTTTTTTTTTTTTGTGGGTTTGTATTAATTGTAACTGCATAATTTTTTCAATGCAGATTAGTCAAGGTTCGAGGTGATGAGAAGAGTTGCATACAAATTTTCGCAAAAAATCATCTTTTGTTTTTCTTTCTTATTTTACATTTGATTGTATTATTATTTTAATGAAATTTTCTTTGTGGAGGCGGATGCACAAACTTTGTGCATCTGGTTTTCTTTAAAAAAACAGGCGGAATGAACATTTAATTGTTCAGTAAAGAACATATAGTTGTTTTGTAAAGAACATATAGCTATTTTATAAAGAACATCCACTTTTATATGTTTTTATGGTAAATCTACAGAACATTTGTAATAATAGTAAAGAACATGACAATATTAAAGAACATTATTCATATAGTAAATGTACATTTGGTATAAATGATAATGTATGCATTTGAAAAAGTACATTTTATTGTATTATAATGTACATTGTATTATATTCTAATGAACATATATGTGATAATGTTGGTTACATGTTTAGTGTACATTGTATTATTTGGACCATGTAAGTATATGAAAAATAACATTTTACTGTATTTTAATGTATATTGTATTATTTGGATCTATAGCTTTTTCTAAATTTATCTATTTGCTTGCTTTCTTCATCCAAAATGTATTAATCAGTCAATCTTCTTCAAGAACTTCATTTTATTTCTCATTGGAACAACAAAATTACATTAAAATCGCAATTAATTCCCAATAAAATCAAATATTACAATTTTCAATCAAATTTATAAAAACCAAACACTCAAACTCAAAATAAACAAGTATGAATGTCAAATAAACAAGTATGAATGTCGAATTTGGTCTCACCTTTCATTTTTATTGTCATCTTGAACAATTTTGGACTCAAAATTTCAAATTTCTTGAAATTTTGCTTGAGGTTTGAGGAATTTAAATGGGTTTCAAGTTTTGTTTGGAGAGAGAAAGTGAACTTTTGGTAAAAAAAAAAATTGAAATGATTTGTAATTAATGTATGGTAAAAAAATAAATAATTATAGTACTATTTATCTATTTCATTATACAAAATTTCTTTTAATATATATATATATATATATATATATATATATATATACAAATTTGTTGCACAAAAAATTGATGTACATTATAAATGAACACTATGTTCTTTTATGTATATGTCCATGTACATTATAAATGAACACTATGTTCTTTTATATGCCCATGTACATTAGTATATACCTGCATGTTTATTCCGCCTTTTTGTATTTTGGAGCAGATGCACCATGCGGAACGTGCATCCGCCTCCAAGAACCAAGCTTTGTTATTTTAATATCAATTTTGTCTTTTTTTTTGACAAAGAGAACAAGGAAAACTAAAAACGAAAACAAATAAAATAACGACGACGAGCTAAACCGGCCAAAAGATGAGCATATCTAATCTCCAGTCTGGACACCTTTTGAACTGCAAACCTATGGAATCCTGCAACTATCTGCCGAATTTCACGCAAAATCCAAATAACCGAGATGGTATCCGAGCTCTAACCCCCAACCAGCGTCCTAGCTGAACAACAATCCGTAAAAATTCTGACACTGGAATAGCCTTTATCTCTTACATGTCAAAAACCAAGTAAGCAGGCAAATAGATCAGAATGAAGGGCAGAGAGGCGAAACCCGCTTGCGCCCCTCCCCCAACAAACGGGGAAGATAAGTCAGAAGATAAGAACCAACCCATACTAGCACGCTGATCCCTGGCATTCCAAGAACCATCTAATGTAAGACAGATGTTATAATATCCAGACGGATCACCCAAACCAAGAAATTTTGGAGATGAAAACCCAAACCCTGGAGGACACGAGGGTTGTGAAAGATCAGACAAATCCCTAGCCTCTTTACTCCTAGATTCCCAAGAAGCAGCCACAACGAATATCCCAGTAGGAGAATAGACCTCCGAAAAGAAACGAAGACTATTCCTAGTTAACCAGACAGTCCATAAAAAAGCCAAAAGACCATCTAAACTACACCAATCCTTAGAGGCCACAAAACCACCAATGGACTTGTTAACCACGTGCAGAAGTCGCGATCCATGGGCAAAGTCCGAACCGCCTCCAGAGGATGAGAAGACCGGACCAAGGTAGGAAATTCACATTGTTGGAAAATATGATGGATTTTCCTAGATGGTGATGACAAAACCCACATATAGCATCAACTGGCACACCTTTTAATACCAAAACAGCCCTTGTGGGAAGACCATTATGTAAAATCTTCCAAATGAAGAGCTTCCATTTTGGTAAGATTGGAAGTCCCGGAATTTCTTCCACCATCCTGGGATGATGTTAGAAGGCAAAGACCTATCCAACCAGGTCTGATTCAGCAACTGAGCATACGCAGAATTAGTAGTAAAAGACCCATCTTGAGTAAATTTCCAATAAACAAAATCATCAATTTCTTCCTGCGGCCTTTCCATTCCAAGAATGGAGTCCGCTATAGTAGGAGGAAAAAGCTACGAGATACGAGTACTATCCCAAGCTTGATAAATGGGATCAATAATCTTCGATACCATACAGTGGCGGAGCTAGGATTTTTATACTGGTAGGGCACCGTACCATTTGAAAATCCGACCCGGCCTAAAATCATTGAAAAATGAAGAAAAATAACCAAGACACATCTATTTAGTACATAACAATCATTAAAATGTTCTTAATATTATTAAAATAATCTACTTGACAATTGTATTTACAAACCTTTACTATTCCACAACCCATCAAATGAGACCCCAATTCAAGACCATAAGCAATCACCCATTTACAATTTATTTAGAATGTTTTTTTATGAGTTTAGAATCACTAAGCTAAATAGATTTTTCATAACAAAAATACTAATTATAACTAACAATTTAGGCATGTACATGTTAAAAGAAATAGGCAAGAAATATTATAAACAAATAATCAACAATTAAAGTAGATGAGTCTCTACTCTCGAGTCTTCAACTCTTGAAAATGGTCTATTAATTATCGATATAAACTAGAAAAGTAATTTTTTTATATGAATTACAAATTATTTTTTAAAAAAAAATAAAAAAAATTGAGTTGAGCAAGAGAATCGAACCCATGACCTTTGTAAGAAAAGGTATGGTTCTAAGACCTCCAACCACTAAGCTACTGCAAAGTCTTAACATAATATGTAGCTTTTTATTGTATTTATGTAATGTTTCAATTTTCACTTTTTTTTCTGGTAGAACACGTGCCCTACCAGGACCTATGATGGCTCCGCCACTTACACCATAGAAGGAAGCCCGCCTGGGGGAAAAGAATCCTTGAATCGACGGAAACCCCCGGAACCCAGTTGTCGTCCACAATATTGATCTGAGAGCTAGAGCCCACCTTCCACATAACTCCCTAAGAGAACATGGGCCCCTTCTAACAAACTCCGACATTCCCAAGAAGGACGGGGAGGAGAACTAGTAGCTTTGTGGTTTATAAGATGAGGATAACGAGCACGATAAATCCTCAAAACCAAAAGGTGTGGATGAAGCCACATTTGTTTGGCTAGCAAAGCCGAATTGAAATAGGGCACATGGCGAATGCCCAAACCCCCTAAGCCTCGAGGAAGATGGAGGGCCAAGGGAGGGGTTAACGCTAAAACCCAAGAAGAATTGTTATTTTTCCACCAAAAACGAGTCAGAAGGCGGTCAATACGATCAGAGATAGTCGTAGGCAACTTAAAAACCGAGAGCACATGATTTAAAGAAGCAATGATTGCCGTATTAATAAGAACTAACTTGGTTGCTCCCGATAAATGTCGAGAGTTAAAAGCAGACAACTTTTTCGACACTTTATCCACCAAGGGCTGAAATTAATGACATTTAGCACGGCCTAAATCCACCGAAAGGCCCAAGTAGGTGGCAAGCGAATTTTTAGCCTGCATATGCAGAGCAGAACTTAAGAACTCACGGTAATCCTCAAGAGTATTCGAGATAAACTGAACATTAACCATCTGACCAGACACGGTGCAAAAGCGGTTAATGACACCCAAAAGATGAGAACAGACCTCTGGGTTTACCCGGAAGAATAATAACGCATCATCTGCAAAGAACATATAGGAGATTTAGGGAGCTCGTCTGGTAATGCGTAAACCTTGAAATAAACCAGAATCCTCAGCCTTCCGCAACATAACTGAAAAAACCTCCATATAGAGAACGAATAAATAAGGAGACAAAGGATCTCCCTAACGTAAACCACAAGCCGAACGAAGCACAAAAGATGGCCTGCCATTGATGAGGATCTGGTACAAGATCGTAGAGACGCACTCTTAATTAATTGAATCCAATAAGGCAGAAACCCAAAAGCCTTAAGCACGACTCATAAAAAATCCCAATTAACCCTATCATATGCTTTGTTCATATCCAACTTCAAAGCAGCAGAGCATAATCTCGAAGATGAGGAATTGTAGGGAATAAATTTCAAGCATTAACCCTTAGCTCGAACCCCACTGTGACCATACACTAAAGTACGGTAGCGTCCAAAGGGAAAGAAGATAGAGCAAAAAGAGTCGCCAACAAGTTTTTTAAGGAACTTGTAAACCGTTCATAGGATGAAGGTTACACCCCTTAACGATCCAAGAGATCGCCAACTCCATAAGGTCTTGAACCAAATAGGGTTCGGGGATGAAGATACAAATCCAACCTAAAAGAGATTGAACCTGCCCTAATAATAGGCCTCTACTTTATTCTGATCGTATTCATGTGCGCTTTTTGACTAACATGCAATCAATAGGATTAACCCTAAACTTGTTTAATCTATGTTGGTTGAATTTAATACACAAATAAACTATTATTGGCGATCACTTGAATTATAATCACAATTAACCCTAAACAAGATTATTAAATATCTTATTAAGCGTGATTACAAGTACCAATTCCCTTTAAACATGTAATAAAAAGGTGTGATTAAGCAATAACAATAAATATCAGGCAACATAATAATAATCAATAATAAATATAATCATGATCATAAAATTATAACAATAAAATAATCATCATAATAACAATCATATTAACCATAATAATAATCATGTTAGTCATAATAATTATAATTATAAAATTATAATCATAATCAAAACAAATATAAAAATAATCATAAATCATGTTAAAGCATAATAAAAATAGCAAGATCCTAGGCATGATACTAACAAGATTAATAACAAATCCTAGCATGTCACTAAGCAATAAAAAGCAAATCTTTAACCCTAACATGATACTAACAATCATAAATATTAGGAAGAACATAGGAAGCATCGCAGGAATCATATTTAATATTAAAATTACCCTAGACATGATACTAGGAATATCATAATAACAATACAAACATGATCTCTACGTCATAACATCAAAAAATCAATTAAAGTACTTACTTTGATGCCTCGTACCTCTTTCTAATAACAAAATACACACGTTAGTAACTTCAAGGAAAATAATAATCAAAACAATTAATTAAATAAGTGAAAGAGAGATTTGGGACCAAACCCTCAGAAATTAAACCTTTCACGTCTAGGGCGAAGGCAACTTCGAATATGGCTAGGTGTTTCTAGATCTAATGAATGCGGAAGTTTGTATGCAAAAGACTAGTTTAGATAAGAGAAAGATAAAGAATTGATGAATGAGAAGAGAATGAGAGGATTAATGAATAATTGCGAATGAAAACTAATAGTAGGTGAATGTAGATTGAACAGCTGGTTGTTGATGAGAATTCGCGAGAATTGGTGAATGAAAACGGAGTTTTTAATACGTTATTTATAGAAAAAATCAGCCAAAAGATAAAATTACAAAACAGAGCACTTGGCGCACACAAAACGAGATTGGCGCACGTAAAACAGAGCTGGCGCCAGCACCAGCTTATTGGCGCCAGGCGCCAATGGCTAGCACCAGGCGCCAATGGCTGGCGCCAGGCGCTAAGCCTGGTTCCAGGCGCCAATGCCTGGAGTCAGGCGCAAGGCCTGTTTTTTACGCGTTTTCGAAAATCAGATAAGTTTTGCCGTACTCGAGGATAAAATCGTATCTTTTCCTCGAAAATGCTTTTTAATTTTAATTAAAACTCTGAAAAGTCTCAAAAGTCAATTTATCAATGCTAATTGAATTAGGAATGAAAAGAATCTTCTAGAAGAATCTAGAAGACTAAAACCATTCCTAATTGCATTAGGAATGATAAATCATATTAGGCCCTCCCCTAGATCATTAGGCCGCATATAAGGCTCAAATTGGGCCCAGTTTAGTGGTCATAACTTCATCAATATTCATCGGAATTGGGCTTATAATATATCGTTGGAAAGCTCTTGTCAAGCCTCATCCAACTACACTACTATTGGACCCATATCATGGACCAATCAAACTGGATTGGTTTTTTTCTTAAAAATAAGTTTTCGAAAACAGAGAGAAGAGAAAAGAAATTAAAACTATCCGCAACATTAGACTTTCCACACTTTCGCTTCATTCGATTATAATTCAACGTGAAAGGTACTCATCACTGGGTTTGGTTTTGGGGAAGACACATTTGGGTGTCTACAGAAGCCCCCACTTTGACTGAGTTTGGAGAAACGCGAGTTTCGAAAACAAAAGTCAAAGTATCGATAGGGACGGAGAATGATTCAGAACATTTTGCGATCCTAAATCAATCTTGTAACGTCGATACCTGCAAAACTAGCTTTAGTTAAACAGATAAAAGAGTTAAGAAACGCGTATCTTGCACCGTCGAGCACACGTCTCTAGAAGTAACCGATTTGCCGCTGATTTACCATTATTTTGATGACCTCCTGCAAGCTAGAGAATAGGGGAGAGCATGGGACGGGTACCCGTTCCGATAACGTTATTGGTTCGGGTACCCGATAACCGTTAAGGCTAAAACCGATTCCCGAAACCGTTCCGATAAGGTTCGGGTACCCGTAAATTCGAATACCCGAAAATACGGGTACCCGAACCAAATATCTGAACCGAACCAATAAGCTGATTTTTTTTTTGGGTCTCTTTATTTATTTAAAACCTGCTTTGCAATTCGTTTTTAGATGCTTTTTAGTTTTTACTAGTTTTTTTTTACTTCCTATTTTTTGAACTATAACAATTGAACTTAAATACACAAATAACAAAAATAATTACAACTATCGATGTCTTCCGCTTTGGAAACCTACCAGTCCCTGTCCTTGAGGCTGCTGCCTCCTCACCTCTCCTACTTAGCTGCCTGAACTCCTCCTTGTACCCACCTGCGTAATAATATTTTTGTCCAAACTTCCACTTGTTTTCTAGTATTAATTATTGTTATTAGTACTATGATTTTTTTTGTAACAAATAACAGCCTAATAGGCTGATATTTAAACCTGAATACACATATAACACAGCACTCAACCCGATTACAAATGAACAAATACTTGATACAAACATACTGTTTCTTTAAAAAAAAAAGTCCATAGTTAACAATAATAAACCAATACATAACAAAAAAAAAAGTCCATAGTTTATAGTTTTAAAACAAAAACAGTCCATAGTAATCATATTTCATAAAAAACTCCAAGCCTTCAATGACTTCCGGCCTTCAATACAATCACCACCAACCTTCATGATTATAAGTTGCTGCCTCTAATCAATTAATCATCATCAACAAAGAGAGAGTGTTCCTCACCAAGAGGTAACATTTCTTCAAAAAAAAAAATTAAAAAAAAGTTAATGAATAATTAACAAGATAATGAGATTAAAAAAAAAGAGAAAATATTTAAATGTTACATGATTCAATTTTTTCCATATCTTCAAGTCTCTCCTCAAGTATAAGAGGACCTTGAGATGTACGTAACCAATCTTGTGCACAAATCAAGGCTTCAACCATCTTAGTTGAGAGTGAGCTGCGAAATGAATCAAGCACTCGACCACCGGTGCTAAAAGCTGATTCGGAAGCGACTGTTGATACGGGAATGGAAAGTACATCTCTAGCCATGAGAGCTATTGTTGGATACCTTTCACCATATTTTTTCCACCACCCCAAACAATCAAAGCTTTTTCCGGCGGGATTAACTTCTCTATCATCTTCTAAATACTTGGCCAACTCATTTTTCCCTTGTACTCCAACACATGAACCCACCTGCCTTTCAAACTCTAATTCCGCAACATCTACATCAGAATCCATATCTTCTACTTCCTCCGAAAAATCAGAAGTTTTAGGGAGAATAGACTCATTTGGAGGGTTTTCAGAAATATAAAGTTCATACATGTCATTCAGAGTTTGCATCACTTTATCACACAAGTACTTAGCTTTTTCAGAATCATATTGTTGATTAATTGCCCATTTAGTATATCCCATTTTCCGCCTAGGATCAAGAATGACAGCAATATACAACAAGAGATTCACATTATCAACATTTTCCCAATACTTGTCATGCTTTTTCTTCATTCCACTAGCCATTAAACTCACCCCCGCATCATTACTCAACATTTTTTTCTTGATTAACACACTAATCCCAACAAGTTCTTGTAAATACACATTAGAGGTGATATACAACGAGCCGAAAACTCGTAGAGTAGCATCATAGAATATTTTAAGTAAAGGAAGAAAAGAGGCAACACGATCCCAATCACTAGGTTCAGGCACCCCGCCTGTCTTAAGTAACTCATACCTAAATTTACCACCATCTGAACATTCAAGAAAATCAAAAGCCCTACGATATGCCAAAGCACCTTCCAGCATTAAAAAAGTGGAATTCCACCTAGTATCCACATCTAAACAAAGAAAACGTTTTGACTCCAACTTTTCTTGTTTAACACAACTCATGAACTTTTGCAATCTAGCACCCGATGATCTTACATACCTAACAGCACAACGAATTCTTTTTATTGACACATCACTTTCTTTCAATCCTTCTTTAACGGTTAAACTTAATATGTGAGCACAACATCTCATGTGTAAAAACCGACCACTCAAAACTAATGTCTTCCAACTTTCAAACCTTCTTTTCAAATATTGAATGCCAACATCATTTGAAACTTGCATTATCTACAGTGACAGTCATTACTCTAGAAATACCCCATTCAAGTAGACACTTTTGGACAGATTTACCAATTGTTTCACCAGAATGACCAGCAATTATACAAAAGTTAATTATTTTTTTATGCAATTTCCAATTTTGGTCAATAAAGTGAGCGGTTAAACACATGTAATTCATATTTTGGAAAGAAGTCCAAGTATTAGTGGTGAGACTTATACGTGAAGTGCACTTACTAAAAAAAACTTTTCAAACTTTTTTTCTCATCCAAATAAATCCTAAAACAATCTCTAGTCACTGTCCATCGAGAAGGAATAATGAAAAAGGGTTGCGTTACCTTCATAAAGCTGCGAAAACCTTCATGCTCCACCATTCTAAAAGACATTTCATCCATGATCACCATCTTTGCCAGAGCTCTCCTACTATCTTCTTGATTGAATTTCCACAGCTCAAGTCTACCTTTTTTTTTATCCACGAGATTCCCATCAAGAGTTTGTTGACTAAGGGACAATAGTTGCTGATTTTGATCAATGTTTGGGGGGTATTCCTTACACCAATTTATGTGGTTCTTCATGCCGGAGGTACCTTGAAGTGATGCACAACCAATGAATGTATGACAATAGATACATTCAGCCTTGTTTTCTCCATCCTTCTTTATAAAATGCTCCCAATGAGGAGAGCGCCTTTTTCTAGATTTTTTTGAAGTTTCACTTAAGGGGGCAGCAGCATCATCAGGTTCAGAAGGTTGGTTTGATTGATTTTGCTGGTCAAAGGGGTCATTATTTTCCGTCATTGGACAAGGGTCATACTCCCAAGGCTCGGGAGGAGGACTTGGAATTGGAGGAGCTTGACTTGTAGCCGATGAGTCTTCCATATCCCCACTACTTCCAGATTCCATACACTCCTACAAATGAAAAAAAAAAACAAATAAGTTCAATCATGTATACACAAATAACAAGAATGAGTCATAGCTATATGAGGGTTGAAAGGGTGAATATCTAGGATATATGTCTATTAGAAACAAACAGGACAAAAACTTTTCCACGTCACACAAATACACAATCATAAAATCTCAGACAAGCAAGTGAAATAAAAAAAACTATTGGTACAACTACACCATATAATCACTCTGTGAGCCTTGCAGTACCTTAGGCAAGTATTACTGAAAATGAGTCCAAAAGATGATGTACACAGCCACACAAGTTACTGTTAAACCAAATTCCAGCTGACAAATATTACTCAATTCTGTTAAACCATACATTGACAGATTAACCTGAGTAGAAGCAACTAGATAAATCATATTGGACTACATGATTATCATATTGGACTATAATAAATCTTAAAACGTTTTCTTAAAATGCTTGTAATTAACTCATGTTACAATAAATCATATTGGACTACATGATTATCATGTACAACTCTATAGATGCTCAACACACAGGAAGCCATCACACAACACTATAGATGCTCAACAGCATTAGTACACAGCAACTATAGATGCTTAGCAACATCACACAACAACATCACTCTGAATCCTTGTTTTTTCTCAACAACCTTATTTCCACATCAAAAACAGAAATCTCACCTTACTCACTCATCTAAATCTAACAGACACAACTTGACAAAAAATAATAAAAAAAACCTCAATTCAGAAAACCATAATAAGTACCATTCCTCCCAAAAAAAAACAAAAAAAAAAAATTAATAGTACCACAATAAAAAATCAGGAAAAAAAAAACAATTACAAATCCGAAAAAACCACAGATAGTCAGATACTATAAAATGTAAATTACCTCAACAGTGAAAGCTCAAAAGCCGCTTCAATGGAGAGCCGAAGTACGCTTCAATGGAGGAGATGAAGGAGTGAAAGCTCAGAGCCCCTTCAATGTAGGAGATGAAGGAGTGAAAGCTCAGAGCCGCTTCAATGGAGAAGTCGAAGTACGCTTCAATGGAGGAGATGAAGGAGTATAGGCGTATAGCTCAGAAGCCGCTTCAATGGAGAAGTCGAAGTACGCAGAGCCCTAAATTGAATCTGCGATCTGTGAAATTAAAACAAGAGTTTAAGTTTAATTGAATTTAATCAATTCATTGCAAATAATTAGATCTGGCAAAGGGATAATTAGTTAATTACCTGAGGACATTAGGAGATGAAGGAGTGAAAGCTCAGAGCCGCTTCAATGGAGGAGATGAAGGAGTGAAAGCTCAGAGCCGCTTCAATGGAGGAGATGAAGGAGTGAAAGCTCAGAGCCGCTTCAATGGAGGAGATGAAGGAGTGAATGGAGAATAGAGAATGGAGATTAGAGAACCAGAGGCAGAGACATTAGAGAAGAGGAGGAGAGAGAGGGGGATGGAGGCTGAGTGAAGTGAATGGCTGAGAAATGAGAAAAGAACGAAGTTTAGGGTTTTCACTTTTTTGTTCTTTATTTTCTGTTTCTTTTTTTCTAAAAAAAACTGACATTTTTCATTGAGATTTCGAAAAATAATATTTTCGGGACATTCAGGTACCCGAACATTGTTAACGGGTACCCGTTACCCGAACCGTTAAATTCTTATCGGTTCGGTCACCCGACCCGTTTTCTTTAAACGGTTCGGGTACCCAATTTTTCGGTTCGGTTACGGTTCGGTTTTTCGGGTTTTCGGTTTTTCGGATAGTTTTGCACAACCCTACTAGAGAATGCCATCCCGCTTGAAAACTGCTACACCTGTAACTACTTCCAATATAGAAGACTGCTTCGCCTGAAACGATCCTCCTCCGCTATGATAATATTCCACGTCCAAGGGAATACCATCGAAGATTGTTCCACTTGAAACAATCCCCATCCGGCATTGATAATATTCTACGTCCAAGGGAATACTATCGAAGATTGCTTCTCTTGAAACAATCCTCAGTTGTTTGTGACAACTCTCCACAATCTAGGGAATGTCACCTTGTTGTTTCAATGTTCACTCATCTCTGAACAAAGAGCTTCTTTTTGATGTGTTCACGCGTCTCTGAACAAAGAGCTTATTTTTGATATTACTCCAATTTTCGCTGTGATAGTCTTCGAAATGATCACTGCTTTTTAATCTTTAATGCTGCTATGCCAGTACGTCGGCGCTTTGCTGCTTGTGAACCAGTATGTCGGCAATCCTCTTTTATTTGGGAATAGTTGCCAACACAACTCTTGTATGATGTATGACAATCCGATTTAGGGAAAGTTGTCAATGCCACGTAAGAATCCATCCTTGGAAATGTTTCCACGATAAAGCGACAATCCGTATCTCGGAAAATTTGCCAAAATCCAATTTTTGGAAAAGTTGCCAATGCTTCGTAATAATCTTTCATAAGAATTTGGCTACGATCGACAATCCACATCTTGGAAGATAACTCTTGAAAGCAATCCACCTTGGAAATTTTCCAATGCTATGCGAAAATTCTTTTAGGAAAATATTGCCACAATTGACAATCCGCGTCTTGGAACATTTGCAAAACAGAGTCGACTGACAATCCACTTCGGGAAAATTTGCCATTTACTAAAATGAATGACAATCCACGTTGAGGAACTTTGCCGAAATTTATGATGAATAGAGTCCTACAACAATCCTTTGGGAAATTTTGCCATAGGGAACTGGGTGTATGACAATCCAATCTCGGAAAACTTGCCAACGAGCCGATGAATGTATGACAATCCGAACTTGAAAAAACTTGACAAACAAAGAAGGAGCACGACAATCCATTTTTGGAAATATTGTCAGTTGGGGATGACAATCCAATTTTGGAAAAATTGTCGTTTAAGTGCTTGCTTTTAAACCGATTGTAATGAGCCAGTGTTTTAGGTGCTTAAGCTAAGTGAGACGATCTTTCGTCAGGTCGATCACTTAGACTGTAATCAAACCGACTACTTAATCATGTCAAATTGCTTATAGGGGCTAACTGGCGTACCAAGGAACCCGAAATTGCTGCATGAGGTCGAAATCACCTTTTTGAGAGGTTTCGAGCTCTGTCGTTGCTGAGATATATCTGGCGCCAGGAATTAGAGTAGGGTCCTCCCTATTCTACTGCACCTGTATTTATTTTGACTATAGAACTTTGCCAATCTTTTTAATTATCTTAGGGTTGACCTAAAGTTTAGCATTGCTTGACTCATTGACTCGACACGACTCAAGGTATAAACTTGACTCGCTGTGATTGACTGACTCGAGGTTGACTCGACTCGAAGTGAAATGACACGTGTGACTCATGACCCGTGTGTGCATAGTGTTGATTATGTGACTCGAAAATGCAAAAAAGCAAAAAATTTCCGTCATTTTTGTGGAGGGTACCGACTTTCTCCCGAAAAAGAAAGACGCGAAAAAGAAAGAAGCGAAGTGTTGAAGGTGCATGTTGAATGTGCTTAGTCAAATGTTGTTTGATACTATCTCTCAAGGTGCAAGGATTAATCCATCCTAGGCTATCTCAATGGTTGACTCAATGATGAAGTTAACTTAAGCACGGAGGCTAAGCACTTTATACTTCGTGATGCAATAACGATTATGATTGATGAGTGATGTCGATATGACAAGGCATGCATCAGCGTTGTGTTAAGACTTCATGACAAAGGGTTCCTAAGGGAAGTATATTTGGCCATGTATCTGTGCAGTGTGTGAAAGTGACACTAAAGTTAGGCCGCAAGAGCAAAGTGTGTGGAAAAATACATATTGAAAAGAGTCAAATTGTGGTGATTCTTAGGCTGGATAGGCTAATAATATAAGGATCAAGCCCCCAAGTCTAGCTCTAAATGAATAGGGATGAGCATTGGAGATGCCTTGATATGATCATGGTGTATGTGTGTGAATGTGAATATGAATGCATGTTTATTACGGCCGCACCTCGATATGAGGTTGCCTACGTATCCGTTAGGAATCAGGCCGAACGTAGCTCTAGCCGAACCTCGCACAAGTGTGTATACCTCAAAAAGGACTTTTAAGGGTTGTAACGTGGTTAGGCTAAAGGTTTGAAGAAGAAGGGGATAAAGGCTCAAGACCCTAGATTAGCCCCCAAGGTGTGCAACCTTGCTTTTGAATCTTTATATTTTTATGCTTGAGTTTCTACTCTTTTTTAGCTCTTTTTGCTTTATCATTTATTTTATTTTCATAAGTGTGGGCAATCCCGATCATGCGGTCTATCACTCACTCGGCATTCATGTTTCTCAGGCACGATACAGAGCACTCGATAAGAGACGCAATCTAAGACGTGTTCTTATCAAAGATATTTTCATATCAAAGACATTGGAACACTTGCCCTTTCTTACACTTTTATTTATTTTTTCTTATTTTTTCTATTTTAATCTTTTGAATTCACTCAAGCCTTTTTAGAATTGCATGAGTTACACACCATCCCATCCCAAGGTTAGGTAGATGTAGGTTGAAAAAAGAAAGGTCTATCGTTAGACGAGGCTCAAAGTGGCTTATGAAGAAAGGATTGTATATTTGAATGGTGAAAGGATATATGATGTGGCTACAAGGGGTGCCTCAAATCATTGGTATACCTTGTGCTTAATTCGATATGGATTTTTTTTTAATGCAATGTAATGAAATGATCATATATAAGAAAATAAATGCTCATTTTATTAAAAGGGGGAAAAGGAAAAAAGACTACAAAATTAATCTAAAGGAAAAGAAAAGGTGCCTATGCTAGACTTTTTGAGGAAAGGAAAAAATGAAAAAGAAATAGAAAAAGAGGTCATGAAATCTTGTCGTTGAAGCTCGCCTCTTGTCTTGTGTTGTTCGCTTCATCATCACCCAGTCTTCTCGCTAGCTAGAGGCAATGGGATCTTATTTGCCTCTATGAGATCTTGAATGAGGTTTTGAAACCTGTAGCATTCATCAGTAGTATGACCGCGCCCTCGATGGTACTTGCAATAAGAGTTTGGATTCCATCTCGAAAATCGATTTTCTGGTGTTGGATCCTCGGTAGGGCCAATAGGTTTGATTAATCCTCGATCATAGAGATGATCGAAAGCAGCATCGTAGGTCATTCCAATGGGTGTGAACTCTCGCCTGGGTTTCCTTTTAGATCCTTGATTGTCCATGGCTAAGACACCATTATGGTCAAAGGTACTAACATTATTACTAGAGTGGGCGTTTTCGGAAGAAGAAGGATTGTCGCTCTTCTTTCCTTTCCATCCACCGTGGTTACTATTGTTAGTAGCTTTTTGCTTTGTGAGGTCGTCTTCGATTTCAATCCCGATGTCATAAATGGCCTTGAAAGTATTCAAGTTGTGTTGATATTTTAAGTGCTTCGAATATTTTTCTTGGAGATTCTTGATAAACATCCTCACAGACTCCTTTTCGGTGGGGACCTCAATCATCTTGGCGGAAGTTTCCCTCCATTTATTGAAGAAAGAAGTAAAGCCTTCATTCTCTTTTTGTCTTAGCATCTCAAGTTGTCTATGGTCGGTTTCAACTTGGATATTGCACTTGTACCTATCAACGAAAGCATTTACTATCGATTCCCAGGTAGAGGTTTTCTCCTTGTCAAGGGAGAAGAACCATTGTTTGCAAACGGTTTCAAGAGATAGTGGGAAAAGAGAGGGGAAAACCTTCTTATCGATACCCTTAATACTCATTATGGTTTCGAAAGATCTTAAATGAAAATAAGGCTTATCAGTTGCCTTGAATTTAGGGATGTCAGTGGCGTTGAACTTATGTGGAAGAAGTTCCTTGTCCAGCAAGACCCCTTGTGAGCTCATGCCCTGAAATTTATAGTCACTAGATAGCTTGCTCAAACTTTCTTACATGAGGTTCATTTGTTGTTGCTTCACGGGATCATCGATCTTGAGTGTGAGTAGCTTCAGTGTCTCAGTCACGGTAACCAGTTGGTTCTTAAGATCATTGACTTCTTCTTGAGTTTCCATTATATTCTTAGCCTTCCTCTTTTGACGAATCAGTTTATCAAAAAGTAAGACTTGAACAAAGGTGTTGTCCTTGATTAATCGCCCTTCTCTTCTCGACCAAGTACTGTGGAAAAGGAATTTGGGAATATTCATTGTTAATTATTTGACTCAAGCTTTATTCGACATGCAATGGATGGAGGAAGTGAAGAAAAATGGAATAGAATGTGAAGAAGAATGATGGAGGTGGAGGGATATGAAGAATTAGGAATAGAATATACCCCCAACTTAAATGACGGAAAAGACCGACCCATACGTGAACCTAAGACATGGTCGTGGTGATGTGTACTCAAAGTGTGTTCTAAGACTAGTGAGTGTAGGTGACATGTCAAGACTCGTGTCATGACCATGTGGCTAGACTATCTGACTAGACTCAAGCAAAGACTAAGTTAAGACCTCATGTATATGCATTAAACTGGACAGACTGTGGTATTTTAGTCATAACTTTTTATCTGTGACTCTGATTTGGATGAAACCAACGCCAAATTAAAGTTAAAACTCGGGGAAAGTTAAAACTCGGGGCTACAGATCCATAGGTTGTAAAACTCGTAGTTCTTCCTATACCTCCGGATATGACCAAAACAAGTTGACATTTGTGCAGTATACGGGAATAAAAATCCGGGTTGACTTAAAGGAACTATGACTCGATTTTATATTTATTTATTATCTCAAATTAATTAAATAATTAATTAATTAAACAAAGTCCTTTAGTCATTAATTAGTTTATTTAGTCTTAACACAAGTCAAACAAATGGTTAAGAAAAAACCACATAGAGTATGTGCAATAAATAATGCACAATTAGTCAAGTAGACACAATATGATGCAATGCGTTTACAACCTAACCATGGCTCTAGTTCTCTAAAGTTCGGGATATGGTTTAGTCAATAGAGGGTCCATGGTTAATTGTCCGGATGCACCGCGCGGAAACCTAACCGTGAAGGGTTGGCGCGAGCGGATGGGACACCGCGAGTTTAGAAAAAACTTGCTTCCATGGTTTGGTGAATTCAACATCTCGGATGTACCCTTTGTTGCACGGAGCGTTCAATCGGGTAGATGGAGCATGAATTCCCAGAGGGTTATGTCCATATGTAGAACACATATGGGTTTCGGAAAAGTGAGAAAAAATTCAATCAGGAAGTAGGATCGAGCAAACAATACGAAAAACCGGTCGAAATTAGAACGCATATTTCTGGCTCGGTATTGGGGGAAATTGGCGCCAGCAAACAGATACTAGCGCCAGCTTTTAACTGTAGCACCTGGCGCCAATATTGGCATCTGGCGCTACGACTAAAATGCTGGCACCAAGCTCTGGCCCCTGACGCTACTTGCCACATGCCTCAGCAGTTTTCTGTGCTCGATAAAATTTTCCAGTTTCGCGCGGTGTTATTTCAGTCCTAGTTGTGAAAGATATTCCTCAAATTTCCTACGTGTAAAATCCTATGTTTTTAACTCATGACGGATGGTCTTTCCAATGAGATCTTTTTTTATGCATATGACAATAATGTTAATCAAAATTACGCACATGAAATACTTAGAACGTTTCGAGTCTCATCCACTCATTCTAAATCATTGCCGAAACAAATTCAGGAATTAAAATAGAAATCCTCCCCAGTGGAGTCGCCAAAAACTGTAGGGAATAAATTTCAAGCATTAACCCCTAGCTCGAACCCCACTGTGATCATACACTAAAGTACGGTGGCGTCCAAAGGGAAAGAAGATAGAGCAAAAAGAGTCGCCAACAAGTTTTTTAAGGAACTTGTAAACCGTTCATAGGATGAAGGTTACGCCCCTTAACGATCCAAGAGATCGCCAACTCCATAAGGTCTTGAACCAAATAGGGTTCGGGGATGAAGGTACAAATCCAACCTAAAAGAGATTGAACCTGCCCTAATAATAGGCCTCTACTTTATTCTGATCGTATTCATGTGCGCTTTTTGACTAACATGCAATCAATAGGATTAACCCTAAACATGTTTAATCTATGTTGGTTGAATTTAATACACAAATAAACTATTATTGGCGATCACTTGAATTATAATCACAATTAACCCTAAACAAGATTATTAAATATCTTATTAAGCGTGATTACAAGTACCAATTCCCTTTAAACATGTAATAAAAAGGTGTGATTAAGCAATAACAATAAATATCAGGCAACATAATAATAATCAATAATAAATATAATCATGATCATAAAATTATAACAATAAAATAATCATCATAATAACAATCATATTAACCATAATAATAATCATGTTAGTCATAATAATTATAATTATAAAATTATAATCATAATCAAAACAAATATAAAAATAATCATAAATCATGTTAAAGCATAATAAAAATAGCAAGATCCTAGGCATGATACTAACAAGATTAATAACAAATCCTACCATGTCCCTAAGCAATAAAAATCAAATCTTTAACCCTAACATGATACTAACAATCATAAATATTAGGAAGAACATAGGAAGCATCGCAGGAATCATATTTAATATTAAAATTACCCTAGACATGATACTAAGAATATCGTAATAACAATACAAACATGATCTCTACGTCATAACATCAAAAAATCAATTAAAGTACTTACTTTGATGCCTCGTACCTCTTTCTAATAACAAAATACACACGTTAGTAACTTCAAGGAAAATAATAATCAAAACAATAAAATTAAATAATTGAAAGAGAGATTTGGGACCAAACCCTCAGAAATTAAACCTTTCACGTCTAGGGCGAAGGCAACTTCGAATATGGCTAGGTGTTTCTAAATCTAATGAATGCGGCATTTTGTATGCAAAAGACTAGTTTAGAAAAGAGAAAGATAAAGAATTGATGAATGAGAAGAGAATGAGAGAATTAATGAATAATTGCGAATGAAAACTAATTGTAGGTGAATGTAGATTGAAAATCTGGTTGTTGATGAGAATTCGCGTGAATTGGTGAATGAAAACAGAGTTTTTAATACGTTATTTATAGAGAAAATCATCCAACAGATAAAATTACAGAGCACTTAGCGCACGCAAAACGAGATTGGCGCACGCAAAACAGAGCTGGCGCCAGCACAAGCTTATTGGCGCCAGGCGCCAAGCCTGGTTCCAGGCGCCAATGCCTGGAGTCAGGCTCCAGGCCTGTTTTTGACGCGTTTTCGAAAATCAGATAAGTTTTGCCGTACTGGAGGATAAAACTGTATCTTTTCCTCGAAAATGCTTTTTAATTTTAATTAAAACTCTGAAAAGTCACAAAAGTCAATTTATCAATGCTAATTGAATTAGGAATGAAAATAACCTTCTAGAAGAATCTAGAAGACTAAAACCATTCCTAATTGCATTAGGAATGATAAATCATATTAGGCCCTCCCCTAGATCATTGGGCCGCATATAAGGCTCAAAGTGGGCCCAGTTTAGTGGCCATAACTTCCTCAATATTCATCGGAATTGGGCTTATAATATATCGTTGGAAAGCTCTTGTCAAGCCTCCTCCAACTACACTAC
Source organism: Chenopodium quinoa (assembly GCF_001683475.1). NCBI lineage: Eukaryota > Viridiplantae > Streptophyta > Magnoliopsida > Caryophyllales > Amaranthaceae > Chenopodium > Chenopodium quinoa. The sequence continues at coordinate 7,746,513 of NW_018742390.1, forward strand.
TATTGGACCCATATCATGGACCAATCAAACTGGATTGGTTGTTTTCTTAAAAATAAGTTTTCGAAAACAGTGAGAAGAGAAAAGAAATTAAAACTATCCGCAACACTAGACTTTCCACACTTTCGCTTCATTCGATTATGATTCGACGTGAAAGGTACTCGTCACTGGGTTTGGTTTTGGGGAGACACATTTAGGTGTTTACAGGAATTCATATAGGAGAGGATTTCATGAGCATTGAGACTGTTATCAGACATTAGATGCCCCTGAACAAAAGTAGATTGAGCCTCCGAAATTAGAAGAGGAATGATTTTCCGAAGACGATCCGTCATGCATTTAGCAATACACTTATACAGTGTATTACATAGACCTATTGGCCGAAAATTGGAAGGGAATTCAGGATGCTCCACCTTAGGTAAAAGAACCAAAAAGGTGCGGTTCCAGTCTTTAAGCATATAACCTTGAGCAAAGAAGTACTGAATTGCAGAAGTAACTTGACCGCCAACAATTGACCAATGAGATTTAAAGAAGGCAGCCGAGAATCCATCCGGTCTAGGAGACTTGTCATTTCCAATATGGAAAATAGCGTCCTTAATCTCAGCTACAGAAAACGGGGCCATAAGCTGCTGTTGATTTAGAGGAGACAACGAAGGAATATTTAGATCATCCCAAAATCCAAGAATGGTAGGAGAGGACAAATTCTGACAATTATACTTGATTTATAATATCAATTTTATTGTTACTTTACATTGATACATATACTTGAGTTGGATTTTCAACTTTTCACCATTTTTTTTTATTTAGATTCTTTTAACGAACTTTTATGTCTATTGCAAAAAAAAAATACGGAGTAACCTCGACAGTTCGACCTTAGTTAGGTTGCATAGCTTGGGAATTGTGCAAATTAATTTTTTTTTTGAAAATTTTATGAAGAATAGAGAACAGTTAACTTACAAAACCGCTGTAATGTATAATAATATAAACGGTCAAGCAAGACAACCGTTGCCTTTTCCTTCTTTATATTTTGAATTTAGGAAGGGAATAGTGAACTGTTATGTCTGATGACCATTCTCTATGACGAAGGATACAAAACACCTCACTTACCCGTTCTATAAACTTTACACATCACTTAGCAAAAGAACGCTCCTAAAGCGATTTATAAAGCACGTTTCAACCGTTCTCTAAGCTTATTTTTGTAGTAGTGCCACCTTCCTACCTACCCACTCCACCGGAAAACCCAACCACCTTCTAACTCGACCCTCGCCGCTCCTCCCTCGACCTTCGCCGCCCCTCCCCTCCCCTACAAGAACAACCCACAGCCCCGTACAACCCTAGAAACCCCTCCATATTCCCATAAAACCGTCGCCCGCCTTTCCCTCCACCCTCAAAACCCTAATAGCCGCTAGGGTTTCGACGGTGGAGGGAAGGGCGGGCGGCGGTTTTACGAGAATATGGAGGGGTTTATGGGGTTGTATGAGGCTGTTTTTCAGGGAGGAGGGGAGAGTTTTGCGGGAGGAGGGGAGGGGCGGCGAAGGCCTGAAGAGAGGCGGCGAAGCGCGGCGGTGGTAGAGGAGGTTGCGGCGCATGGTGAGGTGGCTATATGGTGGTTGGAAAAGGTAGAAAGTGAAGAGATAGGTTGTTGTGTGGTGGTGGTATGGTGGTTGGACTAGTGGCTTTATTCCCTTTGTTTTTTAAAACAAACAACATTGAAAATTTAAGGGATTTTCATTCCATTCTCCTTCTTTTCTTTTGTTCATTCCATTCTGTTTATCCCATGACAACCAAACCACCCCTAAGTTTTGAGAGCATGGAATCAAGCATAATGATGATAGGTATACAACCTTTTTGAGTTTGCTAATATAACCTTTTGATTTATTATGTTGTTTAGTGCATTTGCACGGGATACATTATACGCGAAAGAAAATTATCTAAAGTGAAATGTTAGTGGTTATTGGTATCCTTTGAAAAATATATAAAAAAAAAATAGTGGGATGAGTAGGGTAGTGATTAATAGAATATAAGGATTGGGGTTTTGGGATGTATGGGGGATTATGGTGAATTGACTTTACAATTATATTATAGATATACTCGATTTCTGATTTAAGCGAAATATAATACATAAATTTCAATTAAAGATATATTTGTTCTCCAATATATAGAATTTGAGCATGGAATCATGTTTTTTTTTTTTATATATTTTCATTTATGGTTGTTTATTGTGTACTGTTGGGTTTTTTTGTTTGATTTCTAGATTGGGGTATGAGGGTTGTCCGAGGTGGTGGGTGATGGTGGGGGCGGGGAGGGCTAGGTAAAGTGGGCTAGGGGTAATGGGGAAGAGTTAATTATATATATATATATATATATATATATATATATATATATATATATATATATATATATATATATATATATATATATATATATATATATATATATATATATATATTTTTGCGACGGTAATTCCATAAATTACGACAGTTTATATATTCTGTCGTAATTTGCGATAGTTTAAAATTGTCGTAAATTTATTTTAGCAACAAAATATAAAACTGTCGTTGAAATTAACAAAACCGTCGTAATAATTTTTTACGACAATCAATCTGTCATAAAAAAATGAAATTTTGCGATATAGTTGACTACGACAAACCTATTATGACAGTTGGTTGTCATAACTATTTTTAGGGACAGTCTTGTTTATTTTTGCGACAGATTTTTTATACCCTTTAAAATATTTATCTATTTTTTTCTATTAAACTCTTAAAAATAGGCAAGTGGACATGTATAAACATATTTTATTTAAAAAAAAAAAAACTTTAATAATGTTACTAACAACTGAAATTATGACATAAAATCAAACTGCTAGAAACTTCAGTACATGACTAGCTATAAGCGGCATTAGCTACTCTAATTATAATAACATCTGTATAAAGATAATTTGATTGATCTAGTTGGTGTTCGAGACTACTACGTAAGTAAGAAAATATACTCGATTTGGATAATACTCCGTTCATAAAGATCAATTAAAGTTATATTTGTTCTCCGTAGTATTTATTTTTTATTTTTTTTATTATTATATCCCACGGAGTATTATCCTAGTCCTAGTGTGATTAGTATTTGAACAACAAATATCTTCTATTTGAATATTTAATCCCATATCCAACCATATTATACAAGAAAGTGAAAGATTAATATTTAGAACTAGTTGGAGGAGAAGAAAGTGAGATTGAAATTTGACGAATTTACGAATTTCATATATATATATATAACAGTATACATACAAGAAATTTGTGTTTAAGCAAGCGTTATATATCACGAATTCTAAAGGATAAATAACATGGGACTCAAATCAAGACTAGGCAGACTCAAGAACCTACTGATGTTCAAGTTTGACCTTGGTTACCATCGACTACCCAAATCGGAATCACGAAAACCTTTGTTCTCTCAAGATTCTTATTATGAGGTTTGTTTCATGTTCGAGTTTGATCTAATCTATAGTGATTATAAACTTTATAAATTTGTAACAATTTAGTTCTATGACTTTTTATTATATACTTTGCGTAATATATATGATTGAATTGTACACAGAACAACAAGTACGAGTATCAATTCATCGAAGATAAAGACAATGCATCCTCGAAAAAGGCCATATCATCTTTAGAGGAAAAGATTGAGTTTTTGGATGATCAAATTCGTCGAATGAACTCCGACTTGTATAAGATTGAAACCGATTTTCATACAACACCCGTGGTAACCAATTTAGCTTTGTACCATGTTTTTTTTTTTTTTTTTTTTTTTTTTTTTTTATGTTTTCTTAAGCAAATTATCGTGTTTATTCTAAATGTTAGTTTGATTGACAAAAGGTGTATTTCATATGATTTAAATCACAAGTATTTTACATGTTGCAATATGAAAGAAGTATTTATTGTATCATATCTGATAGATATTATATTTATGATAATATTTGTCGCAGATTAGGATAATCTTGTACATATTTTGTTATACCTCGTATCCTTATCATAATAGGATTACGACTCTTGTAAACCCCTATATATATTATTAATGGTACACACTCCAATCTGAGGAGTTTTCCCGAAATCTAACATGGTATCACAGCTTAGGTATTCGATCTAGCTTCCGCAAAATTCTTCCACTATAATTTTTATTTTTAAGTGTTCAACGTGTATTTGCCTTCCCAACAACCCAGATTCTTTCTTTGATTTCCCTCAATATTGCAGTAGCTTTGTTATTGCAATTATTTACGCCTAATCAATGACGAAGGACAGTCAAGAACCTCCACCTCCCCCTCCTCCTACAAACGAATATCATCCAGCTTTGTCAGTGAACAATATCAAGAATGATATTCCGTTGATTCTTGATCGTGAGAAGGGCAAATACTCCAATTGGGTTGAACTCTTTGAGATCCATTGTCATGCATACAATGTCCTAGACCACATTGACCCTAAAACACCTCGACCCAAGGATATCTCCGACGCGTTATGGCTGCGTCTTGACTCCATTGTTAAAAAGTGGATATATGGCACAATCTCACCTGACCTCTTTGATACGGTTCAAAATCTATGTTATTTTTTCAATATGGTCTTTATTTGATTTAATTTTATTTTGTCTTTGTATTTGTTTGTCAAGAATCAAAAAGCCATTCGAAAGCTTCAACAGAAGAATGTCTCTTTAAACATGAAATTGGAGAATACCATTCAATTGCTACAATCTACAATTAGTAAGGTAAGTTATTATAATGTGTGACTAATTTTTTTTAGTGTCTTCTTATATGAAGACAAAGGATATTTAACAATACCCATATACGGAGTACAAAGGATAAGATACTACAGTATATACTTATGTGAGACCTAGTTATACGACGAATATGTTGTAGTTACTTAATTTTTTTATTTTTTTTAGATTTATTGTGAGCTTAGCTTACCATTAGCAAACTCTAACATACAAATAAGAGTAACAAATTATATATAATGATATTTGCTTCATAAATTGTTTGTTGTGAGAAATAACTCAAGTGGATAGTGACTCTCTAAACACACACAAATTATTTGCTAAAATTAGCAATTATGCTATTGAAATTAGTAACAATGCGTTTTCCATTGAGACATTAAAATATGTGCGATTCTTAACCTAAATTTTATAGAGAACATATTCAGTTAGTGAGTGAGTAATAATTTATTCATGAATTGTATGAAAATTATTCCATATTCAAAGGAATAACGAGAGTGATTGTTATATTGCCTTTGTTTTCCCTCCTTTTTTTTTTTTATCTGATTGTCACTTTTTTTTTTTCTTTTTGTTTATCAAGAATCATGAAGTCATTCAAAAGCTTCAAGAGAGTTATAGTATTATAGAGAAGAATTTGAAGGATGTGATTATTTCCATCCAATCTCTTGGAATTGAGTCTACCATTCCTCCGGTAATTTATTCACTCCCTCCATTTCTTAATGCTAGTCTCATCTTCTTTGAAGAAACACGCTCAATCATTAATAATTAAACATGTGTAAAAAATCAATACTAGGTCTCGAATGTCACGAGCAGAGGAATGATCAAGAAAGACCAATTTCGCGAGAAATGGTGGAGAACTTCAATCAAGCCAGAGCACAAGCTCTTCGTTTTGGGGATCATCAACAAAGAAATCCCAACTAGCGACGAGCTCAAGAGAAGAAGAGGGTTTAATATCCCATATTAATCAATATGCAAGTTATGCAAAAAAGAGAAAGAAAGTATTGATCATATTTTCAGAGATTGCGAAATCTCTCAGAGGGTTTGGAGTGGGAGCAATCTCGGAATCAATGCAACACATGATAAAAACACTGAGGTTGGAACTTGGGTGAAAAACTTCCTACATTACCTACTGATAAATGATATGGGGAATGATGATCGAGTCACGGAGTTTACCAGCATACTCTGTAGTATATGGCTTGCTAGAAATAAGGCGGTTTTCGAGAAGAAAGCAGTCAATCCTATCTCTATTCTGTACAAGGCAAGGTGTTTGGGAGTAAGAATAACATGAAAGGTACAACGAACTCACACACACTTTTACTCTGATTCGATAACAGAAGCAGAGTGCAAGAGGGGAGCAAGCCCGTCTTAGAAGTAATTCAATTCCCCTAATCAAACCGAAGCTACTGCAAACTGTTAGAAATTATTTGTTTCAAATTTTTATTAGACCGTCTCCATCGGTGAGACTCAACTTTTGTCAATCAATTAAACAATTTACTGCAAATTCCTATTGTATTATAGGAATACACTAGTAACATTACCTTTTGTCAATAAAAAATCTATTCTTTTGATATAATAAATTGAGTAATAATTTTTTGTCATTGATTATGTGACACTTCAAATTTTTTTAATTAAATAAAATCTTTTTTTTTTATAATTCATCATAGCTATGGATAAATATCCTTAGCTTACATCAAAAGATAATTTAATAAATATAGATTCTCAAATCATCTTATGTTGTATCTTTTACCAAAATGACTAATTTTACAAAAGTATTTACCACAAATTCTTAAATGAACCTAGTTCACAATAATTATTGTGAACCACTAATATTAGAGAAACTATGGTTGTTTTATTAATTAAAAAAAAAGTCATTATAATAAAAATAAGGTCACTACATTGAAATAAAAGTTATTTTGGTAATATAGGCTATAAGAGGTGAGGTTAATTTTTCTGATGAAATATTTTATATACTGGTCAATATGAATAATAATGAAAGAATAAACCCAAAAAAGTGAACCTTAATGGTTAAAGGAAAATAAGAAATAAATTATTTCCTACCAAGTAAATAATTTATCTAGTTTTGGAATTAAAATTTATAATTAGTCATTTTTAAAAATACTTTTGTTAAATTAGCCATTTTGGTAAAAGATCCTTTATTATTATTATTATTATTATTATTATTATTATTATTATTATTATTATTATTATTATTATTATTATTATTATTATTATTAACTCTTAAATTTAAACCCTTAAATATGGTATAGGCTAATAATTTGGCTTTAAAATAATATGAGTATACAATGTTTGCTTAAATGCTTATCAAATTGGAGGATATTATTCTCATTTTAAAAAAAAAATAGAAAACATATTTTTTTTTTTTTATCAAAAAAAAAATGTAAATAATTTTATTAGAGGTACATACAAACTACTGTTCAGAAAGTTAATAAGTTAATGAAAACTTAAAACAGATATGAAACCTTAAATTCTTTGCATTATTCTTTATGTAAACATTCTTTACAAGAATATTAAAAAGAAAATTATAGTATGAAACATGACTATTTTTTGAAACAATTAAAAAATGAGTTTAAAGATAAGATGCTGATATGTCCATTTTATATAGTATTTTACCCCCGTGCCTTGGTCAATATTGACAGTGTTTTTGGCTCGTTAGAGCCACTTTTATTACTAATTGGTGTTTTCTAGTGTTTTCGTAGTTTTGGTTGACATTTGTAGGGATTTGCACTTTTGAAGCATTTTCCCGGGATAATATGAAGTGACTACGAGCGTTGGAGGAGCACGGCCATCTTTTATAGCCCAAGGCCGGTTAGAGTCATCGAACTGGTGATTAAGGGCTTAGCATTTGAGATTCCGAGGCTTTTGGACCGAGTATTCAAGACCCGAAGAGGAAATCCGAATTGGGCCGAAGAATCGGAGCCCAATCGAGATGTCCAAGCTTGCCCAAGTGTCCGGGCCCGGCCACAATAGGCACCGCTCGAAGGCGCGCCCGGCCGGGCGAGGAAGATTAGTTCGCGCCCGAGCTCGCGCCCGTCCGAGCGCGAGAGATGCTCATATTGGAAGAAAGGCGGGCGCGAGGTTTTTAGGAGCTAATTTCGGCGATTTATCTTAATTTTAATTAGGAGTAATTATGTTTGGTATAAATACGATTTTAATGCTTTCGATTAGGACCTCTCTTTTAGACTTTCTCTCTCTACTTAGTTATATTATCTCTCTCTACAAACTCCATACTTTGTTCTTGATTCAACTCTTTGTTTGACGTTAATTTGGTAACGATTTCTTCTCTATTAATTTCAGTATTTCTATTTCTTTATTTCATCATGTTTCCTTTAACTACTCTGATTAGTTTAGATTTAATTATGTGTGAGTAGTTTAATTCTATGGTTTTGGGGAATCCATAATTAATATGAAGGGTTAATTTATTATCGTTGATTATTGACATTGCATGATAGTTTCTTATTGAATTGTTTTAATTCTTTACAATTAGATTATGAATCGAGCAGATGTGATATGATTGTAAAAGTATAGCAATATTGAATTGATGAATCGAGCAGATGTTAATTTGATATTAAAGGTTATTTTCAATAGGAACTTAAATCTAGTAAATTGCGAGAGCCTGTTAGGTCTATGCTTATTAAAAAATTGCGAGAGCCTGTTAATTATGTTATATGTGCAATGTTAATTATTGGTTGATTTGTTTTATCCCGGATTATTAATTATTGGTGAACCTGTGACCCTAGGCTTCCTTATTATTGATTTTCTCCTTAAACTTGATCCCCCCTTTTTACAACAACTAATTGGTTACTTGATAATTTAGATTATTCTTAATTAATTAGGAATAAATTAACTTGTTTCCCAGAGGTTCGACCCTTCTTCCCTATCTGCATAGTTAGATAATTTAGGAATTATTTTTCATTTGTTGATTACGACTTTAGCCTGTCATACGCGAACATTAAAAAGTTAAGGGCCCTGTTTGGCAATTGGTTGTTGGCTGTCGGCTCTTTTAGTTAGCTGGTTTGATTGGTTGTTTAGATTGGCTTTTGAGTTGGTTTTTTGACTAAAGTTGTAGCGTTTGGTAAATTGGCTTGTTGGGTGCTAGCAATTTTTAAACTACACAACACTAATTAGTAATTATTAACATTAATAATTGATTATAGATAATAGTTTTTTATAACTAATTATAATTTAAAGTAATTAATTATTGGTTATTAATTAACAATAATTGTATTATTTATAAATTGATAATTATCAATAATAATGTACTATAAAGTACTAATATTTAATTATCAAATATTTAATTATCAAATATTTAATTATTAATTATTCATAATCAAATATTTAATTATTAGATATTTAATTATTAAATATTAATTATCAATTATTAATTATCAAATATTTAATTATTAATTATTAAATATTAATTATCAATTAGTTATTAGTTATTAATTATTAAATATTGATTATTAATATTTAATTATCAATTATTCATTATTAATTATAAATTACTAATTATCTTTTACCATGAATAATTATTATTAATCAAAAGTTAATTATGTCAACAAGCCAAAAGCTGCTCCAACTAGCTTTTTGTTTTTGGCTTAAAAGCCAGATTGTCAGCTAGTTAAATAAGCCAATAACCAAACATGTTTTTTGGCTGTTTGACCAACTTGAAGAAGCCAAAATTCAGCTAAAAAGTTGGTTTCCAAACACCCTAAGGTATTGTGTCAGTCCGGACTGACGAAATGTTTTTTTTTGTCCGGATTGCCAAAATGCGAATTTTAATATCCTCAATTGGCGGGATGATTTCCTCTATTAGCTGGATGATATCCTCTACTAACTGGATGATATCCTTTATTAGCTATATGATATCCTTTATTGGCTGGATGATATCCTCTATTAGCAGGATGATATCCTCTACTAACTAGATCATATCCTTTATTAGCTATATGATATGATTTATTGGCTGGATGATATTTCTATTGGTTGGATCTTTTATTGGTTGGATGATATCCTCTATTGGCTGGATGATATCCTCTACTAACTGGATGATATCCTTTACTGACTATATAATATCCTTTATTGACTATATGAAAACCTTTATTGGCCGGATGATAATTTTATTGGCTAGATGATATCCTCTACTAATTGGATGATATCCTTTATTAGATGAATGATATTTCTACTAGCTGGATGATATCCTCTATTGGTTGGATGATATCCTCTATTGGCTATATAATATCATATCATCCGGATAATAAAGGGTATCATAGACACAATCAAAATGATATCATATAGCCAACAGAGGATATCATCCAACCATGATATCATATAGCCAATAGAAGATATCATCAACCCAATAAAGGATATGAATAACTTTTTGAGAATATATATAATTTGTTTGATTATATGTATAAGAATGGAAGAACCTCCATTGAAGATCTCGTACTGAAGGTCATGGGTATAATATAACTTGCTTATTTCTCAACCAAAGTACATACATATGTTATCAAAATGCTCAAAATTCAACATATAAACATATGAGACAATCAATTTCAACAATTATACATCACATATATAAGAAAGCCCCAATTTGATTTTTTGAGCATTTTTTGAAAAATCCGAGAATATCAAGCAATTAAACTCTCTCTCTTCTGCCATGGATGACCTCGCTCCTTTCCTTTGCTGTAACCACCACCAACTTCTCATCGGGTGGAAACTTGTTCTTCATCGTTGCAAAAAGATGACGTTAATACTTCTCGACTGACGAAACATTGGGCCCAATACTTTTTGCACTAGAAAATTGTACTTTGAAATACAGGCAAACGGGACGAAGGAATCGTGGCATTAAGATAGTACAAATTTCCTACTTTAAAATACTAGTATACTAGTTTTTATCCTCATGCAATGCACAGATTTATAAAGTAAGATATATTAATAATAAGATCATCTAGAGTCAATTAAAATAGAGTTAATTTAAATTAAATGACTTATTTAATAATTTATTTTTTTTCAAACTTGAATTTTTTGATGTTTATTTTTTAAATTCTAATGTGTTGCATATTATGTATATAAATAAAATTTATTAAAAGAATTTTAATTTTTTTAATAGAATTTTTGTAAGAAAATAAATAAAAAGCATTTTGGAGGGAAAAATTTTCACAAAATTATGCCAAATGTCCCCTTTGATTGTTACTTTAGTATATAGTATAGATTTAATGTTACACCGTATTAATATTTGAAATTAACTACATACGTACCAAATGTGTGGATATAATTTAGCTGATAAATCTTTAGGCTTGATAAAGAGTCCTATATTTAAGAGGAAAAATAGAAATAAATACTCCCACCTTTGCGTGATCTGACAATAACAATCTTACCTTTTGATTATAACGAGGCAATCCCACCTTTGTATACCATTTTCTTCTAATAGATCTTGACTTGTTGGTGATCGATTTTTGAAGGTTATATGCCACGTGTTAGATTTTAATAGGTTCATTATTTTTTATTTTTTTTAAAAAAAAGCCCAGCCACCAGCCACCAACCCCCCACAAGGCACCATAAATCCTTAACTCTATCCCTTTCCCCAGCCACCACCAAAGACTGGCCGGCCGCCCTCCTTAATGTCTGAAAAAGCGTCGGCCAGCACCTACCCACCCACCAGGTAATGTGTTTTTAGGGTGTTTAAAGGGGGGGGGGGGTTTCGGGGCTTAGATAGTGATATAGGGAATTGGGGATTTTTGTGGCTGAGTTGGGGAATTTCGAGGTAGTTAGGGAGGTTGAGTGGGATTGTTGGTGGTATTTTGGCGGTTATAGGGGTTTATCGAGGCTGGGATGGAGGTTTTCGGTGGTAATAAGGGTTAATCGGGGATGAGATGGGGGTTTTCGTTGGTTTTTTCTGCAGTTGTAAGGGTTTATCGGGGTCGGGATGGAGGTCTTCGGCGATATTCGGTGGTGACAAGGGTTTTTCGGCGGCTGGGTAGTGTTTTCAGGGTCGTGGTTATGGTGATTTCAGAGGTTAAATTTGGGTCAGGGGTGATTTCGGGGGTGGATTTTGGTGTTGGGAGGTTTTAGTCGGCGTTTTTAGGGGTTTAGGGTGGTGTCCGACTGTTTTTAGGTGGGTTTAGGGTATGGGGTAGGGTTTCACGGTGGCTGGGGCGGGGCTTTTATATATTTATTTTTTTACTTTTTTTTTGTTGTTGTTAACTTTTATTATTTTGACCAATCATTAAGCGACATGTGGCTTTAAAAAAATTAATTTAACCTATTTAATAGGTTGTAGGTAAAAAGGTTCATTTAAAGAAGATGACATACAAATTAAAGGTGGGATTGCCTCGTAATAATTAAAAGATGGGATTGTTATTTTTAGACCATGCAAATAAATTCCATTATTTATTTCCATTATTTTTCTTATTTCAGATATGAAAGTAAAAAATCAGCCAACTATTGAAAATTGCTACTCTTTAGATTTTCCTCATTACAGTCACGGAGGCACCTATGACATGAATTATTCCTAAATAAATCATTTACTTTTCTTTCCTTCACTTTCACTATGATAAACTTATAGCAAAATATTTATATTAGCAAAGAAAAAGTTAATACTTACGATTTTCCACAATAAAAATATTAAAATTAAAAACATACGGAGTAGTAGCATACTGAGATTAGTAATGGATAAAGATTTTTTTTTTATAAAATTTTTAATTTTTATTTTTTATAATTGCAATAGAGAATATGGAAAGATTATTTTTTTAATTTTTTTTTTCAAAGACATATGGAAAGATAAATTAAGATATGCAAGATTCATTTACTAAAAAAAATACGAGTATACAATATTCCTAAGTATACAATTCGGAGGGAGTGGAACCTAACTACCCAAAACTGATCCCCGAATTCGGATTAGTCCAAAGGGTGAATCGGGTGTAACATCACAAAAAAAAAAGTAAATATTAATTAAAAGGAAATTTTGATTTTTACCACCTTCAAATAACGACTTTATTGAATTTACCACCTCCAAAAAAAAAGATTTACTTTACCACCTCATAAAAAAAATAAAATTTAGTTTTACCACCTAATCAGGACTTCGGTGAAGGAAAACGGCTGTGGGGCCCTTTCTCACCCCCCTTTCTCACGATTTCCCTCTCTCTCCTCCCTTTCTCACCTTCCCTATTCAATTTATCACCTTCATCCTCTTCAATTTCTTCTCGCCTCTTCGATATCTTCTCTCTCCTTTGTATTATCTTCTCTCTCCATTGGGTTTTTATCTTTCTCTCTGTAAAAAGTCTTGCCATTAGAACTCCACATTGGCATTTTTTCTCCTTTGAAGGTGATATGCTAAAAGAAGATATTCCCCTCTGAAATTCATTAACAAAAGCATTGAAATTAATTGTATATGAACACAATTACCATAATCTAACCCTAATTTTACTGCCCAACTGAAATATCAAAAACCCCCAAATTAATTTACACTTACATGAACCCTAATTATTTATAATGAAATTGGGGTTGAATTAATAACACAAAACGTGCAATTTCAATTATACTTAGCAATTGCAACATAATCAAGCAAACAATTGCAAAAAATTACAACAGAATTCATGAAATTTGCTTACCTTTTTGCTGTTTGTCGTCGAACAGTTCAATTGATTCAGGGCCGAGTACGATCTTCAATAATTTGATAATTTGAGGATGTGGGATTGTTAACGATCACCCAAATTAAGGATTTGTGAAGAAAATCGCAAAAAAAAAAAACTTCAAACTTCACGAATTTGATGTAGAAATGAAGAAGTTAGGTTTAGATAGAAGGGAAATCGAGAGAATTTGGGGATAATTTCAAAACTAGTCATTATGGTGGGCCCCACATGCGTTTTCCGTCACCGGAGTTAGGAATAGGTGGTAAAACTGATGTTTAATTTTTTTTTATGAGGTGGTAAAGTAAATCTTTTTTTTTTTTTGAGGTGGTAAATTCAATAAAGTCGTTATTTAAAGGTGGTAAAAGTCAAAATTTCCTAATTAAAATTAAGATTTTTTGGTGATTTTTTTTTTTATTTTTATATTTTTTATTTGTGAAAGAAGTTAAGATTTATTTTCCCTCAGTAATACATTACATTAATACTTCTTAGGCCTATTCACATTTACTGAACTGAGTTGAACTAAAATGAACTGAACTGAACTGAATTGATTGGAGCTGAACTGAAACTGATTGGAGCTGAACTGAACTAAGCTGAAATGAATATTTTATACGAGAGGAAAATTAGGAGCTGAAATGAACTGAACTAAATTGAACTGATTGGAGCTGAACTAAACTGAACTAAACTGAACTGAACTTAAATTAAGTAAATGTGAGCAGGCCCTTAAGCATCACGATTTTTGCTACTCCCTCCGTTCTTAAATTACATTCCCACTTTCCTTTATTATGTGAGTAATAAATGCTAGAAATAAGAGTATAATTTATAATAAATTATTATATCCTAATCCTAGTATGTTTAAGACTCGCTCACACATGAAATAAATTTTCCGTGTGAATTTTTTTTTATCATATAGGGATATGTCATATGCAAGAAACTGAATTAATACACCCAAATTTTGACCGGCTATAACTCTATATATAAGTGGTTGGGTGTATTTTTATCATATACCTATATATATCATATACAAGAAGTGATATATTAAGCCTTAGGTCAAAACTAGTTGGAGGAGGAGTAAGTGGAGTTGAAATATTAGAGATCAATTGGAATCATATCATAACAAAAAATTGTGTTTTAGTTATTATATAAGAAGCTAGCATACATATTTCACAATGAAACATGGGACTCAAATCCGGAGTAGGCGGCAGACTCAAGAACCTAATGATGTCCAAGTTTGGTTTCCATCGACTACCCAAATCGGAATCACAACAACCTTTGCTCTCTCATCAAGATTCATATTCCGAGGTTTGTTTCATGTTCGAGTTTGATCTAATTAATCTACTTAGTGATTATAAAATTTATAAATTTGTAACCATTTAGTTAATTATTGATACACTAATGTCGTATGATTTTTTATTATATATTTTTGCGTAATACTTATGATTGAATTGTACATAAAACGATAAGTACGGGTATCAGTCCATCGAAGATGAAGGCAATACATCCTCAAAAAAGGCCATATCATCCTTGGAGAAAAAGGTTGGGTTTTTGGATGAGAAAATTTATCGAATAAATTACGGCTTGCATAAGCTTGAAAACGATTTCCATTCAACATCCGTGGTAAATTCTTTAATTTAGCTTTGTACCATGTTTTCTTAAGTAAATCTCCGTACTTATTTCTATATTATTTGATAAGAAAATTGTTGTACGTATAATTTTCAAGTGTGACTGTGTGAGATAAATAGTTTTGGCCAATTTGATCAACAGATTGAAACTGTCAATTCATCAATCAAACAAACACGAAAGGAGGTTGATGAACTCAAAGAAAGTGTTGCGCAAATTTATACTCGTAATACTATTCGTCCGGTTGACATGGTGAGCCAATTATTTAGGGCTTATTTCGGTATCTATATATATATATATATATATATATATATATATATATATATATATTTTTTCCAAATTATATCAGTTATTATGTCATATAATAATGAATTAAAATTGGTCAAACCTATTAAAATTTTGATAAAACTATTCTAATTTCTTGTTTTGGTTTTTATTTAAAACAGAAAATTATTGATTTAATTCCCTTCCTGAGAAAGATTTTTAATATTTTTTTTTCCTAAAAGAACAAAGTATAAAGATTTGAGTAGAATTTTAGAAAATTTGTTAATTAATGTATTATTAATTTGATTGAAAAAAAATGTGCGGTCATCATCTTAAATCACAAGTACTTTAAATAATGCATAACGAAAAAATGGAGTATTATTTGTATCATTTTTTTTAATCTTTCTATTTATATTTACAAGTTAAGAGATACATGCTACGCGTGTACAATATAAGAAATTAGATGAAAAAAAATAATAAAGTGGTTTTATATTTTATAGGGAGTGAAAACAGTTAATATGTAAATTTATGTGGAAGAAAGGGAGCGGTTATTATTGGGTAGTTATGATAGGATTTTTTTTTTTTTTGGTAATTTTGCAACTTGAGAAGGGTAATTTGGGGATAGTGAAATTTATCACCCAAAACTTGCTAAATTCTCCTCTTTATCTTATAAGCTAAGGGGTCCTACCATATAAAAATTACTACGTAGAAGGGGAAAAAAAATCAAGAGCAATTTTATTTTTTATAGGGAGTAAGAACAGTTAAAGATATACATTTATGTGAAAGAAGTGGAGCAATTATTATAGGGTAGTTATGAACTTATGATAAATAGTTTTTATTTATTTAAATAATGGTTTATGTTTATGGGTAGTTATGATAGGATAGTTTTTTTTTTTTTAAAAAAAAAATTAATTGTGTGTAAATAATGTAATTTGTAAAAAGTAGAGGGGTATTTTTGGAAAAACAAAATTTATCGACGAAGAATTCCTTTCTCTTTATATAGTACTATAGATATTATATATATATATATATATATGATTTGTTTTTATTATTTATTTATTTATTTTGTTTGTCGCGAATAAAAAGGTCATTCTAAAGCTTCAAGAGAAGAATGCTACTTTAGAGAAGAAATCGGAGAATATGACCACTTCCATTGAGTTGCTTAATTCGAATAAAAAAGACATTCAAAAGCTTCAAGAGAAGAATGCTTATTTAGAGAATAAATTGGAGGACATGACCACTTCCATTCAATTGCTTAGTTCTACAATCAGTGAGGTTTGTATCTAACTTATGATTTTTACTTGATATAAAATTTAAAGTAAACTTACTAAAATATCAACTTACATGCACATTATAACTATTACATATTTATATATTTTCTTTCTCATAATTTAATTATTTTAATATATTTCATGCATTTTTATAGCTAATATGTGATGAATCGATTCATTGTCTATTCATATACTTTGTGACTATATTTGTTTAAGTTCAAAATCAAATTATTACGAGTATTATTCAAGAACAAAGTAAATAGTATGTCGATCTAATTATTATACTTTCTTCGTTCTTTTTCACTTGATCTGTTTCTTTTATCTCCGTCAAAAAAAAGATCTGTTTCTTTTATCAACATATCAATTCAAAACTTAAACGATAAAAAACTTTAATTTTTGATAAATAAAAATTATAAAAGGTATATATTATGATAGTACTTATTAAGACGAATTGAAAAAAAAAATCCTTACACATTATTCACAAAAAGACAATAAAAAAAGGTGGTGAACAGTGTAAAAGTCAAAATGGATCAAGTACAAAAGATTGGGGAAGTACTATTTACTTGATTGGTTATGACTCATCACTTATTAAGTCAAACATACACCCAGGCCCAGCCCTTAGGATGTGCAGGGTGAGCAACTGCACAGGGCCCAAAAGTTAATAGGGCCTCATATCAATTTAAGAATATAAAAAATAAGCTAGCATTATTATTGAGAATCTCTTGTAGGTAGCTCAATGGTCTGAAGAATATTTACAAGTGGTTCAAGGTTCGATTACCGTTGTGAGCTTTACTCTTTATTTAATGTATTTGCTTAAATAATTAGTTTAAGTATGTAACTGGTATGACTTTCCAAAATCTCGAATCTATCACTACATGACATTGACATAATAGTTATATTTTTCTCGATTATGTTTGCAGCAACAAGTGGCAAACCTTTCATCTTCAGCAATGGAAGGCGTATATGATGATCACCTTGATGTGAAGAATGATTTGCTGGCATGCAAGGTCATGTTAATGTTTCTCATTTGTGTGCTTGTTGGTTATTTACTACGTATTTAAATTGGATGTTTCTATTATGTCATTTTTCAAAAAATGACACCATAACATGATGATGTGTAATGTTATGATTGGTCCATTTTTTATTTATTTTTAAAAGCATAAATATATTATACATGTATGTATTATGGTAAATACATGTATTTTTTTTAAATAATATGTAATTATAGCTTTTTTAAAAAAAAAAATTATTAAAATCATTTTCCAAAATTAAATTATAATTAAATTCTAGAAATTAAAAAAAAAAATCATCATTGTTCATCATCAATCTTCATTCATGATAGTAATTAACCCACTACCATAATCTTGTATTATCTATTCGCAACGAAGATAAAAAATTCTGACCAAAATTCCATCCAAAATCCCGTCCAAATTCGTTTACAAATTTTGTTTTAGGGTTCGATTGATTAATTTGATTAATGTAAAAATCATATTATTTGATAGTTTTGAGAATGAAAAAAGCATTAGGAACGTTTATTATGATGATTAAAATGCCTATATTTCATTTTTTTTAAACGATGAATGGATAACGAGGGTTTGCTCTTCGATTTAGAGTTCGAGTTTTTTTTTTCCGCACTGTTTGATCTAGAATCTTGTTTTTCGATTTTTGTAATTTGTTTGTGGTTAGGTAATCACCTATATTTAGTTAGGTCATTACCTTACAAATTTAGTTTTACTTTTGTAGTTGGAATCTACTTGTATGCTAATCGTATAACAAAAAAATAATTTATGGAATTTTTATCATATAATTTTAGCAAAAAAATGTTTTTGAGATTATTATCTTACTAGGATAAAATCCCGTGCAATAGATGCACGGTTGTTCAATTATTATTTAAAACGAATTTTTTTTCTAAGGTCACATGTAAAATTATATGAATTGAAGTATTCAACAATTTTATTTTTTAAAAGCCACATATAAAATGAATTTTAGAAAGTTTGGTTTATATTTTATATAAAGAAAATGTAATAATTGAGATAAAATCTTTTCTTAAAAGTAATAATTTTCTTAAAACAACGATTATTGGAGGATATTTTTTTTAGCAAGTGTTATTGGAGGGAAAAATTTTAACACAATGCTGCCAAGTGTTATTATTGGTTTCGTCTTTAGTAATATGTAATAGATAGATAGATTATATTTTGAAAAAAATATATTTGGAATTTTTATCATATCATTTTAGCAAAAAATATTTATGGGATAATTATCTTATTATATTTTGGAAAAAATATTTTTGAAATCTTGGCATATAAATTAGTGGCTATAATATTGGGATATTCCTAATTAGCTTTTATTCACCTTGTTTTTTTTGTTATTAGCTATATATTAGATAATGATAACTTTCTTAAATTACGTGTTGTATGATCGTGTACATCTACATCCATTATTTTAGGACCCATCCTTTTTATCATTGTTAAGAAACACATTTTTTCATATATATATATATATATATATATATATATATATATATATATATATATATATATATATATATATTTATATAATATATATTTATATTTTGTTTACAAAGTTATACAAATATAGCTTTGTTATATGATTTTCCCATTTATTTAGCAATTTTATAGAGAATATATTCTCTCTCAAATCGTTAATGACGTTTAAGATAATATTTTTTTAAAAAATATATCAAAAAACCTTCACATATTAGAGTTTACCAAAAAAAATAATTAAAAATTAGCTTTTATTGTTCACCTTTTTTTTTCTTTTTTTTTTGTTATTAGCTTTTATTCACGTTGTTTTTTTTGTTATTAGCTATATATTGTTCTTTATCGAATCTTATGTAATGACCAAAGATAGTTTAAGTCATTACCTAACCCACAAACAACTTCGAAAAAACTTAATTACATTTATAAGATCAAACAGGGGTTGCAGTAGGTAAAAAAAATTCGACTCACTCCATCTTCTACAAACTTGACACTCCTTGATCTTTGACAAAATTGCACAATTTGAGTCCACATAAATCATATTTTTGAACCATTTAAAGAGGAATTTGTCCTTTGCAAATACTTATGAATGAATTTGTTATTGAGATTTATTTACGAACGAAACACTAAAATAAAAAAACTGCAAAAAACAAAATACAAACACACAATTTGTTTTCGAATTTTTATCACGATTTTAGTTGGGATTTTGCGAATTTATCAACAACTAACATTGAATTTGGGAATAGGGGGATAATCTATGACATGATTCATGAACAATGATGAACGATGACGATCGAACAATGATGAACCATAATGATGAAGTACGCATACCAACAAAGATCGAACAATGATGAACGATAATGATAGAACAATAATGAACGATGAACGATGATGATTGAACAAGGATGATGAACGATTAATGATGATGATTGAACATGATGAACGATGAACGATTATGAACAATTCTTATCACGATGATTTCTAATTATAATTATAAATTTGAAAATTAATTTATATTATAAAAATACATTTTCATAATTTATAATTATGTATTTTTTTTTAAAATGCATGTATTAAAAATAATACAATTTTAATACAATGTGGACATTAAAAATAATTTAAAATGAAGATAAAAATACAAGATATAGGCCAATTATATTTTGCCACATCATTATTGTGGTGTCATTTTTAAAGAATGACATTGTAGAGTTTTTAATTTAGATCCGATGTATATATAAATATATAAAAATTAATTAATAGTGTAGGAAGACATGTGGCATTTGGGTTAGAGAAAAAGATATTGAAGTGTAATAGGATAGAGACATGTGTTTTTCTTGGTTATAGTTTTTAAATACTAAGTATAGATATAGATAGATATAGATGATAGTCAATTGAAGTGGAGTTGATTGAAATTTAGGCCCTGTTATGTTCACCTTATTTCCACTTATTTCAGGGTTAATAAGTTTAGATAAGAGTTAATAAGTTCTGAAAAAAAAAATCAAATAAGTTGTGACAAGGGTTAATCATGGCTGCCAAGTTTAATTGATAATTAAAATAAGTTCTAATAAGGGTTACTAAGTTCAGATAAGTTATTATAAGATCATATATAAGTTCAAATCATGTGAATTTTTTTTTTAAAAAAAAAAATAAAATAAAATGATTTTATTTAATGTCTAAACTTAAAATTCTGTGTGTTGCGTATATATACAAAAATTTATCAAAAAGAATTTCATATTTTATAATAACAAATTTAAAAACAGAAAAAGTTTATCACAAATTATTCCAAGTATTCTATTCAAAGTTTGAAACAATCGATTTTGCACTGAACCAATTTGGCTTCTTAAATCTTTTTAAGAATAGTTTAATTTTTTTTTTCCAAGAACAAATTTAACGTATAATTATAAACAATAATAACTCTCCAATAAATAAATAAAAAAAAATTACATTGGTCATGTTTAGTGAATAGCTTAAAACTGAATCTGATTACTGATTTTGACTAACTAATTGTATAACTGATTTGACTAACTTATTTTATTAGCTGATTGTAAGATTTTAAATTAAATGGGATTCTAAGTGTCATTTCACCATATATTAATGAAAAAGCTAATTAAATTAGCTCTTTGGTGGAATAAGATATTTAAATAAGCTTCCACCAAACACCAGGAATTAGCTTATTTAATACGGTCGTACTATGTAGTCAATAAGGTACTGTTGGTCATTTAAGTTAATTTTTGCTCAAATAAGCTAATACCAAACGTCCAAACACAGCCATTGTAAAATCAATAATCTCCTGTGCAGTAGTACAGTGTTGAGAGAAGACTTACCTAACTTTTGTATTTTTCTTATAAAAAAAAAAAAAAAAAAAAAAAAAATCTCCTGTGCAGTAACACGATTACAAGTATTAACTAGTAGACGGAGTCCGCCACTCTGGTGAACAAAAGATAAACCCCTGAGACACCCTTCGAGAGCCACCGTACTCATTTTGTTTTTCCCCGCTCAAAATCCACACAAACCCAACACTCTCGCTCGCTCGCTCGCGTTGCCGTCGTCTTCCTCAACGCCGCAGCTGCCACTAACATCACACTCTCTCAGGTCTACACCATTCTCTTTCATTTCAATTTCATCTCTTAATAGCATATTCTAACTCAACAATGGCAGCAAATCTTCCTTTCAAAAGGGTAGTTTCCTTTCTCCAAAAACGGTTCTTTAATGCACACCCACTTCCCCCAAACCCTAAATTATCATCAAAAACCCGTAAAAGAAAGATTAAATCTGAGTCAATCCTACCTAATTTATCATCTTTCCCAATTCAATACTTAACTAATTCATGTGGGCTTTCGTTAGAATCTGCAATTAAAGCCTCGAAAAGAGTTGTATTAGAAGAGAAGAACAAGAAACAATTTGATTCTGTTGTTTTGTTTTTGAAATCCCATAATTTTACTAATGCTCATATTATTAGACTTATTGAGAAATACCCAGCTGTTCTTAATTGTAGGATTACAAGTAATCTTGAACCTAAGCTTAGATTTCTAGTAGAAAATGGGATTAAGGGTTTGTATCTTCCTAAGCTTGTGGTTAGTTCTCCGGCGATTTTGTTTCGGAGTTTAGAGGCGCAATTGAAGCCTGCAATGGGTATAATTAATAGATATGTGAGTTGCCTTGATAGGCTTTTGGTTACAGTTCATCGTGGGTCTTGGTTACTTACTTCTGATTGGAAAGGACTGCAAGAGAATCTGGATTGTTTGATTGAAGAAGGGGTGCCCGAGAAACGAATCGAGGAGTTGCTTGTTTTGCAGCCTAGGTGTTTGTACCAAGATATTTCAAAGATCAATTATGCAGTGAAAATGATAAGATGTATGGGGGTAAAGCCTACTGATGTTAAGTATATACAAAACTTTCGTGTCATAATGTCGCTTAGTAAGTTGAGCTGGAAGAGGAAGGTTTCCATCTTTGAGAGTTTAGGTTGGTCTACTAAGGAGGTTATATTGACTTTTACTAAGAGTCCACATTGTTTGTCTTGCTCTGAGAAGAAACTTAGGAATGCTATGGATTATTTTGTTAATACTGTAAAGGTTGATAGGGAGACTATTATTGGTTATCCCAAAGTTTTGATGTATTCAATTGAGAAAAGGGTTGTTCCAAGGTTCACTATTTGGAAGATTTTGAAAGAGAGGAAATTGATTAGGCGTACACGGTTCATTTGGATGCTGAATAAATCAGAAAAGGAGTTTATTGATCTGTATGTTACCAAGTACTCTACTGAGATACCTTATCTACAGCAAATCTATATGCAGTCCAAGGGGGGGCTCAATCCGGGCTGTAAGAAGTTGAAGAAGATTGATTATGACAATAAATTGTAAGTTGTTCTTCTGTCAAGTATATAGTGGTGATTTCAGTTGATACTATTATTTACTTGAAAGTAGGGGTTTTAGGTTTTAGGAATTAATCTTGTTTGATTAACATTTTGAAGCATGATGAACTCTCATCATTGTTAATCATTGTTGTATTTTGGTTCCAAGATTTTCTTAGTTGAATCTAGTTTTTTTTTTTTTTAGAGAATGCTCAAAATATGCAACAATTATGCAATGATGTTCCTTTAGTTCAGAGTTTTTGCCCATTATATTGTTCACCTAGAATGCTCAAAATATGCAACAATTATGCAATGATGTTCCTTTAGTTCAGAGTTTTGCCCATTATATTGTTCACCTTCCCATATTATCCTGTATAGATGTTCTTATTAGAAAGTGACCATGTTCTGATGAAAACAAATGATTGTAAGTTTGTAACCATTGCTAAATTATTCTGAGTGCCAGAGAAAAGTGGTGGAGTGGTGAAATGGAAAAGTCTTTTTCTATTAGAGATGTGAAAATAAACTTGACTGAAATTAATCAAATTATATTGTACACCAGAGTTCTTTCGTCTTGTTGACAACCTAGGATTTTTTTTGTGGAAAACATGATAGCCAACTAAGATTTTCTGTTTTCAGTATGTTTGAATTTTATTTGTTCCCCATTGACCAAGTGTTCTTTTAAAAGTTATAACACTTAAAAGCTTTTAGTTATTAATCAACTTTTCTGACTTTTGACTATCTTATAAATCTGTTGGGAAGGGATTAATGTTTGTTTATGTACATCAGATTTGTCTGTTTTCTGAGTTTGCTCTCTTTCCAATATTAAGAAGTACAGTTCCTGATTTCTCTTTCATTTGAAAACATTCTGAATTAGTAGAATAAAATGTCAATGGTGTTTTATTTCCTTGACTAAAACATGAACATCTTTTATTCGTCACTCGCTAGTTGCCAACTTGCCACCCTGACCTATGTACTTGCAGGTGATTAGACTGTTCCGGTGGCGAGTGAGGGGATGATTGTTGCAAAATAGCTATCAGCACAATGAATAATTAATCCATGTTTCTCAGAACAATACTTTTTTTTTTTTTTTCTGTGGCAGAAATTGGAACTTTTGAGGTGGTAGAAGTTTATTGTCCGTGTGTATTAAGTTGTGAACTATGGCTACCTTCAAAGTACTAATTAACTAGTGGCTGGTAACCAATTATAGAAAAATTAAGCCTTCAAAGAAGTGTTTAGTCTTTTTTGCCTTCATTTTTTTCGGTGGAAAATTATTTCGATATGCTTCTGAAACCTTTTGCACTTAGCTACAGAATAACCAGCTGATTTTACCTTTAGCAGTGTTTGTATCTATGCACAGCACTAGTAGAACTTACACAGATAAATGTTAATCACTTAATCCAAGGATGCAGCAACCAATCTTTCGTTTGCATTGGAAACAGAATCAATCTGTTGCGCTGCTGGCAGCATTTTGCAAATGCTGGAAAGTGGAAACAGAATCGAATCTGTTGGGCTGCGACTGATTGCAATTTGTGTGTCGAGTGTTGAAACGTATCTGTGCATATGATAGCTTAGTGAATTACGAAGTATATTACCAAGATTTACGCTACTTAAACAAATTGCTAAAATTGGATCAAAAATAAGACTTTCATCTGCATTCCTTTAAATCTTGAAATTTGTGTGCATTATGAAATTGACCGTGTTAGTAGCTTTTGGTTGGAATTGAATAGTCTGTTATTTGTACTTTCATGCCTTCCTGTCTCATCACTCTCATGGCAAATTGGCAACCAAGGCAAGACTTGAAAGAATGTGAAATTTTTTCTGTGGAGGCGGATGCACCATGCTTGGTGCATTCAGTGTTCTTTAAAAAAAGGTGGAATGAACATTTAGCTATTCAGTAAAGAACATATAGTTGTTTTGTAAAGAACATATAGCTATTTTATAAAGAACATCTAGTTTTATATGTTTTTTTTGTAAATCTAAAGAACATTTGTAATATTAGTAAAGAACATGATAATATTAAAGAACATTATTCATATAGTAAATATACATTTGGTATAAATAATCATGTATGTATATGAAAATGTACATTTTACTGTATTATAATGTACATTGTATTATATTCTAATGAACATATATGTTATAATGTTGGTTACATATTTTATGTACATTGTATTATTTGCATCATATAAGTATATGAAAAAAGAACATTTTACTGTATTTTAATGTACATTGTATTATTTGGATCTACAACTTTTTCTAAATTTGTCTATTTGGTTGCTTTCTTCTTCCAAAATATATTAATCGGTTGATCTTCTTCAAGAATTTAATTTTATTTCTCATTGCAACAACAAAATTATATCAAAATCGCAATTAATTTTCAATAAAATCAAATATTACAATTTTCAATCAAATTTATAAAAAACAAACACTCAAACTCAAAATAAACAATTATGAATGTCAAATAAACAAGTATAAATGTCAAATTTGGTCTTACCTTTCGTTTTTATTTGTCATCTTGAACAATTTTGGGCTCAAAATTTCGAATTTCTTGAAATTTTGTTTGAGGTTTGAGGAATTAAAATGGGTTTGAAATTTTGTTTGGAGAGAGAAAGTGAACTTTTGGTGAAAAAAAATTGAAATGATTTTGTAATTAATGTATGGTAAAAAAAATTAATTATAGTACTATTTATCTATTTCATTATACAAAATTTCTTTTAAAAAAAATATATATACAAAATTGTTGCATAAAAAACTGATGTACATTACAAAATTTCAATATGTTCAAGATCGACCGGAACTAAACAAAACTATACTAAAAAGAAGTAACTCTATCTTGGTCTAAATCCGCTTGCACCTGACCCATACTAATTCAACTTTAAAACTAATTTGACCAATATTGATAGACATTATAAATCTCTTGTCAAAAAAAAAAAAATAGCATTATTATAAAATGAGTTAATTAACAATTGACTCATATACAGCACTAATAGCTTAAATCATAAAAACCAAATTGATTATTTATTAAACAAATTAACAAACCCATTTCTAATGCTATAACATGTATCCATAATTAGTTTTTTCTCTCCTTTTTTGCAATGTAATTGGCTCTTGATTTTATTCTCCTTGGTCATTAGGAAAAGTTACTCCAAGTGAAAATGGTGCACAAAAATAAAGTTGATAAATCCTCCATTAGAAAAGAAGAAAAAAAAAAAATCATGGCATCATTGGCATGACAAGAATTTTGCAAAGGGTCATCCACCAAAATGATTATTAATAGTATTATTAGTTTGTGTTGTTATTTTTAAGAGCTTTTTTCTCCTAAATTACTACTCCGTAGTGATAGGAAAAAAATGTAAAATGATCCATGAACACGTATTTTCTCCTAAATAATGTTTTCATATTTTATTACTAAACTAGGTAGTACATAGCGAAAAGTAATTATTATTATAACTCCTTTCTCTCTCCTCCTTTCTCTCTCCAAAATCTTAGCCTCCATTGTTGAATTTTGAAGGGGGCTTTCATCGATTTTAATCGGTGGAAAGCCCCAATCCTTGTTTCTTTATTGTTTTTTTAGGTTTATAATAATGTTTCCTTCTTTTGGGAGGAACTTTTCCCCCTCGAAACAAAGGGTTTCCGATCTCCTTCGAAAAACAAGGGTTTTTCGACCTCCTTCGAAAGACAAGGTTTATCTCCTCTTTTTGAGGGAGAAATTTCTTAGTTTTGAATCTATGGTAGCAGATCTAATGGATTGTCGTGAAATTATTTCGTTGGTGAAAAAGTTATCAAGTTTTCGAATACAAACAGATGAATCAAAAGGAAAATATCCTCACGGCTACAACGGATCGTTAGATTGTCTCTCCAACAAGGCTGTAATTTTCAGCGATATAAGCGGGTGATGCTCCGCAGTGCAAGATCTACTCGACGATCGTAGTTTTTATGAAGGAAAATTCTATTTGATTCAATATCTTATGTATTTGTTAACGTCGAATCTCTATTGTAAATGTCGTATGACTTTTAATTAATGAAATATTTTTGCTATTCAAAAAAAAAAAAGGTAGTACATAGCGATGTCCGGAAAGGAAAGTTAACTCAATACATCTATGTTAAAAATGATCGATATTATAAAAAATAGGGAGGTGATAAAAAATAATATTAAAAAGCCACAAGAAGCAAAATACTATGTATAATCAAAACCATTAGTGTAACAACTTTGATTGGATAAACTTGGATATCAAACTAACCAACTAAATGGCAACAAAAAAAGAAAAGAAAAAAAACCGAAATAGATGGGATTATAATTCTTGCGGGGTCCATTTTTAACCAAAAACTGTTAATTTAAGGAAAAAAAAAGTATCGTTTTAGTATAATAAGTAGCATAGTACCCATGCGATGCACTGTTTATAAATCAAATCATTTATTATCAATCCCGTAGAGAAAAAAACAAAGACAATGCAATTAGTAATAAAGGATTCATTTACTAATGGTCGATACAAAAATAAAGGAATGTAATTTGAATAGTATTTTAAGTTATTACTCCCTCCGTTTCATAATGTTAATCCCATATATTATTTTAGGCGTTTTAAAATGATCTACCCATATTGAATTTATTCCTTTTTTATTTTATTTTATTTTCCTAATTTGGTCTTATAATTTCTAATCCCATTAGTGGATTGATGACATGGCAATAATTAAATATTTTGATTGGTCATCAATCCCATTAGTGGATTGATGACATGACATTTGATTGATATTACTCACGTTAAATAAGCATTGTAATTGATACTTTCCAAAGAAAAAAAACAGAACTTTTAATAAGATAGAACTAATTAAGCAATTTTTGTACTAAAATGTAAGATTCCAAATACTCCCTCCGTTTCATAATGTTAGTTCCATATAGAATCAATCACATAAAATAAGAAAACAAATATATTTGAAATCTAACATTAAAGTACAACATATTTCATAATTAGTTTACCATATTTAACTTTTTTTATTTTTCATTAGGAAAGCACAAGCCATGATTGCATAATTTAAGGTAAAAATTTCCTTACTTAGAGTCATGTCATCAATCCACAATCAATTAATTAAAAAAAAACAAGTTATAAATGAAATATATTCAATATGGGTAGATCTTTTTGAAACGCCCAAAATAGTATATGAGACTAACATTATGAAACGGAGGGAGTATTATTCATTCTCTTATTTTTTTTTTGTGATTGATTCTATATGGTACTAACAAAATGAAACGGAGGGAGTACTATTTTTTATAATTTCATTTTATTAATTGAAAAATAAATGAATATTACTCCACATAACTATATAAGAGAAGTAGATTCATTCATTTTTCATCTCCCGTAGAAAAAAAATAATAATAAAATCTTGTCATACATTCTGTTTCAGTAGCTACAATCTAATACGAAGTATATATATTTTACCCGTCCTATGTTGGGATTTGGTAAGTCCAACTTACCGCGGAAACGACCCCGACCCAAAGAACCACTCGCAATTAATAAAACCATAGAGCAAAACAAATAAACATAAAAGGGTAGAATCGTAATTTACCTTTGACGTGTGCTTCGCCCGACCTAATGGGCTCTTACTTGAAAGCTTTAGCTCCGCTCACACGAGAGCCTCCAAAGATATCCACCCACAAAGGATGAACACCGACTTTTTAGGTCCGCTACCTTGGAGTTAGCAGGGTTTGACCAAAACCCGAGTGATTAAATGAGTTCAAAGGTTTTCACAATGGTGACGCCTTTTTCAACTCTCACTCAAGTGATTTTCCCAATACCCCAACTTGGGTATTTATAGGGAAAACTTGAGAGTGAAAAAGCTCTCCCATCAATGTGGGAGAACTTGATTTTTCCATTTTATTTTAAAGCTAAAATAAAATAAATAATCAAACTAGTAATAAATCAACAAGTGGCAAGCTCATGAGAGAGGTTAGGTGAGGACCATTTGGAGGAGGGGGGAGACCAAACTTGCTCCCCACTCCCTCTCCAAAAACCGCCACCTCATGCCTCAAGCTTCCCCTCACAATGCTCCACATGGCGCCACACTTGGGCACCAAGGCAACCCAAGGTGGGCTGCCATGTGCGGTTGCCAGCAGGCCCAGCACAAGCGTGCGGGCTGCTTGGCGCTGCTGGCCTAGCACGCCCAGCACTTGCTTGTGCGGGCTGCTTGCGCTGCTGGCCTAGCACGCCCAGCTCTTGCTTGTGCGGGCTGCTTGCGCACTCGGCCAGCAAGCCGCGCATCAATGATGTGGGCTGCTAGCTGAGTGCCTTGCACATTGCGCGCATTGGCCCAGCATAGCTAGCATGTTGTGCTAGCATTGGTGTGCTAGCACGCACCAGCCAGCCTAGGCTCGGCTTGGTGCGCATGCTAGCCACCATGCTATACCAAATGCCCCTAGCACTCGGTTTGCTCGGGGCATTCCGATTCTAGGGGTATTTTGGTCTTATTGATTTATTATTTTCGTGTCTCGTCTTTTATTATTTTGACTCGACTTCCGACGCTCGGTTTCGACGCTCTAAGCTCGAATTTCCGACGTCTAAATATTTAATACTCGGGCGATGAATTAATTTCTTCCGAATTAACGTCGAGTCGGTTCGTATATTTGCTAGGGTGTGACCCGAAGGGTTTAGTCAAGATTAAGCTGTAATATTAATTATACATTTCGATCACTTGACCTTACTGAATATATTAGCTTTCTAATAATTCTGAACCCGCTAACGGAATAGTACACTTGTTTGAAGGACACCATTCTTTTCATCCTATTCACCAAGATCTTTTATTGTTATTATTATTATTATTATTATTATTATTATTATTATTATTATTATTAGGAAAACTTTTGTATACACCCGGTTTTCAGTAATTTACTGTACATCGGGTGCACTTTTGTCAGATTTAGTGTCACTTTTGTCAAATTTAGTGTCACTTTTGTCAAATTTATCAATAAAGCATAAATAACTCTTATATATGTCACGGTAATTTTTGTGCGTTTTAGTATAGCTTTTGCACATTTTATTGTCACTTTATAACGGATGTTCAGTAATTTACTGAACATCCGTTTTATTTAAAAGTTTGTGTTGTTATTATTATTATTATTATTAAATCTAGAAAATAATAGTCATACAACCTACAATAAATCCTACCCTAGTGAAGATATGAGTTGTCGCACGAGCCCCAATGTCTTGCGTCGTCGCGAATGTCTGGACTCGCTTCAGCAATGGTACAACCTCCTTCTCTAATTCCCCAAGTGAAGAAAAGGAGAAGGGAATGAAACCATATCCATTCGCCTGACAAAGAGCTTCATACTTAACCCGCTTCCGATGAGCCGCATCAGCTAGAACCTGTCCAGGAACAAAGTCAGCTAACCCTGTTTGTGTCAAAGGAGAAGACCCTTTGAAGTCGACACATACATCACGACCACGATCCCTTGAATAAAGTAACACATCGGCAGGTCTGAGGGCCCTGTCATTCCCTCCAGACAATCCTATGTCTACCTCCTTTCTTGCTGAAATCCTAGATCTGTAGCAAATATCAACAAGGGTATCCCGAACAACTTTATGCCGATATTTTATACCCACAATACCAGCACACGACACCGCGTGGTTGCCGAAATTATCCCCGATAAAAATTCGAGAACAAGCAGAGCACGACATCGAGACAGTGAACAATGGAACACCCAGTCAATAGCACATCACAAATCGGTATGCCTTTGCGTTCATCGTCTGACCCAACCCAGAATTAGGGACAACCCGAAGCCAAGCAGAGGTGAGAACTCTTATTTATTTGGAAATTATTATGATTTTTAGATGTATATTTTTAATCTTAGTTAATTTAATTTTACTATAGGTTTGTACATTAAACATTTGAAAACTCTTATTTATTTAAAATTACATTAGATAGTAGTCTAAAATTACATACCTAGAATGAAAATTATTAATTACATAAATGAAAAGTATATGAATCAAAATAATCACAATTATATTATATGTTTTGGTGAATTTTTTGTGTATAACTTATAATAGGTAATTAATGGCATTGGCTAGAAAAAGGGGGCAAAAAAAGAAAAAAAAGAAAAAAAAGGAAAGGGATTTTGGATGGAAAAAACAGCACCAGGAAATTTTCGGTGTCTGTTTTAGTATTATGTTATTGATGATGATATAGATTTCATTTTTTTTTGATGTATTCATATATTTTTTAAATAAATGTTCATATTTTAGGTATAATCCACCTATTTTTATATAACAATTGGTTTTAGGCGGAAATTTTCATCCCGAAGTCAGGTTGGGCTTGGCCAACCCGGATTTTTTTTTTTTTTTTAATTTCCCACGGGCCTTAGTCATGCATTGCTAAGCTTTCTAGTTATTTTATTAGCCCAAATTAAAAAAGCTCGCTAAACCCGATTTAATTTAACGGCTTTTAGACCAGTATTTTCCTGATGAACCTTGTCCTGACCCGACCAAACGGGCTGAAATTTTTAGCCTCGACTCAGCTTGAACCCGTTCTGTCCCGCCCTTTGATCACCTTTAGAAGGTTCTACATCGAGAGGAGCAAAACAAGAATATATTTAAGTAAATTTTGTTAAGAATTACCAATTAAAGCACGTGTTTTGAAAACAACTACCTATTAAAAGTTTTTTTTAAAAGAACTACCACGAAAGGATTTCAAGGAACGTGGTAGTTCTTTTAAAAAAACCTTTTAATAGGTAGTTGTTTTCAAAACACGTGCTTTAATTGGTAGTTCTTGACAAAATTTTCTATATTTAATGCTGGCAATTGCAAACGAACTTCCCGTTCAATACCTGCACAATTGACATTTTCACCACCTCCTTCCTTCCTTAAAAAAATCCTATCCAAACAAACACCATTTTCACACTTACTCTTCCCCCGCCATTTTAACACCATCCTCCTTTCATCTCCCTATTTCAGATCTGTTTTTTCAGGTATTATTGAATTTCTTTTATTTATGAAAACAATTATAATTAATCTTGATTTTGCTGTCTAGATCCTATGGTTTATGTTACCGAATAATTCCTTGAGTAGTATTCTTTGGTTTCTGCTGCTGTATTTTATAATTGCATGATCTGGGTTACTTTTAATTTT
This sequence comes from Chenopodium quinoa, assembly GCF_001683475.1. Classification (NCBI taxonomy): domain Eukaryota; kingdom Viridiplantae; phylum Streptophyta; class Magnoliopsida; order Caryophyllales; family Amaranthaceae; genus Chenopodium; species Chenopodium quinoa. The sequence continues at coordinate 7,778,514 of NW_018742390.1, forward strand.
TCTATAGAATGATATATTTTGGGTAATTGTTGAAATTGTATTTATCAAATAAAATGCGAAAATCATTTTTTTTGGGGCAAGAAAGTATTATGGTGTTGAATTGTATGAGTTATAGATGTAATGTCAAAATTTATTATGGGGTTTTCTTATGAGAGGTGAAGAGTCTAATTTTTGAAATTGTGATTTTGATTGTTTATCATAATTTGAGCGGTTTGACAGTGATAAGTTGTATATGCTCCGTAATTTTGTACTCTAAATAAAAAGGGATAGAGGGAGTAATACAATATCCGTGGACCAAATTTATATTGGTAAATTTGTTTTGCATATGTTAGGAGTATTCTAAGCCAAATTTATATTCTGATAGTAAATCAACATAGTGTTAGTGGCAATGCAAGAGTCGGTGAAGCTGCCGAAGATATCAATATGATTGCGTTATGTTTTTCATTCGTTATTGAAAGGAGAATTTAAGTTGGTGCTATAATCATGTATGAAGTATTATAATTTTTCACCATTTTATTGTTGTGATACGGTCAATATGTACCTTTCCTATTTTATGCCCGATGAATGCAGAGTCATCTTTGGTATGCAAGACATCAAAGTATCATGTTAGTTCTAATTGAATTTTAGGTGTTTTTTTATTTTGTCCTGGTCCGAGCAAATTATATCAATTTAGAGGTCTTTAAATTCAACCCTCTTATTTCCCAATTTCCGTTCCACATTAGCTGATGACTTAATTGAAGCACATTTTATATTTACTGAAAAAGAAAATGTTTAGAGTTGTGCAATGTTATTTGCATTAAACCTTTTATCTTTAAAATTCACTGTTGTAAAATGATATAAAGTGACCACTCTAGGACATAATTTTGGGAAGGGTTTGGAAAGGAGATCTTAAACTCAAAAAGGATTGGGACATTAGCAAAGTTTGTAATTCTAGGCTGGGAAGAGGGCAATTCAGATCTTAGATCATCTCTTATAAAAAGATAGATGGCGAGGATTCCCCTGGGGAGATTTTTATTATTGTGAGATGAGGCAATATTTTTATCCTGGCTTTCTGCAATTAGAGTGTGAGGGATTATGCTACATTTATTGCTACATAGAATGATTGTTGTCGATTAAGCAATTGCTCATGCGAGAGATGGCTAGACATGGCAGCTCTCTTGCCACAAAACACCAGCCTATCATTTTAAGCAATTGCTCATGCGAGAGATGGCTAGACATGGCAGCTCTCTTGCCACAAAACACCAGCCTATCATATCTGGCTCTATTGATATCATTTTTCTTCCTTTAGAAAGGGAAATTCTTGGCTATATTCTGGTTTTATTGGAGTAAGAGTTTTCTATATGTTTCCTTGGTTGATTTCAGATGTATGTAGCTCTGGCAGAGTAGCCTTTATCACCCTTTTATTGTGTATTTTTAAGAATGCTCCCTATACTCTTGTTTTTGTTGATTGTGGGTAACTTCTCCAAGATTTTTCTCTCCATTCGGTGGTTGCTTGTTTGGTTCAGATAATTAGATTTGACTTTAAACTGAAACTGCTTGGATTTTTATCATGTGCTTATAGGCTAATAGATCATTTAAATGCTTGATCTCTGATACTTGCTTTTTTCAGTGTTGGAACAGATGACCCCAGTTTGCCCATTTGTCAAAGCTACTCGTCCTGATGATGCCTCTTCGAAAAGAAGTGGTGAAAATATATGTAAACATGCTGCAGAACATGAGAGTAAAGCTAAAAGCGAGTCTGTTGTTTCTGGCGTAATTGAACCTAAGTGTCCTCTTGGATATGATTCTCGTTCATTCAAAATTGGCCCTCTCAGCTGTGTGCTATGCAAAGCCCTTTTGTTTGAGAGCAGTAAATGTGTGCCTTGCTCCCACATATTCTGCAAGTAAGTTATATTTATTCGTGATCACTACTGCTTTCAACGCCTTTATTTTTAAAGATAATATCACGATTATTATGTTACTGCTCCTTTCTATCCTTGACTAGGTTTCTTATTTTGCTTGGCAATCCAGGGCATGCATATCTCGCTTTAATGACTGTCCATTATGTGGGGCTGATATTGAGAAGATTGAACATGATGAAGAAACTCAAAAGCTTGTTGATAAGTTCATTGCTGGTCATGCCAGGATCAAGAGGTCTCCTGCCAGTACAGATGCCAAGGAGGAAGTTAGCAAAAATAAATCTGTGATTTATGAAGATGTCTCATTAGAGAGAGGTGCTTTTTTGGTTCAACATGCCATGAGGGTAAGTTGTGGTGTGAATAATTAATGTCTAAAAGCATGCCAATGGATATTGAACTTGAAGTTAGTCAACTGTTAAGTTTTAACTTTAAAAGTATGTTCAATCATGTACTTTCTTTTGCATTTATAGGCATTTCGTGCTCAGAACGTGGAAAGTGCTAAATCCAGGCTGTCACTTTGTGCTGCCGATATCAGGGAACAGTTAAAGGAATCTGGTAACAAGCCAGAATTGTGCTCCCAACTTGGGGCTGTGCTGGGAATGCTGGGAGATTGCTGGTATACTCTCTCCCTTTCTTCCCCCCTTTCTCTTACTTACACCTCATAGAACTTCACTATGTGCTAGGAACTGCTCATATACTCACCTGGATTGCTCATTCTTTTAGCATCATCAGAAGTTTATAGAAGGCTACCTTAGTTTAGCACTTTAACGGTTTATATTCAATTTTACTAGATAATAATTTTGAAGAAACCTTCATATAGTTTGATTGTTTGAGGAATGATGAGGAAAGGGTTATTTACAGGGCTATCTAGATGTTTGACAGGTTATGGCTCTGCAGAAATTTCTAGTTAACAAAGATCAAGGAAGGGTATTCAATGCATGGCTGAAATGTTTGAGATGACTCACTTAATGTTAACTTGTATATAAAAGCAAGGGTGACTTTAATTTATATTTTATTTACACAGCACTAGGGGTAGGCGGAATGCTATATGTGTTAGTCTTTTCTAAATCCTATTATATTGACAATTTCCATAATCTTTCTTATTGAGAGATCTAGTCTTTGTTCAAGAACAATGTATTTGGTACATTAGAATCATTGTTAGAATCTTTCATCCCTTGATTTAACTAATGTAGTAACCTTTGTACATCTTGTGGGCCTCAATAATTATTTTCTATAACTTGTGGCTTACACTGAGTTCTTTCATGGTCAAATGCGTGTATTGTGGCAAGTTCATATGCAACCAATGCATAGATATGACTGTATTTCTGAAACCTAATTGCAGTAATAAATTTGTTTATTACTTTTTGAAAGTGTGAAAGATGGAAGAAGCAATGACACAATCGTTAAAACTCTAATACACGTATTCACTTTTAAAGCTTGAAAATTCCCACTGTTTTCCTAACATTGTCCTACTTTTACGAGCATTTCCCATCATTCTTGGGACCAAGAAGAATCGCTTTGAAGACATTAAGCATGCAATAATTATTTGTTTCATATTTAGCACAAGGGGTGAGAAGACTTCCTTTGGCGTGTCAGAAATGCCTGTATCTTTTGCGCTATTTCCTTTGCAGGAGAAGTTAGCGAAAAGATTTAAGTATTTTTCTAGTTAAAAGGATAATGCCGCATACATATTTGACACCTAATCGCGATCACTGAAGAAGAGGAGTGGAGGGGATCATTCTCCATGTGACTTTTCATTTTGCTCAGCTTGTCTTGTCGTCTTTCTCAGTGTCTGCACTATTACCTGTAGAACTGCAATTGTTTACAGAACTTTGGTCTTACCATACTTTTAATGATCTTATACCCATCACTGGGGCCCTGCAAAAGAACATAGCTGAAGACTTTAAGGAGGTTGAATAATCTGTGAGGAATGGAAATTGAGTAACGCACTTTGGTCTTACTGTTCTCTTAACGATACTATACCCATAACTGGGACCTATCAAAAGCAAGTAGCTCAAGACTTTTTAGCATGTTTAAATGCTTTGTACCATATTAGGTGTACAACCTCCAAAAGCAACCCTCTGAGAAGAACCTTCTTTGACATGTCTGAAGATTCTGGATCTCCCTTCTTTTTATAGCGCCAATTTTCTTCTACAGGCAAAAGAGAGGGGAAGGGATTTAAAGTACTTTTCTGGTTGACAGTGTGCATCTTTGAGTCCTGAAGTAATTGAGGGCATCATCATCATCATCATATATAGGGTAGAATGAGAAAAATAAATGTGCAAAAGTTTTTCACTAAATGTCCATATTTTTCTCACTAAATGTTCTATTTTGATTTTTGAGCTTATAAAATTTTCAATATTCTGGAAAAATGGAGTGTGTATATATATATATATATATATATAAATTTTTTCAATTTGCACAGCTTGTTGTGATCTTTCACAGTGTCCCTTACGTGTCTATAACTTAAAGATTGCTGTTGCTCTCATCATTTGGTTATTTTCTTTATGACTGTACTTGTTAGTTTTTCTTTTCTTTTTTTTTTCTTTGGCATTTTAAGAAGAATATTGTTATCTTCTTAAACTAAGAAAAATATTCTGAACTCACCAAGTTTATTGCAGTCGTGCAATGGGAGATGCTGGATCTGCTGTCACCTACTTTGAAGAAAGTGTTGAATTTTTGTCACAAGTGCCTCCTGACGATATGGAGGTGATACATTCACACATCATGTGACAGCTGCAAATTTAATCTGCAAATCTTATTGTATTGACACTAATTAATAATGAATATATTATTTGGCAGGTTATACACACTCTTTCTGTTTCACTGAATAAAATTGGAGACTTGAAGTACTATGATGGAGATCTGCAAGCTTCAAGAACTTATTATTTCCGTTCTTTGGAAGTTCGTCGTAATGCCATGTTAAATCACCATGATAATGCATCTCTGGTTAGCTCCTGTTTCTTGTTGTTGCATATGATGTCTTAGCTGCTTAGTTTATTGAATATTCCTAATAAATTTCTCTTTTGCAACTGTTCTTCGTTGTGAAATAGGAAAGCAGAAAAGGTTATATATTATTCCTTTCTTTTTCTCTCTCCCTTTTATGGTTGCAAAACACAGGTTTCTTGTCAAGTGGTGATCAATGAGTGATTGTTTCTTTTTCTTTTTTTTTTTCTTTCTTTTTTCCCATATTGTATTTGTCTCTATGCTCTTATAACTTATAAGGATCCATGAACACATCTGTGTTGGAGTTAAGCAGTGGTAGCTAATTGGGATTTGGTAGTATCTCAATGTTAATCTTTTTTTGTTAAGTGGGAACAATAAATATGGGAAAGGAAACCTTAATGGCAATAATGAGATCAACTTTTATACCAGCAGTTAAAAAGTGTTTATTTTTGTAACTATTTTTTTTATAATCCCTTGATGAATATGAGGATGCTAATTCTTCTAAATTAAAAATTTGTCAAATGAAATGTGGTTCTAATTTAAAATTTTATAAATGAAATGTTGCCGTGACAGAACAGCATTTTATTCAACAAATTTTTAGTTTAAAAGAATTATATGTTTTGTCAGAATAACATTTCAACAAAGAAAATAATATCTGAATCCGATTCGAAAAGTTTCGGATATTTGAAAATTTTCAGATCAGATATACCGGATATCCTACATCTTAAATATTATAAAATAATATCTAATTTTATTTTTTTTAAAAAGAAAATATAAAATAAGCCCAAAATTTGGATATCTGGATCAGAGTTATTCGAAACCCAAAATATAGATATTTTGATCGGATATCCATGATCCAAAATCCTAAATAATTTGGATATATTGGATGTCCGAAAATCCGAAAATTGATATCCGGAGAGGTATCCGAGAAATTCGGATCGGATACCTGATTTGAAATTAATTTTGACCGGATATCCTAAATTATTGGATCGGATCTTTGAATCTTTAGACAGTTTTGCTCAGCCGTACATACAAAAACCCAACTGCATAGCTTTTTACTAGTTACTACCTTGTCTTCTGCTTTTTATGTAGTTAAGCAAATTTTATAATGTCTCTCTTCCTAAGTTATTGCTTCCTGTGATTCCAGACTTTAGATGTAGCAGTTTCTTTAGCAAAAGTGGCTGATGTTGACAGAGGGCTTGGTTTTGAAGACGGAGCTATTTCTGGCTTTCGTGAAGGTGTAAACATGTTACAATCTTTGAAGATAGACGCTAGTCAAGTAGCACTTGAACAAAGGGTATGTCTTCTTGGTCAAGCTCTCCTATTGAAATAATTTTTTTTGGTGGTTTTCCTTTTTCGCTTTTCAATTGATTCCAAATTACTAAGGCCCTTATGTTTTGAAGGTCAAATTTCATCTTCTTGGCTTCTTTTAGATTGCCAGATTCATGTCTCGCTATACTTGTAAATGCTTGTATATGTGGAAATTTAACCAGAAAAATAAAAAATCTTGCAACTTGATGACTTGCAGTCATTTCCAGTTGAGATGGCTGAACTGTGTAAAGTTTTAATCCTCAAAACTATATCTAAAGTTGATTAGCATGCTTTGTAAAAAGACGTCATGTAGGATGTTATTCTTCCTGAAAAATACATATTACCTCTATTAAGCTTTTCTCACTTACATCCCCTTCACAACTAGCGCTGTTTGAAAGTTACAGAGTGTTATCTTATTAAGCCCATTGATCTTTCTGAACCTATTCTTGTGTCTCAATATTTGAAGT